>NC_081413.1:626369822-626687947 GCF_030272615.1 Cryptomeria japonica
TGCTACATTCATCCTCAACTACATCATTTGTCGGTACGATATTCTTATTTCCATCATCATCGATAATGGATGTCCCTTTAAAAACTAGGATGTTCATGAACTTTGTGATCACTTCAATTTTACCCATTATTTCTCCACGCTAGCTATTAGCCCCAAGGTAATGGTCAAGCTGAGGTGTCTAATAAAACCATTCTTAAAATTTTAAAAAAGAGAGTTGATGACATTGGCTGCAATTGGCATATCCAACTAAATCCCGCACTTTGGGCTTATCCCACAAGTGTTCATACACCTATAGGAGCCACATGTTATTCACTTTTCTATGACATTGAAGCTATCTTCCCTATCAAGGTCAAGTTACCATCTTTAATAGTCTCTTTACAAAACATTATCAGTGATGAAGACTACAGGGTCTCTCACTTGCAAGAACTAGAACTATTGGATGAACAAAGACAAATTGCTTTTAATCACCTCAAGGCTTATAAAAAACAAATGAGTCACAGTTACAATCATAAAGTGAAGCCTCATGCATTTGAGGTGGGTGACTTAGTTCTCAAACAAAATCCTAAAAATCAGCAAGATAGAGAGAAGAAGGGAAAATTTGAACCAAATTGGCTTGGTCCTTACATCGTTACAACAACCTATGGATCTAGTGCATATCAGCTTTCAACTGTAGAGGGCAAACTATTGGAGGATTTGTTAGTCTCAAATTCTGATAATCTCCTTTCCTCCCTATAAGAATATTTGATAATTCTATTTGCATATGAAGAGGGCACCAAGAAAAATAGAATTCCAGAGTAACATATAACAAGGATCTCAAAAAAACCTTCTACACTTCAAACTTATCCAAAGCTCAGGTGGGTATACCCCTTGTGAAAACTTTCACACTTTTAAATTGAGATCCACATTAAACCAAAGCTAAAAACCTATGGATTTTATCACTTCAATGGAACTAAAACATTAAAAGAAAAACTTGTGTTCATTTTCAGTATTGATCCTCAAGAAAAATAGAAAGAATTCCATAACAAGTATCAGTGCGTTAACCAGGCCACAATGTCACCTAAATCAAGCAAAAGTTTTCAAAAATGAGCATTCTCATACATTTCATCATCTCGGCTTTCATGAACCCCATATAGGCCTAACATATACATAGGTCCTACCCCATTTAACTAAAACAGTTCATCAGATTCAATGTAGCAAATAGTTAATCTACTGATAGAAATATTTCATGCACATTTAATCCCTCTCCTAAAGAGAAAAGCCTGAAATATGTCTATAAGATTGCCTTACAATCCATCCTCATTTGAACAATCCTAAATTATCCAAATGAAACTAGCAAACTAATGAATGCACACTAGAAGACAAAGAAGATTTAGGCCTGAAACTTCGATCTGTATATTCATATTCATTTTGAAAATGTTACACAATTCACAGTAATCTTTGAGAGAACCAGAAAAAACCTAGATATATTTCAATAGAGTTTCTTTACAAATTCTTGTGATCCTTTTTTCTTAAGTCCTGGTATCCATTTATAACAATATGGATGCATACAAGCTTCGGACATTCCTAAAAATAGTTTTTTACAACCGCAATTTCTTTCAACAAGAAGCTACAAGTCACTTTCAATCCCAGTGGCCTTTTCAGTTTGTTGCTCCACTACAACATCTTCTAACTATTCTGTGACATCCCCTTCTTGTACCGCATACTTTTTGGTCCACTCTTGGAACATGTCATCAGCAGGCCATGAGAAGCTAACAATCTTTTCTTTCAACTTAACTAACCTTTTCCAAGAATTTCTCATTTTATTAACCTCTAATTCCAAGAAACCGTAATGTGATTTTATCTTTTATTCACCCTTAGAGACAAATTAGCTCCTAACTCATCAAGCCATACTTTCTTGTCCTTTAACTGATTTAGATTAACAAAACCCCCAGGAAACAATTCAAATTTATGCTCAGTATATTACTTCCTGTACAAATTGGCTTTTCTCTCTACACCAGCTCTTCCTTTTGATATCCTGGTCACGCTTTTTGCTAACTCACTTGTTGATTTAATAATGGCATCAGATATTGCCTCATCATAAGATGCACACATAAGCTCTAAATCCACTTTGCTAGGCATCCACTTCTCTAAAATTGGCTCCAAAGTAGCCTTGTCTTCATTCAACTCACTCAAAATATCCAAAAATATCTTCATGTTAGTGTACACAATGGGGGCTTCTACTATATCAGCAAAACTCAAAATTGTGGCATTTACATTTTCTTCATATTTGTTTGCAAATAGGGCTTGAGCCTGTTTTAACTTTTCCAATTCATGTTGAATAGTCTCAGCTGGTTGAAAACCAAAGGTCATGGGAGAAGGGGAAATTCAACAATAGAACTGGTGGGTGGAGGTCTTGCTGGAGAAGATGCAATCATCAGAGTAGAGGATTCACCTCCTTGGTGTTGTCCTGCCAATTGACTCTGTAGTCTAGCAATAATACTATCCCTATTGGCTACCTCCTTTTTGGCTTCATTATAAGCCTTTAGAATTGTTTCTAATTTCACTTGGAGATCATCTCTCTCCTTTGCTTCTTTCTCAGCCACTGCCACACTAAATTTTGTAGTTTCTAGAACTGTGCTGGCAGCTTCTACCACACCTGTATCTTGGACTCTCTTCAATATCATACCTCCTAGGAAATTAGATTCTGAAGTGTCCTTCCTTCTTCTACTCTCATCCCTCTTTAAGGACCACATGACCAAATCAACATTGTCCTTATTGAATGTCACTCCTTCCATAGGCTTGGTTTCTTTTCTGACTCCTTCAAGTACCAGAGCATCTGCTATATCCCATTCAGGGAGGATTAGAACACCAGACTTTGACACCATTTCCCTTCCTTCTTCAGGATTGATGGCTTTAAATTATACCATCATTTCTTGTTTCACCTCCTCCTCTATTGAAGTTGCATCTTTGTGAGCCTTCTCACTCTTCCTCTTTTCACACCTTGCCTTAAATTTCTCTATGTTTTTCTTCCAAACAAATTGCATGAAGGTCCCTGTTGAGACAAAATTACTATTAGCCAAGAACTCCTCACTGGCTTGTTTGATAGCAAGGTCTAACTCTTTTCCTTTGAACTCATCTATAGTTAAGTTCATCTCAGCACTCGGTGGCTCTTCTATCATCCCTTCTTGTGTTTCCTCATAGGTGTAGGCAATCTCCCCGAGACTCCCTAACTACAATAATTGTTCGGCCACTGCCTATTCATCTCCTATATGGATAGGGGATTGGAATGGAGAATACAAAGGTTCACCTATTTGCATTTCTTTCCCCACCCTTTGCCTCTTACGGGAGTCTTTGATGTCAATGACATATTCTATTTCTCTCTTCCCTCTTGAAGTAGAGGGCTCACCTATTATTGGCATCAGCACACTGTATTTTGGCTTCTTATGCATTACATAATTACCTGGAGGGATGTCCTTAGCAAAGGCAGGCTTACTTAGCACCAACCTAGCCTTGTCAGGATTATCTCTAACCATATCTTCCCTCTTTTCCTTCAAAATTTGCATTAGGTCTTCAAAATAAAGAACTAAGAATTTAATCTTTTCGTCAAAGGGATTAAAGCTAGAAAGAGGGTCATAACTACTATCAAATTGATGAATAAAATCAAGAGCCTTTTTGTATGCCACCCACTTTTCTTTCCTCAATTCTTACTCATCCAAATTGAATTCATTTCTAATCAGGTCCTCGGGGTAATGGAATTGGTGTGGCCTACCTTTACATACTGCTCTCTTCCTGAACATGCCATTGAAAAAATCCTCAGGGTCAGCAAACCTAGATACTGCAGTAGACAACCTATATGGTTGAAAGAAGTCATCAAAGTATTTCCAACCACCCTTGGTGATTACAAATTGATGAGCCACGGTGACAGTTGGGAAAATAGTCCCTTTTCCTCTATTTGTTAGCTCTGCCTCTTGCACACCCCCAATTTTCCTTAGGACCTCTGCAATTCCTATCTTCAATGGGACTTGATAGGGAAATAAATATGGAGTGTGTCTAAAACCATAAACTCTAAAAATTGTAGAGACAAGGTATAAGTATATGTCACCCCAATTGTGCACAATCTTGATACCTTCAACAAATTCCTTAGGCCTAAGGAATTCTAAAAGAGCTTTGGGGATCCTAGGGTTCTTTGAGCATAAGAGAATCCTAATCTTTGATGCAAAGCATCTATCAAACTTTAGGTAGCTGGCATCCTCTCTATCCCAGGACAAAATGGTGCTCCACAATTGTATAGGCATCTCTTCACCATCCTTTTCCTTAACTAGATCTATTTCACTAGCAAAGTAATCAACACCTTTAAATAAAAACATATGTAGGAGAAGGGAGTAACATCCAAATGGTCTATCTACCTTACCACTTTTTATCCCTATTAGTCTTGCATGGATTGGATCACTGAGATAAGGTGCATAATCAAATCTTACTACCAAAGAGGGGTTCAGAATCTGTGCTATCATTAGCATATAATGGGTTGGCATAGTGGTTTCAGCATCTTCCCCAAAATTTGACAGAGTGACCAATACATCCTTTTAGCCCTTAGGGTAAACAAATTCAGAGAGAAGGGTTCCATGGTACTAGGGCCTACAATAGTTAGCCCTCCTATTTTGACAAAAAATTCCTTCAAAGGACCACTCCTAAGGTGATCTCTCTACACATTGTAGACTTGGGCCAATGTTTCAAAATTGATAGGCTCTAAGTAGTTTGATACCTCACTAAGCTTAAATACCTTCCTAAATTCATCATCATCAATTTCAATTAAGGCTCTTCCATTAAAATTCCTGATACACTTAGCCATAGGATCATAATTGTGTGCAATTTGGGTTAACAAGTCCATCCATGAAAACCCCAGGGACTATGAACTTTCCCATGTCTAATTCCCATACACTGTTCATCAGAGCAGAGGGATATCTTTGACTAAAACCCACCTTAAAAAGTCCTAGACCTGATATCCCTATCTGTGGATCCCTCAACCAGTTGCCTTTGTCATACAAACTATCTCCAATTCTTAGATGGGGGGCTCTAGGTACCAATTCTTTAATTTTCACCGTGACATTTGTGGACATGGTTAGTTGTTTGAAGAAATCATCACATATATTTCTATCCTGATAATTCACCTTCCCTATGAAATGCCTTCTTGGTGTCATCCTAGAATCAGACTTATATTAATTAAAGTTTTGACTAACCTCTGAGAAAACGAACATGCAATGATCCCAATTCAAGTAGTAAGAGTCAAGTAGCATGCACAAACTCATAGGTTGTTTGAAGAAATTTGCTCTATGCACCGACTCCTCTGTAGAACTCTTTGAAATGATGCCAAGGTCCAATTGATGTGAAGCTTAATATGGCAACAGAGCAATGAATTAAAGCATTTAAAACTGCATGCTTTGACAATCAACTCAGAATTGAATTCGTAGCCAAATTCAAAAAATGGCTCCAATGGATCATAACATTCTCTAAGTGTTTCACCTTTCATTGCTTCGTGAAGCTGAAAATCCTCGCACCTTTTCATTGTGAAGCAATGTTGTCCTTTGGATCCTGAGAAACTCGCACATCTTTTACCTTACCTCGATCAAGCTGCTTAAAACCGGGCCCTACCTTCCTTTCACTATTTCATGGAGCATAAACCTTACACATCTCTTCCGCATGAAATAGCGCCTATTGTTAGATCTTCCACCATCTACTCAACCTTTACTCTACACAGTGACCACTAGTCCCTTATGACTAACTGCATACAACCGTCACTGCTAGTGGTTTTCATTGTTTCGCAAAGGTTAATCACCTTACATCTTCTGGCTATGAAACAATGCTCATCATTGGATCACCTTTGAGATGCATGCCTTTAACACCCTTCAACCTTCAAAGTGGGCCCTCTACATGGAGTCCTTGTGCCCTTTTATTTCTGATAGATAACTTTGACATGTCAGCCACCCATTTGTCTAAGAACTCTATCAGACTCCACATTTTAACAGCCACGTGTTTTATTTTGGCCATTGATTTCATCACCATCATTGTTCAATCAAAGTGGGCCATCCACTATCTACTTGGAGCCACTTGTCATATTGATAGATCATCATTTTCCCTAGCTAGACATCCAGTTGTTCCACCACATCATTTGTCATGCAACTACCACTTCATTTCTCTACTTCGCAAAAGGTAAACCCTACGTTGCTTTTGACTGTGAACCAACGTGGGTCATTAGATCTAGAGCTAGATGCTCAACTTTTAACTTTATTCGTTAACCCAGCCTCCCAGGTCCACCATCTCTTTCACTATTTTGCAGACTTTAAACCTTTAGCAACTTTTCTTCGTGAACCATGAACCATTAGATCAACTGGGAGATGCACCTTCTTTAATTTCCATGTCATCTTTTCACTGGGCCCACTACCTCTTTCGCTACTTCATGAAAGGTAAGTCTTGCACATCTTTCCTTTGTGAATTCATGCAAAATTTGATCAGTCTTTAACCACAGGGTCTGCTTACCTTCTGGGGCCCACCAACTTTTCGCCATTTCATGAAGCATAAAACCCTGATAGCTTTTCCTCACGAATCAATGCAAATCGTTAGATCCTCTAAAAGGTGATCATCTGTTAGCTCCTTTGTGACCACATTACCTAGGCTCACAACCTTTTCTCTACTTTGGGAGAGGTAAACCTCGAGATACTTTAGGCAGTGAATCCACGCACACCACCGGATTGGCTTCGAACTTGCATGATTTTTATGGGGCCTGACAAAGAACTTGAAACTTAGGAAAAGGGTGCAAATAATTAAAATTTACTAGAGACCTGCCTAAGGAAAGTTGTAAATGGGGGGGGGGCTTCATGACAGACCTACCCTTTCGGTTAAGTGGAGAAAGGTAACACAAAAATAGAATGCAAGGGCTTTCAGAACATAGGAAAGGTTAAATTTCAAAAAACCCTAAACCCTCTTTGACCAAAAAACTCAGAAGCAACATGAAATGCCTAAGCACAACTTTGTAGACCTTAGCCAACTATGGAACAAAATCACCCAAGCTCAAAAAAGTGATAACAGGATCCTAACAATAGCATGCACCTTCATAGGTTTTACACATAGCTCTTCAGAGTATCCTAAATTCAAAATACAAAAAAATAAAAAAATTCAAAAAATAAAAAATAAAAAATAAAAAAAAATATACAAAAAAATCATAAACTCAATAAAATACAAAAAAACCATAAACATAAATCATTAATTGGTGAAAACCTAGCAAACAGGCACCTTGTGACACAAAAAAATTGAAAAATAAAAAAAAGTAAAGAAAAGCATTTCTTCCAATGGTAAAAACAACTTTGGTGGCACCCAAAGCAAGTACCATGGTGAAATCTAGGTCACCAGTGCCATGCATAGAGACATTACTCCTCCCTCCTTTAGGATTCAATCACCTCCTTCACTTTGAACACACTCACAACCTTTCCATCCCTAATAAATCAACTCTTATCTGTGGCTATGACAAATCCTATGTCTAGTGATGGGTGTGGAAGTAAGAGCATCATACGTTTTGAGGAGTACAGTTTCTTCCATCTTTCTTCAATCTATCTGTGCACAATCCATAATAAAGAAACATGTGCATCGCCAATCCACAATAAAGTTCCATCTTCTCTGTAATGAAGTATCAGTTTACTTGATTTAGTCAGTTTTAGGTGAGACACAGCAGCAACAATGGGCTTCAACAAATCAATCTTTCAGCAAACTCAGATAACATTATGGTTCAGTGCTATCTATGCTTTTGTGAAAGTAAACATTTGGACCACAATCAAATAGACTTATACAAGTGACAAGAGACACTAAACTTCAAGACTACAGTGGATGTTGGTGTCGAGTCTTGGTTTTCTTTTGATTTTATCTTTTGGTGACATGTCTTTTAGCTTTTCCGAGATGTCTCTGACTAGAGATTTTATCTCGAGGATGTGTTTGGCTAGAAAGGCGAGGATGGGGTATTGTCACCTATTTTTCTTTTCTGTTTGTGGATTGTCTCTTAGTAATGCTATGACTTGTCCATGGATATGAGGACACTATGAGTCTAGTATGAACTGGGGCATTCTTCATTTGTAACTATCTAATCTCTGTGCAAATGGGTACAATGACTTTTTGGGTCGAACATATATCTGGATTGTCATAACCTACTTTCCATAATAAAGATCAATGATGATAATGCACAAGAAGCTCTTTCACTTCCATATCTTCTATCTTTTATCCCCCTTTCTTATTTGACCTCCATCGCCTTTCTTGAGTCTGTGTAGCCTATTATCATATGATTGAGTATAATGACACACCAAAAACATTTGCATTTCATGTAGTTTGAACCTCCATTACCAAATATTAAGAATTTCATACATACATATAGATATTACAATTGCATCACATCCTACATGCAACACATGTTAGGACATTTTACATTTTCATCATGTAAATAGTCATTTGCATTATCATATTCATCTGTATTTCATACATTTACATTTGTATAACATTTAAAAACATAAAAGAACAAAAAATATTGCATTTATATCATGTACATATTTGTATCCATATAAACATGCATCACATAGAAACATACATCACATAGGTACACATGCATATAGCTATCGCAAGGATGAATCATCTCATATATATATCAAAATCATAAGTATCATGATACAATGATGTCAAAATCATATGGCTACCATCACCCAAAGGTGTCATCATACAAAATGCTACAAAACTAATACATAGGGAGCCCTCTAAGGCTATGATGAACTCCCTCCCTCAGAGCCACCTGGCCTCGATGGATTCTGAGCCCTAGAAGGACCCACCCTAGGATCATCTCTCCTAACCCCTCTACTTGGTGGTGGTGGAGGACCCATGACCCACCTCTAGATGCCTGTCTCATGTCTCTCCCTCTAGAGGTCGTCGTAGTCCGTGATGGCCTCTAGAAGCTGCTAGCCCATTGATTTGGTGGTACCACTCCATAATATATGTCTCACTAATAGGCTATATCCTCCCCTACTCATAGAAAATAGGCGTATCCGACCCCTATGTTCGTTGCTTCCTGCCTACCTTCCCTCAGTGTTGTCTCAGCCTGATCGCTCTTCCACTCAGTGTCCCTCAGCTGTCTCCAAAGCCTAGTTCTCTCCCTCTCTAGATCTTGGATCTCATCTCCCTGTCCTTGGAAAATTTCCCTCAAAGATAGTAACTCATCCTCCTCCTCTCCCCCATCACCCTGACCCTGCTCATGTGGCTGCTCCTGTGGCTACCCTTGTCCCTATCCTTGTAGCTGCTCCTGTAGCTTCTCCACTCCCTATCCCCATCCCTGTACCTGTCTGGGAACCTGTGCTACTGGCACCTGTAATGACAATCCACCTCTGTCCCTCACTACATGAGCCTATCTCTCCTCTCTGCCCTCTCTCCTCAGAGCCACTCTCCTCTCTGTTACTGTGCCTTGTCTCCACCGTCGACCTCTACCTCCACCATCTCCAGTATCATCTCCATCACCTCCACCCTCTTCATGTATCATCTCCCCTAGATCCACCAGCCATGGAAATGGATGCTCTCTGTAATATACAGTGTACTCTACATCCATGCAGACATCCTCTATATCTGCCCACATATCCAAAGGCAAGGGAATCATCTCTACTAGTTGTGTCATAGCCTAATCATATGAAAGCAATGGACCCAAATGCACCTGATCCCTCACTATTCGTGCATACATCCCTGAACCCCATGGCATCTGCTATATCCTACCAAATTGCTTGCCCACACTATCTACCAACTGCCTCTCAATCACATACGGTGTCCGACCAATTAGATACCCACTCCTAAACACATATGGTAGTTCCACTGCATCATCCTCCCACTCCTCATAGTCTTGGTACGATGTCCATACCACACTGTCTATCTCATCGATCACCCGATGCCAATATTCTAGTCTCCCAATCCGTGGTTGAGACATGATCATATCATATAAGTGAACATAGCTACACCCGTATCCTCTACCCCTGAAGTGGATCAGCCATGTAATTGATAGATGCTCATTAGCCCATACCTACAATAGTGTCACCCTACATCCCAATCCTAGTGTGTGTTGTTTCAAAGAAGATAAGATGAACTAATACAAAGTTTCCCTAAGATGGAAATGATATGGCCACTTGAGAGATTGGATGAAATTTTTTGAAAAGATCGTAGACAATCTCTCCATAAGAAAGAAAGGGTAGAAAGGACTGACCGGATAGGATAGAGTGAGAGAGTCACAAGATAAAGAAGACTAACATGGGAGACTAGGGCTAGGGAAATCTATAAGATAGACTACGAGGGAAAACATCCTCATTGTCATCCATACATCCAAGAGATCAGAGTGCAGAGAGAGCAGAGAGTAGTTAGCAACTATGGCTTTGGTGCACATATTTGATCACATTCGCTGATCTCAGAGGCCAGCAAATGTAGGAGAGTCAGTAAGTACCACAGAACCTCCTTGTACTTTTATGCATTAATTGTTGTCATAAATGTATGCTAGGTAGGTAATAAATGCATTTTAGGTATGTCAAGTGGGGGGGGGAAAATGTTAAGGCACGTCTGTGTTGGTGACTAGTGCGTCTGGGTAGACTAGATGCGTCTGTGTTTATGCTAGGCGTGTCTATGAATTCAGTAGCGTTTGTGTCAGATGCGAGCGCGTCTGTGTCTTTCAAGCTCATTTATGTAGGACAGACACATCTAGGTAGATTAGAGGCACATCTATGTCTTTCAGGCACATCTATGCAAAGCAAGTGCATATGTGCAGTATGTAAGGGCATTTATGTCTTCAAGGCCAAATCAATAGTTCTGTGATGAACATATGTTGTCGATTGGATAAGCTGTTGAGAGGATACAATCAAGTAGGTCCTCTAGGGAAGACTAGAATAACAGATGGGGCTAGGATTGACAATTCTGTGATAGAACATACATTTCCAATTAGGAAACTACTCAAGAGGATACACTCAAGTAGAGGCCCTAGGATAGGATCAAAGTACTACTCATTTCCGACAAAAGATGATCATGTCTAATTAAATAAATATCTTTATTTATTTAATTATTTTAAGCCTAACTCTTCTATTAATTAAATAAATCTTTATTTATTTAATTAATTCACTTATCCTCTTCTAGCCTTATTTCTTATTTAAATAAATACCTTTATTTATTTAAATTATCACTTTTCCTAAATTAAATAAATACTTTTATTTATTTAATTTATCCCACTTCTTCTATTAATTAAATAAATCTTTATTTATTTAAATTAATTCATTAACCTTTTCTACCCATGACACATGTCATTCATCTCTTAATTCCTACACTACCTACTGTCTCATTATTTTCTTATTTTCTCTACCTACCCTCTAATCGTAGCCAACCATTTATCTTTTACACCTCTTAATCTTATCCCTCCATTTCTTATAGTATCTTATATATAAGGAGATGCTTCCTTCATTATCAACCCTACTCGATCTTTGAAGTCAATTACTCTTTTGAACTTTCATATGCGATCAAGCCTACTTGCAACCATATTTTCATTCTTTGTTGAGCTTTATTAGGCACACATAAAATCTAAGAGCAAATATATCAAGAAAGATCAATGTAGTTAGGAAGAATGGAGATCAAAACCCTATTGGACATGTGATGGTATAATCTTTGTGATTTCATTTGATTTGCATTGTCTTAGGTAATCTTCATATGTTATGGTGGATCTTTGTTGTTGTTAGGCTAGGGTTTTGTGGTTGAATTCATTTAGTCTTTCAATGTTGTTGTTTCTATTTTCACCATAAACATTTTGGCATGCCCGATGGGACTCTTGTCCCTTTTCCATTTAACATCTTTTGTTGCAGATTTTGTGTTTTTAAAGTTGCAGATCTGACATTTCCGACAAACTTTTGACATTTTCACATCTGCACCTCCTGTAACCACATTTTTTCTTTTCTTCCGCATCTGTGACCTTCGTAGTAGCGTTTGCATTCGGCATCATTTTATCTTATTTTGCAGATTGTGGGGTTGTGTCTATGATTTCAAATCGCAGCTATGAATCTCTTAGTCACATCTGCGTTCAGAACTCGCGTTTGTGTGATTTAGGTGCGTCTGTGACAAATTTAGACGTGTTTGTGATTTTCTATCACATCTGAGTTAGGTTTAATTGCGTTTGTGTCTCAGATCTTGCATTTTCAGTTTTGATTCAGTTTTGAGGCTTTATTTCATCATTTGTATTTTAGATCTAGTTTATTTCGGGCTAACATCTTGTGATCTAGCTAACAAAATTGGTGCATCTTGTCTTGAATGCAAATCATTTTGTCGAAGGCCCCTATTTCACAAAGTCTTTTTGGATTTAAAATTTACCTAACTTGTGTGCTTGCAGGAAGGGGTAATCATTTCAAACAACCCAAAATACTAAGAAATATTTGTTGCGGGATCTTTGCAAGGGTTTTTGATCTTCATTTGTGTGCCTTGTTTTCATAGACTAGCAAATACTTCAATTGGTGCACTAAAATTGAACCAGTGTCTTTTGTGTCTTGGGCAATAGGCTCTTTTTGTTTCATCTTTAGAAGGCCTATCTCCTCGTGTGGTCATTACAACTACTAGTGAGGAGAGAATGACCCAAGTGGTAGCGAGGAAAACCCACCTCTTCCAAACCACTATAAACAATTTTATCCATGGTGAAAGCCATGGGTAATATGTGCTGATTAGTTCATATCGACACTATGTCTCCCCATAAACTCATTTGATCAAATTTATTTGATCAGTTGTAGGGCGTAACCCCTACCGACTGTGAGCCTTCTGTATTTACAGAGCTAAAAGTGCCACATGTATGGCCACACAAGCAGATGCCCTTACTAGCACCTTTTTGTTTTAGAAAGCCAAAATCCTTCTAGTTGTTGGGGTAGGAGGTAAGACCTCTGGAGAGGCCCACACACATAAGGTTCTTAGTAGAGATACAAAGTTCACCACGGGGAGTTTTCGTGGGGACTGATGCTTGGCTGCCCCAGAGAAGTGAGTGCTGAGGGTGGAGCCAGTAGAGTCAAGCATCTAAGTATTCGCTCTAAATAGCGTAGCCTCGAGAGAAACCCCATGTGGGATCAACAACTATTGTCCTAGCCAACCATAAGAATTGTGCTTGTCTTATGTTTGAACAATCAAACATAAAAAACATTGTGTCTTTTGTGTCTTCAAGTGTATGCAAAACATTTTTACATCAAACAACACTTGCAAACATTGAGTCTTCATCAACATTGTGTCCTCTTATCACAAAAAAAATAGTCAAAAATTCATATTTGGTCACAACAAACAACTTTACACATTGGACAGATTGTACTCAATTGCTTGAAACGCGTTTGTGTCATTTAGCCGCATCTGTGAAGGGCAAAAACACGTCTGTTTTCTCCTAAGCAACATTGCATTTATAGAATCTTAGAAACACATTTGTGTAGTTTTCAACCATGTCTATATCATTTAGCTGTGTTTGTGAAGTATACAGGCACGTCTATGTTCAGAATTGGAAAAATTTACAGTCCAGCAAACAAGAGCAGTCAATTTTAGACTTATTGAGCTTCCTAGGTTATCTCTCTGGGTTTTCATCTAGCATTCAATCTACCTTTGGGTCTCACAAAGTTCATCATTGCTTTACATCTTCCATTAAATTCACATTTGTCTAAACTTGAGTCAAAAGGTCACTTGCTTGTTCTCATCTTACTTGTCGACACACTACATACAACAACATTTTTCTAAGTGGTCCCTCATCAAGGTCTATCACCTTTGGGTCTCATTTGGTCTTACCTAGAGTCAAGGTCAACTTACCTAGTCAAGAGAAACTATCATCTCTTTGGAAACTATACCTACTCTACTACATGCATGTTGGTATTTTGGTATGGTTTTGTCATTGATGTCAACACCTACTAAAACACTAGCACTTTGGAGATCCAGCAGCATTCACCGGCAAGCAAGTAACTATTGCACAGTTACTGGTATATAGTTCACCGATAGGATATAATGATCACCAGCACTTGTAATGATATGGAAGACACTTGGTAATGTCGAAGACATCATGTGGACACTTTTTTTTGAAGAATTAATCATTGGTATATTCATATTTGCATATTTGCTTTTACTGGCAAATAGGTCCAGGGTTACCTAGGGTTACACCGACAGGTTTATCTTTTCCAGATTAGCATGGCACGCTATGGAGATGATTAATTATTGTTGTAAATGCATTAAACTGACATGTTTAATCAATTATTGCATCAGATATTATATTGTTTGTAAAATGTTTTTATTGTAACATCTTGTAGAGCCGACCTACTAAAATTGGTCTTAGGTTATGGTATAAATGTAAGATCTTATTTGTAAGATCAAATGTGGAATGTGAAAAAGAATTGTGTGAAGGTATATATGAGATTAAGCAGAGCTATACATGAAGACATCATTTGAAGGTGAAGCTAGGTTTTTGTGGAAGCATATCAGCATTACACCAGTACTGAATCCAGCATATGAAGATGCTATTTTGTGTAGTACATTCTTATTGGATTTAACCATCCAACTGTAGTTAGTGTGACTCCCATTTTGTGATTGAGCAGTGAGCTCTAGGGTGTTGGCCTTTCTGCATGTGTAGACCCCATTTATGTACACCTACTATTTGTAGTAGTATCATCTGATTGTGGGTAAGGTTTCCCACCGTGGTTTTTCCCCTTACAGGGTTTCCACATATAATATTGGTGTTATGTGTTGTGGATGACTTTGTGTTTATGTTTCATGCATTAATCTTTACTAGTATAGCAATTAACTGTTAACACTGTCTACCGGCATACTTAACTGGTTTATCGATATTAAGTATTAAGTTGTTTTTGGTTTGAAATTAGTTGATAACTGATTCACCCCCCCCTCTCAGTTGTCTTCGGGACCTAACAATGCATACTTGGTTTTACACTTTGGACATTGCAAGTACACCTCAGATTCATTTACTTTCCTTCCAACACTTGGTCTTCCATACTTTTCCATTTTTATTTAGTCTCACACATCTTGGTCAAGACCTATTGACAACTGAATCACACCCCCCCCCCTCTTAGTTGTCTATGGGACCTAACAGAAACCCGCTCCCAAAAGTCTAGGAGAGAACCTAAAGAGGCTCAATAATCCACAAACATGATAGCCTATGAGTATGACAATGATGTATTTTTAAATTTTTATCATACCACATTACCTAACATGGACGCTTATAGAAACACTCAAAATGTTGAGAACATGGATAACACAAACAACAATGATACACACAATGATAATATGGAGAACTTTTTTCGTACATTCAGTAGAAGTGGAAGACTCAATTATGGATCCCTATTTCAATCGATTGGTTGAGGAAATAATGAGGATAGATAGACAATATTTCTTACAAGTAATGGCACAAAGTGGAGCCAAGATCCCTCATGATTTTGACATGTCTCAAATAATGGAACATCGACCTTTGCAAGAACCTCAAATCAACATGGATCAAATGAGGCCTAATAGTGGAGGCAATAGAGGACCACATCTTGTGCTTGAATCACCATCATCTTTGTTTCAAAAACCTAAGGTCCCACATACACATGGTCAAGTCTATGATACTCATCTATGCAGACCTTTACAGAAGTCTTATGTAGAAAAATATACTCAGTCACATACCAATGTTAAGGACCAACCACCAAATCAATTGGATATCCAAAGGCATGATCAAAATTTGGACATAAGGAAACCCCATGTCAAATTTGGGGGAAACACACTAGAACAAACTCATGACATGCCTATAGAGTATGGTATACATGGACAAAATAGATATTACATTCCTCATCATGACTCTATACCAAGTGGTCCTTATATGTAACATATTTATATACCTCCTCCATATGAACATGTGTATGATCATTACCATCCATATATGCAACATGCTCCTCCTCCACCTGGTGGTTCAGGCATGGGGTATGGTCCAAGAAGTCGATCTCCACCTAAGAACAATTTGGAGCAACAAATTAAGGACTTACAAAAGAAAATGGAGGACATAAATACACCAAAGCCAGCATATACAATGAGAGACATGTCTACCTATCCATTTGACAAAAGCATTTCAATGCCTCCATTTCCTACACACTTTGTGACACCTATGTTTGATAGGTATAGAGGAAAAGGGGATCCTAAGGCACATATAAGACAATTTTTCACAGCTTGCATTGAGGTAGTAGAAAAAGAGACATATTTGATGAGATTATTCCCACAAAGCTTAGGTGATCAAGCTATGGAATGGTTCTCCCAACTTCCACCTAGAATTAAGTCATGGGGTGAGTTAGTAGAGGCTTTTATCCAACATTTCTCATACAACATAGAGAAAGACATATCAGTCACTACTTTGTACAACACCAAACAAAAGGATGGAGAAATCTAGCTAGCAGATGCTCTTGTGAAATTCCACAAAAACAAATGGTAGAAATGTTCACCCAAAATGTTAACAAAGACATTGGTTATGACCTAAGAAAATCTTGCTTGTCCACCTTCAAGGACGTCATTGAGAAAGGCTTAGTGACAAAGAAGGTCCTAATTGAGCAAGGAATCATCAAAATGTTCAAAGAAAACAAAGAAGACTTTAAAGGCAAAGACAAGCCAAGATTTTGGAATAAAAAAAAGAACATAGTCAATGATGGTGTTGTTGATGCCAATATAGTATGACCCAAAATCATTTTTTTGGGATCAAGGTTTACAAACAATCAAGTGAATACTCAAACAACTTCCAAATCACAAAGGAAGTATACCCCATTGGGAGAACCACTTGAGTCAGCTTTCAAGAAGCTAGTGGCAAACAAAATAATAACAATTCTTGATTTACCTCCATATGAGCCAAAGGTCAAACCAAATTGGTGGAATGACGATGAGTGCTGTGAATATCACAAAAGCAAGGGATATAAAATAGGAAATTTTTAGTGGCTAAAGAACATCATACAAGTTCTTATTGATAAGGTGATATTGAAATCGAAGGACACTCATCCAATCAAGAATGTGAAATATTTAAGGAACCATTCCCTAAAGATGACAAGGGAAAATCCAAAGCCAAAGATGAGAAAACCAACTATACCAGAGCATCCTATAACTATTATTCAACTATAAATCACATTTCAATGGACAATTAGGTCTCTACCATTATCATCAAGGAAAAAATGCTTGAGAATTCTACCCAAAGACCCAAGGTTGTTCTGAAAGGCATTGGATCTTCTTCTGAACCTACCTCTGAATGTAATGTCACAAATCTCAAGGTAAATTCACTTTGCAAGGTGCTCCAGCTAAAAACACCACTTCCCCATCAACCAAACCTAAGTATGACCTTGTAGAATAGTTAGGGAAGATGCCCGTCCTTATCTCAATCCTTGAGCTTTTGTGCATATCCGTGCACATAAAGATATTCTTAACAAAACTTTAAGAGACACTTTCATCCCCATTGATCTGAATGTGGATCAATTTAAGGCTATGGTGGGATACCTGTTTGTTCCACACTCCCTTACATTCATAGAAGCTGACGATGCCTCTATGAGCCAACCACATAATGTACCTTTACACATTGAAGCCTTCCTACACAAACATCAAATAGAGCAAGTCCTCATAGATGGGGGAGCTGGTCTCAATATATGTACTTTGAACACAATAATACAATTGGGATATTTAGATAAAGCTATGAATACTACAAACAAAATTACTGTCAAGGCATATGATGATGAAGAGCGTTCACCCAAATGCACAATCACCTTGCCTCTCAAATTTGGGCTAGTTACAAAAGATTTGGTTTGTGAAGTCCAAGATCTGGATCTCACATACAACATATTACTAGGATGTCCTTGGATTCATGAGATGAGGGCAGTGCCATCTACATACCACCAATGCATTAAGTTTCCTCACAATGGAGTTGAAGTTACAATTAATGGTGATCCTAATCCATTTATATATTGCAATAACTTGAGACCAAAAGCTGAGACAATCAATCCAAATAATAGAGAAGCTATCCCTTCTTCGGCATACATTGACCCTGAATTATTGAAACCTTCAACATCAAAATAGGATGAGCTTAAAGGGAAATATCAGGACATAGGCATGGGTGAATACACTTTGAATCAAACCATGTGCTTATGACAAGTTATGAATTCACCAAAATAATATGGATGACCACATCCTTCTAAACAGGTATCTATCATAACACTCAAATGGGATCCTACTATCTTCCAAAAGTGGGGTGAAATGGAAGAAGAAGACTTATACAAAATGCTTTACAAAGAACCTGAAGAAGGTACGAAAGATTACAACAACATACCATGTGAAAAATATGGCAAAGGGTTCAAGATCCTAGAAAAGTTTGGGTATGATGGTAAAAGTCCTTTAGGTTTAAGAAAGGAAGGTATCATTCAACCTTTGTGTAGCGTAGTAAATTTTATGCACTTTCTAGGGTGGTACAATTTCACACCTAGTTTAGCACCCGCCTTGGCGCATTTTGCATTTTGCATTGCATTTCCCCTTTAGCACTTAATTAGGTCTAAGGTTCTATTTTAATCATCTCCCATATCATAAAGTTGGGCCCTTTTCATTAAAGTGTGCCCCTTTCATTTTATTCTTCCAATACATCATTTAATCTAAAACCCTAATTAGGTCCTATTTTGAACTTTAAGGCCTGATTTTGAGGGTCAAAACATCTTGAAATCAGTTGTAACTTTGGGATTCTCTCTAAAATCATCATATCCGACGGCCCTAAAAATTTGGTGAAAAGTTGTCGGGACCATGGTGCCCGGAGTGCACACGGTCCCGGACATTTTTCCTGAAATTTTAGGAGTGCGATCCAATCATAAAATAAAGCTTAACCCCAAGAAATTGGTGGGAGATTCAATCTCTAGGTTGGCCAAAAGTTGAAATTAAGACCTAGGGTTTCATATATAAGAGCTCTCTTTCTTCATTTGAAAGGATAAGAATTTTGGTTTCAAGGGGCCTTCCATGCAGCAAAAGAGCAGATCTTTGAAGACTTCAATAACATTCAACATCCATCCATCAAACATTCATCAATTTCATTCATCCATTTAGGGCTTTGAAGGCATTGAAGAACAATAGGGGATCACCAACTGAAGATTGGCTTGTACCCCTCCCTTGGGGTTGGGTATGATTTCATGTTGTTTTCATGTCTTTGCATAAGCCTCATTATATCATTTGTATTCATACTTTAGATCACTTTGCATCTTGATTTGGAGCATTTACATTATCATTTACAAGCAATTAGGGTTTACTTTCTAGGTTGCTCTAGTTTGCTTACTTGCATTTTAAGATCTTGCACACACACAAGGTCTGCACACACACTACTTTTACAATACAACTTGGCTATTAGTGGAGGTGGAAATCACCAAAGTGGGGGTTTGACTAAGGCAAAACCCTATATAGCCGCCCACCATACCTTTTCAGATATAAGTGTAGATTTTGGGATTCGGACAATGCCGCAAGTTGCAGATCTGACGAAAGTGGACCGAGACAAAACTTCACACCAAGTTTCAGAGCAAAAGACCAGGATAGGGGCATGGGGTGCCCTGGTCCTATTAGGAAAGGAGTGCTGGGTGCCCTGGTCCCTAGGACAGTGGCGCTGGGTACCCTGGTCCCTCTGTCAGACAACAAGTTTCTGACAGCTTTTCAAGTTGCAAAATAGCAGTTTCAAGAGTAGTTTCAGGGGCAGAATCAAGACAGTGGCACCCATGCCCCTGTCCCAAACATTTTCACTTAGATTTTGACTCCGAGTATGCATCTACATTCTTGTCTTGTCCTTGTGTTTACAGCTTTTCATTGTTTAAACTCAATTCTGCAATCTTGTTATTAGTTCATACTTGCACTTTTGGGTTAGGAATTGAACTTGCATCATTTTATCTTTCAATTACAACAAAGGAATAGAAACCCTAATAGGTAGCCCATGCCTCTCTCTTCCACAAAAAGAAGTAGCCAATTGTGTGATACCTCTAAGCTCTTTCGTATTCCACAATGTGTGTCAAAAGGTAGGATTAGGACATGTTAGCCTAGTCTCGCTTTTTCCCCTACACATTTTGGTGAACTCGACGTGAACTATTATTGCTTTCTCTTGCATTGCATTTGTTAGATCTAGATCTAGATTTAGTGTGTTTCATTTAAGTTTCATTTTTTCCATTGAAAAAAAAAAAGAAAAAGAAAAAAAAAAAGGAAAAAGAAAGAGTGTGTTTCTTTGCATTGTGTGTTTAAGTTTTATGCAATTTTTATTTCAAAATGTCAGATTTTTAGTTGCAAGATGTTCATATTTATGATGATGTATGCAATTATGTTGATTATGAGTATAGCCAAGATGAATTAGATGAAGCTTTGGATGAGTTTTTGAACCCTAAAGATACCAAACCTTTATTTTACCAAAAACTCATAAACATTATTACTATGCCATTTCGATGTGATGAGAAAGATAAGTCGAATGATTCCTCTCAAGGGTACATTCCTATCAAATCTTCCACTAAATATAGTAACATGGTTGTTTTCAATTATCCCCTCTATGAAGAGATGTCTCCTTTTGAATCAAAAGATAAACCTTTTAATAGCTATGATCATGCTTTGTTGGATGATGCTCTTGATGACTTTGTGGCTTTATCGAAATCTTTAAACAAGAACAAAACTTCTAAATTAGTTAACATGATAAACCTGAATGAGCATAATAAGCCTCTCTTTGAAGTCCAAGGTGCTTATCCTTCTCCCACCTTTCAAGTTCCTAAATCACCTCTCCTTATTGTCCAAGGAGGGTATGGTCATGATTCCTTTCTTAATCCTATCATCACTATGCATGGAAGAAAACCTATAAGTCCTCATAGTTATGCCAAGCAATTAACTAGAGAGAGTTATAATGTGGTTGCCCATACTTATAATGCTAGAAATAATAGGCAGCCTAATCCTCCTCCTGTTAGTCTAGTTTCTCTTCCTAATCCTCAACCAATTCTTCCGCAAGCTCCACGTATTTCACAAATGCTTAGTAAGGACTATGATCTTATTGAACAACTCAAAACTACTCCGGCAAAGATTTCTGTTTGGGATTTAGTTCAAACTTCACCTACCTATCATGGGATGTTACAAGATGCTTTAAAAAATTCAGATGTCCCACCTGCAGTGACACCTAATAATAATAATAATAACATGGCTTCCCTGATTGATTCTACAAGCAAACCCAAAGCTCAAATTGTGTTCACACAAGATGAGTTACCTTCTCATGAAATTTAAAATCAATATGATCCTCTTATGATTGTAGTTATTATCAATGAAAGTGCTATAAGATGAACCCTTATGGACAATGGATCTGACCTTAATGTTTGTAGTATTGATTTATTGGACAAGCTTAATGTGGATCATTCTCTCATTAAATGTTCTTCTATTTCTATTCAAGGCTTTGATAATGTTGGTAAAGAATGTTTGGGTATCATAATCTTACCTATTACAGTAGGTCCTGTTACTTTACCTACACCTATTCATGTCATCTCTGGTAATTTGACTTACAATCTTCTATTAGGGGGACCTTGGCTTCATAGTATGCAAGTTGTCCCCTCAACTTTGCATGGGTGAGTCAAATTCATTTATGACAATATAACATAAACCTTGCTAGCTGATACTAATCTTCAAGAACCATTATGAACTAGATCTTCTTGTTCAACTACTTCCAATCCTTCTACCACTTCAAATGCATCTACTTCCTTTAAGGATTTTGTCCCCTCTAGTACTCTTGATCCTTCTACTCAATCAAAATCTTCTCCCAAAGATATCTTTTCTCCCAAAAAGTCTCTCTTGGATGATGATTGGGGATCTTTGGACTTTAACCCTACTTTTTTAGGAGAATATAGAGTGCCTAAGATTGAGAAGGGAAAATCTAAGGAAGAAAATAAAGAGAAGCCCACTTTGTCTAAGCAATTTAGTAACAACTTTGTGGCTACCTCCGATTCAAATAACTCTTCAACATCTTCCTCTAATACAAATAGCACTGAGACCTATGGGGCATCACCATACCTCTTTGATTTAGCATCCCTTCATGGTTGTGGTTTTCACATTCTAGCTAAGAGTGGCTATAGTGGAAATGGTAGTGGCACAAATGAACAAGGAATTAAAGTTCCTTTAGAACATAACATGCATGAATATTCATTTGGACTTGGATATAATCTTTCTAAGCCCACTAAAGCATCTAAAAGACCATCTCTCAATGTGAATGCTATATTTAGTAGTGATGATGATCTCACTTCAACTAAATCATCTTCTGCTTCTATCAACTCTCATTCCCCTCCTAAGGAAATCTTGGCGATGAACAAATCTCTTTATGACTCCCCTCAAATTTCTAAATCCACTTATGAATCTTTATCTCCTATTCATCATAAAGTCCTTTCCTCCAGGGATAAGGCTCTAATAAATTACACTCATCCCTCTTCTAAGATTTGTTGTGACTTTTCTTTAATTTTTATCATTTTATACATGTTTTTTATCTCACTTATAGTTGAGCATTTAGCATGTCATATTCAAATACCTCATTCAATCTATCATGTCTTTAAATAAAATTAATGGCTATTATGTTGCTCATCATTATGTGACATTGGTAGCTCATTTACTGGGGGCTCATTGTCATTCATGATGGTACAATTTCAAGTGCAATCATATTTTTGAAGCAACATAATAGCCTAATTTTCTGTGTTATCTCTTGTTCCTATGGGGACAAGAGTGATTTCATACATCTCTTCTTTTTATGGTTAAAATTTCCCTTTGGGGTAATAGTGTGGAAATATTGATCATCTTTTCTTTAGAATCCTCTTTTCATAGATATGGGAGAAGATGTGTATTCTCTTTCTTATCCTACCCACTTCTTGTGAGGAGCATTTTACATACACTAATGTCTTGCTTGCATGAACTCATGTGAGTATGTAGTACATTTTGCTTATGTCTAAATCTCTCCCTAGAAGATTGTGTAAGTCCTTCTCATTGTCCTTATCCTTGGGAGGCAATGATCTTTCCTTATTCTTATCTAAGGATTTGCTTTTTCCTATTTCGTGGATGGTGTGAACTTTATTACTTGATGTTATTCCTTGTATGCATTTGTTGTTGTTTGTTCAAGGATTCTCTCTTATAAGAGGTGTAAGTCCTTGACTACAACCTCTTCTGCACTTGGTAAAATACATCCATAATGAATTCACTCTCCCAATTGGGTTAAAAAAAGCGTTATCCTTCATTAAGAATCACTTTCACCTCACAAAAGAAGAAATTATTGCATTCTTATTCTCTTCTTTGTCTTATTCTAGAAGATGTTATATTTGTCTAAGACAATTCCTCTTAGGGATAGGTGTCTTTTGTACAAAGATCTCTTCTCCTCTAAGGATCTCCTTTACACATACTACAAGATATCCCTTTTCAACTATCTTATCCTTTCTTAAAGAGTGCAAAGCTCTCTTGCTTGGATCTATGACATTGTTGCATTTTTGGGGTATCTTCTTTTGTGATGAAGGTAGGTATCCTCATTCTACTTTTCTTATGACATAAACATTACACTTTTTGAGAAATGGGTCATTCTTGGAACTAGAGCACAGACTCTTAGAGCGAGATGTCTCCATTTTTTCTTTTATGCAAGGTGATTATTCTTAGAACTAGAGCACAGACTCTTAGAGCGAGATGTCACACTTTTGTACTATACATATACGGGTTGTAGCATACTCGGGCATAGAGGTGCTTCTAACCTCACTTACACACACATGCACGAGGTTGAGTAGAACTAGCGGCATAAGGCTAAACTTTCTCACTCTCCTCCCTTACATGGATCACCTAGATAGACTCTAGGGGCTAGTTTTCCATGTCCTTTTTCCCATGGATCACCTAGACAAGATCTAGGGGTGAGAAGTCAATGTTTTGTCTCTCACTATTTTTCTCATGGATCACCAATGTGTGTATTCAGGCTTTTTCCTTTCTTTTCTTCTCTTTGCATTTTGTTTCCATTTACATCCTTCATCTTGTGTTAGAGAACTCTCAAATCCTCACACTCTTTGTTGTGTTGGAATTGAGATTTAGTCCTCTTTCTTACCAAATGATTCTCCATTAGTTTTTGATCTCATATCAAATCTTCTTGTGAGCATTTGCCATCAATATTATTTAACAATTCAAAGTGGTAAACATGATACCCTGTTTCAACTCACTAAAATTAGCAAGCTGAAATAGGGGGGGCATATAGCTACCCTCAAATTTTCATCACCTTCCTTAGTAAGCATTAGGTGATTTTGTGATCTAATGTGTGTTTTGTAGGGTGCAGTTCCTAACTATGTACTGCAGATACCACTGGGGGCTTCGTTCGACAGACTTATGGATATATCCTTTTTCAAATAATGTTTACTTTTCTGTACTTTAGCTTGCATATGCACGTAGTGTTCATATGACCGCTAAAGTGGGGGCTAAATGTAGCATCGTAAATTGTACGCACTTGCTAGGGTGGTACAATTTCACACCTAGTTTAGCACCCGCCTTGGCACATTTTGCATTTTGCATTGCATTTCCCCTTTAGCACTTAATTAGGTCTAAGGTTCTATTTTTATCATCTCCCATATCATAAAGTTGGGCCCTTTTCATTAAAGTGTGCCCCTTTCATTTTATTCTTCCAATACATCATTTAATCTAAAACCCTAATTAGGTCCTATTTTGAACTTTAAGGCCTGATTTTGAGGGTCAAAACATCTTGAAATCAGCTGTAACTTTGGGATTCTCTCTAAAATCATCATATCTGATGGACCTGAAAATTTGGTGAAAAGTTATCGGGACCATGGCGCCCAGAGTGCACACAGTCTCGGACGTTTTTCCCAAAATTTTAGGAGCGCGATCCAATCATAAAATAAAGCTTAACCCTAAGAAATTGGTAGGAGATTCAATCTCTAGGTCGGCCAAAAGTTGAAATTAAGACCTAGGGTTTCATATATAAGAGCTCTCTTTCTTTATTTGAAAGGATCAGAATTTTGGTTTCAAGGGGCCTTCTATGCAGCGAAAGAGCAGATCTTTGAAGACTTCAACAACATTCAACATCCATCCATCAAACATTCATCAATTTCATTCATCCATTTAGGGCTTTGAAGGCATTGAAGAGCAATAGGGGATCACTGACTAAAGATTGGCTTGTACCCCTCCCTTGGGGTTGGGTATGATTTCATGTTGTTTTCATGTCTTTGCATAAGCCTCATTATATTATTTGTATTCATGCTTTAGATCACTTTGCATCTTGAATTGGAGCATTTACATTATCATTTACAAGCAATTAGGGTTTACTTTCTAGGTTGCTCTATTTTGCTTACTTGCATTTTAGGATCTTGCACACACACAAGGTCTGCACACACACTACTTTTACAATACAAATTGGCTATTCATGGAGGTGGAAATCACCAAAGTGGGGGTTTGACTAAGGCAAAACCCTATATAGCCGCCCACCATACCTTTTCAGATATAAGTGCAGATTTCAGGATTCGAATGACGCCGCAAGTTGCAGATCTGATGGAAGCGGACTGAGATAGAACTTCACACCAAGTTTCAGAGAAAAAGACTAGGAAAGGGGTGTGGGGCACCCTGGTCCTACTAGGACAGGGGCGATGGGTGCCCTGGTCCCTAGGACAGTGGTGCTGGGCACCCTGGTCCCTCTGTCAGACAACAAGTTTTTGACAGCTTTTCAGGTTGCAAAACAGCAGTTTCAGGAGTAGTTTCAGGGGTAGAATCAAGACAGTGGTGCCTGTGCCCCTGTCTCAAACATTTTCACTCAGATTTTGACTCCGGGTATGCATCTACATTCTTGTCTTGTCCTTGTGTTTACAGCTTTTCATTGTTTAAACTCAATTCTGCAATCTTGTTATTAGTTCATACTTGCACTTTGGGGTTAGGAATTGAACTTGCATCATTTTATCTTTCAATTACAACAAAGGAATAGAAACCCTAATAGGTAGCCCATGGCTCTCTCTTCCACAAAAAGAAGTAGCCAATTGTGTGATACCTCTAGGCTCTTTCGTATTCCACAATGTGTGTCAAAAGGTAGGATTAGGGCATGTTAGCCTAGTCTCACTTTTTCCCCTACACACTTTGTGACCAGAATTCTCATTTAAAAAGGAGCCCTCAAAAGGGTTTGGTTTCATGTCTTCCAGGGTAAATACTCAAAAAATATAAGAAGCATTACAAATCAAGGCTTCCAAAGATGAACAAGAGAACTACTATTCTACCAACTCCAATGAATGGGAATGGGGTTCAGAAAAATCTTCCAGTAACTATGAACTCACCGAGACATTCAAATAACTAGGTGAACAAACAGAAGAAGAGGAGTTTTATATAAAATTCAAAGTTGGTCAATAAACAACCCCTGAGGATCCGACACAGTCTTTACCTCTAGGTTCTAGCTCGAAATTACAAAGAATGAGGATACCCATCCCGAAATGCGCTAGTATTGATGACAATTTGGACTCGTTCATGATCGAGACAAATGAGGAGAGTTCCAACAATGACCTCGACAACTACCTCAACATACCTAAATATAACTGCATATTCACCCTTAGTCCCGCTAACTTTGAAAACATTGAAGGCCTTCCCCTTATTCACCACTGACTTATTGATTGGCACCATGAAGGACCTATATAGTTTGACACATTCCAAAATGATGAAGCCTTTATTGACTATCTAGGCATATGAGATGAGCTTGAAAAATTATTGGATTTTGAATTCATACACCCAATTGATTATCCTCAATGGATCTCCAACTTGTTACTAGTTAGTAAGTCAAATCGTAGCATTAGAATATGCACAAATTTATGAGACATCAACAAAGCTTGTCCCAAGGATGATTTTCCATTGCCAAATATCGACTTGATCAAAGATCTCATAGAAAGTCATGCGATGTTATCTATGATGGATGCATCCTCTGGCTACAATCAAATAAAACTCGCATTCGAGGATCAACACAAAACAACTCTTACTTGTCCCTGGGCAACTTTCTATTGGACTGTCATGCCCTTCAAGCTAAAGAATGCAGACACTACATATCAAAGAGCCATGACTAATATCTTTCATGATCTCATGCATGTAACTATAGAAGACTATGTTGATGACCTCTTGGGAAAATCAATAGATAGAGATACACATTTGGACATACTTTTAGTCATTTTTGATCGGTTGGAAAAATACAAAGTAAGATTAAACCCCAAGAAATGTGTCTTTGGAGTAACCTCCCAGAAGCTCATAGGAATCATTGTCTCAAAAAGAGGAATTGAAGCTGATCCAACAAAAGTGAAGGTGATCCTAGAGATGCCACCACCAAGAAATATTAGTCAACTTCAATCTTTACAAGGAAGACTCCAGTACATATGAAGATTCATAGCGCAACTTGTAGATAAATGTCATGCTTTTCCACACTTGCTACACAAAAACATCAAATTCAAATGGGATGATAACTGTACAAATTCTTTTCAGATACTCAAATATTATCTTTTGAATCCACCAGTCTTGATGCCACCAGTTCCAGAACAACCCTTGTTATTCTACATATCGGCTACATCAATAGCACTTAGGGCACTCTTAGCACAACAAGATGCCGAGGGAAAAGAAAAGGCAGTCTACTCCATCAATCATACTTTGGTAGGCTATGAGCTAAACTACACACCAATTGAGTGTGTGTGCCTCGCTGTCATCCTCGCTTCACATAAATTATGACACTACATGCTAACTCATAAAACTAAGTTGGTCGCAAGGATTGATTGATTGAAATACCTTCTCAATAAAGCGATGCTTACTCTTCGACTAGCCAAATGGGTGATGTTGTTGAATGAATTCAACATTGAATATGTAGACAAAAAAGCAATAAAAGGATAAGCTACCATAGATAAGCTAGCAGATGCTCTCATGATAGATGATGTTCCTCTAACTTTAAAATTTCCTGATGAATCCATCTTGATGGTATCACACATGACTCCTTGGCAACTGTACTTTGATGGCTCATACACACAACATGGTGTAGGCACTGGCATCCTTTTCATCACACCTCGTAGAGATTCCATACCAAAATCATATCGATTAACATTTTCTTGCACTAATAACATAGCAGAATATGATGCATTAACAACTAGATTACAGATTACAGTTTTGTGGAAGATCCAAGAACTTCATTTTTTGGGGGACTCTCAACTTGTAATTCATCAAGAAATTGATGACTACCAAACAAAGGATGAAAAATTAATGCCTTACAAAAAAATGGTGGATGACCTGAAACAACATTTCATGAAGTTAACCTTTAAGAAGATACCAAGAGAACATAATCAAGCTGTAGTGGCCATGGCTACTATTGCTTCATTGATAGATCTACCACAAAATGAAACTTGCTATGACTTCTTGGTGGATAACCTTTTGGTTCCCTTGTATGAGATAACTCCTTCTGGGATGATATGTGTCATTGGTCCTGATTCCCACTTATAAGGTTCCATTTTCACATACCTTCATAATAATATCCTTCCTCCTGGCTTATCCAATAATCAACATCGCACTTTCATCCACCAATCTTGTCGATACGTCATTTTAGCCGATATCCTATACCGTCGAGGTCTGGATGGCACTCTTCTTAGATGTTTAGAAAGGGACAAAGCTCAAATTGCGTTATGCAAAGTTCATGAAGGGATATGTGATCCACATTCTAGTGGTCTTAGCTTAGCCAAGAAACTCATCAGGAATGGATAATATTGGCCCAATATGGAAAAAGACTCATATCAGTTTGTCAAGAAATGTAAGTAATGTCAAATTCATGGAGACCTTATTCATGTGCCAGCACAAGAACTTCAACTGATTGTGACTCCTTGGCCCTTTTGTCTATGGGGACTCGATCTCATAGGCAAGATTCACCCTTCTTCCAATGGCCACAAATTCATCATCATTGCCACAAAGTATTTCACAAAATGGATTGAAGTCGTGCCTCTTACACAAGTCATTGGAAAACAGATTGCTAGATTCATCCTCAACTACATCATTTGTTGATACGATATTCCTATTTCCATCATCATCAATAATAGACGTCCTTTCAAAAATCAAGATGTTCATGAACTTTGTGATTGCTTCCATATTACACATCATTTCTCCATGCCCTATTACCCCCAAGGTAACGGTCAAGCTGAGGCGTCTAATAAAACCATTCTTAAAATCCTAAAAAAGATAGTCGATGACACTGGTCGCAATTGGCATATCCAACTAAATCTCGCACTTTGGGCTTCTCACACAAGTGTTCACACACCTATAGGAGCCACACCTTATTCACTTGTCTATGGCACTAAATCCATCTTGCCTATTAAGGTTGAGTTACCATCTTTACGAGTCTCATTACAAAACATTATCAGTGATGAAGACTACACGGTCTCTTGCTTGCAAGAACTAGAACTATTGGATGAATGCAGACAAGTTGTTTTTAATCACTTCAAGGCTTATCAACCACAATTGAGTCACAGTTACAATCACAAGGTAAAGCCTCACACATTTGAGGTGGGTGACTTAGTTCTCAAAGAAAATCCTAAAAAATCAGCAAGATAGAGAGAAGAAGGGCAAATTCAAACCAAATTGGCTTGGTCCTTACATCATTACACTAGCCTATGGATCTGGTGCATATCATCTTTTAACTCCAGATGGAAAACCTTTGGAGGATACTATCAACAACATGCACCTTCACAGGTTTTACACATATCTCTTTAGAGAATCCTAATTCAAAAATACAAAAAAATCATAAAATTCAAAATACAAAAAAAAAATCATAAACATAAAAAATAGATACTTGGTGAAAACTTGGCAAATAGGTGCCTTGTGACAAAAAAAAGTAAAGAGAAATAAATTCATCCAATGATGAAAACCACTTCAGTGGTGCCCTGGGCAAGTACCATGGTGAAAACTAGGTCACTGCCGCCATGTGTAGAGACATTTCTCCTCCCTTCTTTAGGATTCAATTTCATCCTTTCACTTTGCACACACTCACAACCTATCCATTTATAATAAACTTACCCATTCTCAGCATGGCTTGTCATTGATCTACCTAAGATTGGTTAGCCATTCATAATAAACATTCCTTTCCATCCATAATAAATTGGCTCCTATCTATGGCTAAGGAAAATCCCATGTCTAGTGATGGGCTTGGAACTAAGAGCATCACATGTTTCAAGGAGTATAGTTTCTTCTAGTTTTCTTCAGTCTATCCATGCACACTCCACAATAAAGCAACATTTGCATCGCAGATCCACAATAAAGTTTCATCTTCTCCACAATAAAGTATCAGTTGTTGGCATTTTGATGATGTTTTTCTTTTCATTGATGGGCACACACTTTCTTGATGTATGAGTTATGCTCAACCGGTAATTGTTCCAACCAATATTATGTACTATAGTCTTTAGACTATTGGTGTTTTGCATAAGATGTTTACCGGTCACATATTGATGGAAGACCTCAAGCAGTATGGAGAATCCAAGCAGTATGAAGACCCCAAGTGGTATGAGGATCTCAAGCGGTATGAAGGAAAAAAGTGGTAGTTAACATTTTCCATTCTTCATTTTTTATGACCGGTAATCGGTATACTGTATGAACCAATATTTCTGTGATGAGTTATCTTCCACCGACACTTTGGCAGTGATTTTGTGTCGTGTTACCAAATGTGTCTAGATGCATTGAACCTAGGAACTTGTAGTTTAATCCTATTGGACCAACATGAAATCAATTTCCTTTATAAGGACATCATGTCTAGGGTTTGTAAGAATGACAAATGTATGATGAGAAGGTTATGTGTGATCTTTGCAGAGAAGATTAGGTCTGTGTGAAGAGTTAGAGTGTGGAGATATTGAAGACTGAAGTAATGCTGAAATGCATTAACAATGAGCTATCAAGGATCTAACCAAGCATACTATGCTAGTATCTAGATCACTCACTTGTTGATCACTCACATCTTCGACAAGTCTAAAACCCTTAATTGGGTAGGCCCAACAAAGCCTTTGTAAATCATCTAACAAGGTGGTTCACAACTATGGATCTGAAATCCTTTAGCAAGGTAGTCTTTAATAGTACTTATCTCCTAATAGAGATCTAGATTCCTAACAGGATTTGTTCTGGTGAAGAACATTGTATGACCTTAACCGGTCTGGTTTCTATTCTACAAATAGTTACTTGTGAGAAACTGCTCACTATGGTTCTCCCCATTTGGGTTTCCACATCAAAATATCTTGTGTTATTGTGATTGTGATTTTGTGGGTGACTGCTTTATTTTCTATTTGGTTTGCATTTATCTTAACTGGTTTATTAGTGAATCTGTTATACTGGTTATCTACTAAACCATTTAAGAGTTTGAGTTCAATATTTTTTGGTATACTAATTCACCCCCTCCTCTTAGTATTCATCAATTGGTATCAAAGCCAACCTTTCTACAAGTCTAACCACTTGGAAGGAGATATCAGGGAATACACTATGAGGGAACTTACTCATTGTCTCACTCAGACTGAGATAGCCTATGATGAACTCAAAGTCAAGTATAAAGCTTGTTTGGCCAAGAGAAGAGAGCATGCTGAGAAACTGATGGAGCTTACTGAAAATATCTCTTTCGATGAAGCTGGCATGGATGCCCTAGTTGAAGAAGTTGAAAAATTGAATGAATCTAAAGCCAACCTGAGAAAGGAGTTGGAAGGACTGACTATCAGAATGTGTCAAGAGCTTGAGAACTAAAGGAAAGCTAAAGATTTGGTAAAAGAGAAAGATCATGAGATCATCAAGTTGAAGCAAGAAATCAGTGCCCTTACCGCTCATCTCCAAGAAAGTAAAGTGGAAAAGGAAGAAATGCAAGGTGAACTAAACATGGATATTTCTAAGAATGCAACTTTGATGGGATCTAATGCTTCTATTTCCAAGGAACTTACTGAGTCAAAGGAGATACTTGCCAAATTCAATCAGAGTACTGCTAAGCTAGAGAAAAAGATAGAATCGACAAAATCGGTAAAGAATACCACTAGACTTGGTTTCTCTAGGTATGAGGAAGGTGAAACCTTTGGAACAAAAGGTGAAGCATCAAAGAGGAAACCAACACCCAAGGATAAAGGTAAGAAAATTTTTAAACCTGTTTGCTTCAATTGTCTCAAGGAAGGACATACTACTAATGTGTGTAGAAGCAAGGCCTACAATAATTTTCCTTATTTTCTAAACAATAAGCCTAGATCCAATAGATTCAATGGAAACTACTATGCATGCAACAAGTTTGGGCGTAGAGCATTTGAATGCAGGTCTATTTTGTACAACACCAGAAGATACCCTCCAAGGACTCAAGGAGTTGTCTTGGAACCCTCTGTGAACTGGAATCCCAACCGGTATAATACCCATGACCATCAGTTAGGTGGCTTTCAAGCAACAACTGGTAGGAGAGCAACCTGTTTGATTTGTCATGGTAGTGATCACACTGCTGCAACATGCAGAAGGAAGAATGGTAGTATGAATAATGGACCATGAAGAACACCTGGAATGGTATGCTATCATTGCAACAAACCAGGACACACTGCTAGAACCTGCAGAATGAGAAAGAACCTATCAGGTGATATACCAATCACTCCAAATGGGAAGATTGATGTTGAAACCGTTCAAGTAGGAATGAATAAAACTTGGAAAAAGAAACCTAAAGAAGTGTCACAGGATGAACCGGTTACTGCACCTAGTGTGGAAGTCTCTGAACCAACAAATTGGGCTTCAAAAAAGCTTAGGGGGAGCATATCGGTGAAATATTTGAACCCCCAAATTATATTGGTAAAGACCTTAACTAGTATACATTACCTGTCAATTGGCAGAGGACTTGAAGTGGTGAAAGGAAAAATTAGGGTTTGTACCCTAACAAAGATGCATTTATTATGGTAGGTAAAAGATTGTTTAAAAGGGATTTTTTGTCATCATTTTCACTTATCTATTTTTGAGTGAAGAATTTTTCAAGAGCAGAGTGACAAAGAGCAATTCATCTAGTGATTCAAAGTAAATTCAAAAATCTTGCAGAGGAATCCAATAGACTTTCAATCTATCGGTGAAGAACACTAAGTGTTAATCGACCAACCAAAGTGGTGTATTGTGAGAGACATTTCTAAACCCTAAATTTTAGCTTTTGAAGGTATTTCTTGAATTTCTTTCTTATCATGGCTTCTGCATTGCACTCCCGTTATAGTGCACCTGTAGATTCAGCTGATTTTATTCAAAAGAAGATGAAATACAATGCCCTATCCCAGATACCTGTCAGAGTTATTGTTGAGGAAGATATGTTAGGATATATTGAATGTAAATTGGAAGACCTAGGATCCCTAATGATCCATTCCTAGCTAGGTCTATTCTGTGGGGTTGACAAGAAAATCAAACTTGAATATGGCATCCTAAAGAGGATGAAACTGTGCAATGCGGTTTATTTTTTGGAAGAGTTCACTGAAGATCACATTTGCATCATCCTGAGAAGAGTGCACAGAGATAAAATGTATCTTGAGCGGATGCATGACATCACACTAGAGGAAATTCACATCGTCACCGGTTTCTATAACATTGGAGAGGTGCTAGCTCTAAGGAAGGTCACCAAGACTAAAATGACTAAGCTCACCGGTTCTCTAAGCGACTAATGGGCGATGACCATCAACACCATCAAAGATGATTTGGTTAAGTATGCTTGCATTGTGATTGGCTATCGGATGTTTTATTCTAGCAGAATGAACTATGTTCCTGCTATTGTAGTGAATGTTTCCTACAGAATGATTAAGGAAGACACCTCATTTGATTTGTGTACCTATTTGCAAAGTAATTGCTATTAAACCTAAAGTCCATTAAACAGGATAATGCTTTAAGGTTCAGGTTTGGACAACTTCTGGTCGACCTATTCTTTTACTTTCAAGGCTATTTCCCTAGAGTAGGTGATGTTCAATGGTCTGCTAACCAACTGGTCTCCAAGAAAATTAGGGAAAGTCTTCAAGTGGTGGGAATCAGATATCCTGAGGTTTTTAACAAATAATTCGATGAATTCAAGTGGAAAATGAGCCAGAGGATGAGGATATCTGGAGATATTGTGAAGAAATATGAAGATGACATCTACTTCACCATAAAGGTAGATGAATGCATAATGGAAGTGGTGGAACCAAGAAATGAAGTAGTTGAACCAATGGGGTATGAAGTGATGTATGATATGTTGATTGGGTATGCCTCTACCCTACTTGCCTCACCACTAGATGCAAAGAAAAAGAGAACCGACACCTACTTAGAGAGGGTAACACCAGTTGAAGATCCTACACAGAAAAAGGGCAAGGTAGTGCCATCAGTATTAGCACTGGTTACCTCAACCATTCCAAAAGTGACCAAGTGGTCACATGACAAGAAGAAACCTGAGGTTCTCCCGCTAAAGTATTTGAGAGGAAGTGGAAAATCAAAAATAGCTCACTGGAGACAGAGGATACTGAACTGGAAGTACAACCAAAGAAAACCAGGCAATCAAGCAAGAAGGCAAAGTTTACCGGTAGTGTACCTACAACTTCAGCATCGATAAATATAGATGTTTCCTCCTATAAACCAATGACACATTGTCAGAGGACTATTAAGAATATTACGAGGAAGGTGCTTGATGATTTAAAAGAATACTTTGATGATTTTATCTGATAGTGAGAAAGAAGAAGTAGAATAGGAAATTATTAAATATTTATGTGTTAATGATTGGTTGCCATCAGAAATTAGATCCGTGACACCTGATTCTTTATACAATTCTTTAGATAACAAATGGCACATTGCCATTGAAAAGGAGCAAGAAATAAGGGAGAGAGTTTTTGGACAATATTTTCCTGATGCCTCTAATTCTAAATTATTTGAGATAATGGATAAGAACAAAGGTCTCTTCTTCATGAGAAGGAGAAGACTCGGGCTACTAGAAGGTAGAGCTTTTGAAGTGGAGAAGGAAACACATCTACATGCCAAAGCTATTGTTCAATTACACCAAGTGTCTGAGGCCAATCTGAAGGCTGAACAAGCACCTGATCTAACATCAGGCAAACCAGATGAAGCATTTGATAATGAAGGGGAAAGAGTGACAGAGCAAAATGATCCCATTGATGTGGATGCATTAGATGTTGAGGATTTCACTCCGGACACAAAGACAGAGAAATAGGTCAAAGAAAAAGTTGAAAAGAGAAGTAGGACAAAGAACAAATGAAGAAAGAGAAAGTAGAAAAAGCAAAGAAAGAGGAAGACAAGAGGAAAGAGGAAGAGAAAAAGAAAGAGGAAGACAAGAGGAAAGAGGAAGAGAAAAAAAAAGAGGAAGACAAGAGGAAAGAGGAAGAGAAAAAGAAAGAGGAGGAGAAGAGGAAACAAGAAGAAGAGAAGAGAAAAGAAGAGGAAAAGAGAAAAGAAGAGGAGAAGAGGAAAGAAGAGGAGAAAAAGGAGGAAGAAAAGAAAAAGCAAGAAGAAGACAGGAAGAAGGAAGAACTGAAGAAGAAACAAGAAGAGGAGCAAAAGAAGAAAGAATAGGAAAAGAAAAGAGCAACAGAGGAGAAGGAAGCAGAGAAAACCAAACAAGTGGAGACTCCCAAGGCAATCAGTGGTCAAGCCAAACTGGTTGACACCACCAGTCCGATTGACCTTCAATCAATAGATGAGTCCAAGCTACTGCGAGGCATCAAACTAGCATAAGAAAGACTAGAAGAGTTGTGAAGGAAGAAGGAAATGGATGTTATACAAACCGCGGTTGACACCCTTACCAGTCTGATTCTCGATACTAACCTCCCTAGTATCGATTCCTCTCTGTCCAAGCTAAAACTTCTTTGTACCGTAGTGGAGGACCAGGTATAATGTTTGGAAGATGTTGCTATAGCCACTATCAAGACGAACCATGAAAAGGCACTCAACACTGCCTTAATAAAGAAACTAAATGAGCTCCAGTCACAACTTCTGAAGTAGCAGAAGGATATCAGTGGTTCTATGGATGAGGGTAAATTACTGTTGAGTAAAATCTGCCAACCCCATCTATTTTGTGATAATGTTCTTAAGCATAAAGATAAACCCCAATCGGAGTTCCAGGCCTACATCAGCACCTTCAAGATGCCATATGATTCATTTACTACATATGGGCAAATAGTCCATCATTATCAGATGCAGATTGCCAAGGTGGAATCAGAAATCTGCAATTGGACAAAAGATTTGTAGGAGTTTCAACTGGTCCTATTACCTAGACTGCAAATTCTTCATAAATGTTTTCTCAATCTGGAAGCCATCATGGTAACTCAAGAGATGAGTACCATTGATGCTATGGAAGAAATGGTATTCCAAATGCAGATAAAAAGTGAGGTTGCTACCTTATTACTTGATTCATGGTCATTGGCCATGAAAAATTTTATGCAGGATTTTAAATTTTTTTTTGATAAGTTTTATTCCTTATTGTCATAAACATTTACTCTATTTTTATATATAAGGAAACAGGGGTTATTTGGTATTACCTTGTCATTGTTGGTAAAGGGTGAGTAGTATTTAAAATTTTGGTGAATGTTATGTATACTTTCATGTTACCACTTTGGGGGAGTAGTATACATTGTAATTTCTTCAAAAGGGATAGTGTATATGCTTAGGGGGAGTAATTTTGTTCATGGCATATTTTTTTTTGTAAAACACTTATATGTCAAAATTTTCCTAAGTGTTGCCATCAATGCCAAAGGGGGAGATTGTTGGTATTTTGATGATGTTTTGATTGTCATTGATGGACACACACTTTCTTGATGTATGAGTTATGCTCAACTAGTAATTGTCCCAACCGGTATTATGTATTATAGTCTTTAGACTATCAGTGTTTTGTAGAAGATGTTTACCAGTCACATATTGATGGAAGACCTCAAGCAGTATGGAGAACAGAAGTTGTATGAAGACCCCAAGTGGTATGAGGATCTCAAGCAGTACGAAGGAACAAAGCGGTAGTTAACATTTTCCAGTCTTTATTTTTTACGACCAGTAATCAGTATACTATATGAAACATTATTTTGTGATGAGTTATCTTCCGCCGACACTTTGGCAATGATTTTGTGTCATGTTACCAAATGTGCCTAGATGCACTAAACCTAAGTACTTGTAGTTTAATCCTATTGGATCGACATAAAATTAGTTTCCTTTATAAGGACATCATGTCTAGGGTTTGTAAGAATGAGAGATGTATGATGTACGAGAAGGTTATGTGCGATCTTTGTAGAGAAGATTAGGTCTATGTGAAGAGTTAGAGTGTGAAGATATTGAAGACTGAAGTAATGTTGAAATGCATTAATAATGAGCTATCAAGGATCTAACCAAGCATACTGTGCTAGTATCTAGATCACTCACTTGTTGATCACTCACATCTTTGACAAGTCTAAAACCCTTAACCAGGTAGGTCCACTAAAGCCTTTGTAAATCCTCTAACAAGGTGGTTCACAACTGTGGATCTAAAATCCTTTAGCAAGGTAGTCTTTAATAGGACTTATCTCCTAATAGAGATCTATATTCCTAACAAGATTTATTCTGGTGAATAACATTGTATGACCTTAACCGGTATGATCTTAACTGGTCTAGTTTCTATTCTGTAGATAGTTACTTGTGAGATTTTGCTCACCATGGTTTTTCCCATTTGGGTTTCCACGTCAAAATATCTTGTGTTATGGTGATTGTGATTTTGTGGGTGAATGCTTTATTTGCTATTTTGGTTTGCATTTATCTTAACCAATTTATTAGTGAATTTGTTATACCGGTTATCTGCTAAACTGCTTAAGAGTTTGAGTTTAGTATTTTTTGGGATACTAATTCACCCCACCCTCTTAGTATTCATCATTAGTTTCATGGATTCAATGAGTTTTAGATGAGACACAAGTAGCAATGGGCTTCAACAAATCAAATCTTTCAAAAGACTCAGACAACATTATGGTTCAGTACTATTTATGCTTTTGTGAAAGTAAACATTGTGACCACAATCAAATAGACTTATACAAGTGACAAGAGACACTAAAATTCAAGACTACAGTCAATGTTGGTGTTGAGTCTTGGTTTTCTTTTTATTTTATCTTCTTGTGACATGTCTTTTAGCTTTTCGAGGATGTCTCTGACTAGAGATTCTATCTCCAGGATGTTTTTGACTAGAAAGGTGAGGATGGTGTATCATCACCTATTTTTCTTTTCTATCTATGGATTGTCTCTTAGTAATGCTATGACTTGTCCAAGGATATGAGGACACTATGAGTCTAGCATGAACTGGGGCATTCTTTGTTTGCAACTGTCTTATCTCCATGCAAATGGGTACAATGACTTTCTGGGTTGAACATATATCTGGATTGTCATAACCTATTTGCCATAATAAAGCTCAATGATAATAATGCACAAGCAGCTCTTTCACTTTCATATCTTATATCTTCCATCACCCTTTCTTGATTGAATTCCATCATCCTCCTTGAGTCTTTGTAGCCTACTATCAGATGATTGAGTATAATGACACACCAAAAAAATCTGCATTTCATATAGTTTGCACCTACATTACCACATATTAGCATTTCATACATACATATAGATATCAAAATTGCACCATATCCTACACACAACACATGTTAGCACATTTTACATCCTCATCATATTTATCTGCATTTCATACATTCACAGCTGCATTTCCATAGCATTTAAAAACCCTAAAAGAACAAAAAATATAATGCATTCATCATGTACATATTTGCATCCATATCATAAGAATCACATAGAAGCATACATCATAAGACACAAAAATATCTCATCACATAGGTACACATGCATATAGCTACCGCAAATATGAATCATCTCATATATATATCTCAAAAATCACAAGTGTGATGATACAATGATGTAAAAATTATATGGCTACAATCACCCGAAGATGTTATCATACAAAATGGTACAAAAATGATACATAGGGAGCCCTCTAAGACTATGATGAACTCCCTCCCTCAGAGCCGCCTAGCCTCGATGGAGTCTAAGCCCTATAAGGACCCACCCCAGGATCATCTATCCTATCCCCTCTATCTGGTGGTGGTGCAGGACCCATGACCCCACCGCTAGATGTATATCTCCTGTCTCTCCCTCCAGAGTTTGTTGTAGTCCATGATGGTCTCTAGAAGCTCCTAGCCCACTGATCTGGTGGCACCACTCCATAGTATAGGTCTCCCTAGTAGTCTATCTCCTCCCCTACCTATAGAACATAGGCATATCCAGCCCCTGTGTCCTCTACTGCATGCCTCCCTTCCCTCAATGTTGTCTCAGCCTTTGTATAGCGTTGAATAGCCTGATCCCTCACACACTCAGTGTCCCTCAACTATCTCTTGAGCCTAGCTATCTCCCTCTCTAGATATTGGATCTCATCTACCTGTCCCTAGTAGATCTCCCTCAAGGATAGTGACTCATGCTCCTCCTCTCTCCCCTCACCCTGTCCCTATGGCTACTCCTATAGCTGCTTCACTCCTTGTCCCTATACTTGTACCTATCTAGGAACTTGTAATGCTGGCATCTATAACAAAAATACACCTCTTCCCCTCACTACATGAGCCCATCTCTCCTCTTTGCCACTGCACCTCAGCTTTTCAATCTATCTCTACCTCCACCATCCCCACTATCATCTCCATCACCTCCACCCTTTGCATCTATCAGCTCCCCTAGATCCGTCAGCCATGGAAAAAGATTCTCTCCCTAATATGCAGTGTTCTCTATATCCATGTTGGCATCCTCTATATTTGCCCACATATCCCAAGGCAAGGAAATCATCTCTACTAGTTGTGTCACAGCCTGATCATATGAAAGAAATGGACCCAAATGCACCTGATCCCTCACCATCTGTGCATACATCCCTTACCCTATTTGTATTTTGGTGATATTTAGTTGTGATTGTAATTGATGGACACACACTTATTTGATGTATGAATTATTCTCAAATGGTAGCTGTTCTAACCGATATTGTATGTATAGTCTTTGTTTGTTGAAGACTATTAGTGTTGTACAGAAAATTCTTACCAATCTTAGTATGACCATAGACTACAAGTGGTATGAAGATCTCAAGCTAAATAAAGACCCCTAGTGGCACTTAATCTTTTGATCAGAATGACTATGTTCCAGTTTTCCAATTTTCACTTGTTAACCAGTGATTGGTATATTTAATTAACCGTTATACATGTAATGTGTGATGAGTTACCATCCACTGACACTATGGTGATGTTTTTGTGTTATGTTACCAAATGTGTCTAGATGCATTGTACCTAGGAAATTGTAGTCTAATCTTATTAGAGCAACATGCAATAAAGTTCCTATATAAGGACATCACATCTAGGGTTTTAAATATAGAAGAGAAGTTGTTATGTGTGAAGCTTTTGTGAAAAAAAAAAGGTCTGATCGAGAAAAGGTATCTCATGACTGAGATTGAGAGTGAAAAAAATAGAAGACTAAAGTAACGCTTAAATGCATTAACACAAAATTTTCAGGGATCCAATCAAGCATTTTGTGCTACTATCTAGATCATTCACTTGTTGATTACTAATATCTTCAACAAGTCTAAAACCCTTAACCGGGTAGGCCCAGCCAAGCCTATTGTAAAACCTCTAACAAGGTGGTTCACAGTTGTGAATTTGAAATCCTTTAACAGGGTAGTCTTTAACAAGACTTATCTCCTAAAAGAGATCTACATTCCTAATGGGATCTGTTCTGGTGAAGAACATTGTAAGACCTTAACCGGTCTGACCTTATCTGGTCTAGTTACTATTCTACAGATAGTTGACTTGTGATTTTTACTCACCATGGTTTTTCCCATTTGGGTTTCCACATCAAAAACATCTTTTGTTATGGTGATTGCACTTCTATGGGTGAATGCTTTATTTTCTATCTGGCTTGTTTTTGTTCTAATCAAGTTATTGTTTAACCTGCTTCACCAGTCTACAATTAAACTATTTAAGTGTTTATTCAGTTTATTGGGTATACTAATTCATCCCCCCTCTTAGTATTCATCAATTTGTGTCAGAGCCAACCTTTCTATAAGTCTAACCAACTGGAAGGAGATATGGGGGAATACAGCATGAGGTAACTCACTCACTGTTTGGTTGAATATGAGAAAGCCTATGATGAACTCAAGATCAAGTTTAAAGCCTCTTTAGCCAAAAGAAGAGAGCTTGCTGAGAAGTTGATGGAGCTTACTAAAAATAGCTCTTCTAACGAAGCAAACATGGATGCCCTAGTTGGAGAAGTGGAGAAATTAAATGAATCCAAAACCAACCTAAGGAGGGAGTTAGAAGGACTAACTATCAGGATGAGTCAGGAACTGGAAAATAGAAGAAAAGTTGAAGATCTGGTAAAGGAAAAGGAGCATGAGATCTCTAAATTAAAGAAAGAAATTGGTACCATTATTGGCTATCTACAGGAGGGTAAAGAAGAGAAAGATGAAATGCAAGCTAAACTAAATGCAGCTATCTCTCAAAATGAAACCTTGATGAAGACCAATTATGCTCTTTCTAAGACAAAAGAAATACTTGCTAAGTTCAACCGAAGTGCTGTCAAGTTAGAGCAAAAGGTGGAATCGGTAAAGCACTCAAAGGATACCACTGGACTTGGTTTCTTTGCATACAAGGAAGGTGAGACCTCTAGAACCAAGAATGATGCATTGAAGAAGAAATCGACACCTAAGGACAATAGCAGAAGTAAAGGTAAGAAAAAGTTTAAACCTGTTTGCTTTAACTATCTTAAGGAAGGATATACTGCCAATGTGTGTAGGAGAAAGCCTTACAATAACTTTCCTTATTTTTAAAACATTGTGGCTCGACATGGTAGATTTAATGGTCACTATTATACATGCAACAAGTTTGGGCATAGAGATTTTGAGTGCAGGTTGGTTATGAACAACTCTGGGAATCATCCACCAAGATCCAATGGAGTTATCCCTAAACCTCCTATGAACCAGAACCCAAGCTAGTACAAAACCTCTAACCACCGGTCAAATTGTTGTGAAGATACAACCACTTGGAGAGCAACCTGTCTAATCTATCATGGTAGTGTCACACTACTGCAACATGCACAAGGAAGAATGGAAATGTGAACACTGGACCATGGAGAACACCTAGAATGGTATGCTATCACTACAACAAATTAGGACACACCACCAGAGCATGTAGACTGAGAAAAAATCCATTGGGAGACATATTGATCAACACTAAAGGGAATATTGATGTTGAAACTGTTTAGGTGGATATGGACAAAACCTGGAAAAAGAAATCTGAAGAGAAGCCACATGATGTACTAGTTTCCGCACCAAGTGTGGAAATCCATGAATTAGTAAACTGAGCTTCAAAAATCTTAGGGGGAACATATCAATATAAATATTTAAGAAACCCCCTGGAGTATATTGGTAAAATGCTTTTATCGATAGTTGTTACTTGTCAACTAACAGAAGAATTGAAGTGGTAAAAAGTAATATTAGGGTTCAAACCCTAATAGTGATGCATTTATTATGGTAGGTGGGAGTGTGTTTAAAAGTGACTTTTGTCATCATTTCTACTTACCTAGTTTCTGAGAAACTTTGTTTAACCTAAGAAGTGCAACCAGAGCAATTCATCTTGCATTCAAAAGAATTCTGAAAGGAATCTTGCACAAAATCTTGCAACCACTTCATGTTATCAGTGTGAAAGTCAAAGTGGTAATCAAGCATCTAGAGAAGTGTGTTTTGTTCAACATCGGCAAACCCTAAGCTCCAAGAATAAAGGTATTTCTCATTGAAAAATTCTTATCATTTGGAATCCATTTGATATGGCATCGGCATCTAATGTCCCCTTTAGTTCTACTAAACCTGAGGACAAACCTAAGCTTCTTAAGATGAGATATAATTCCCTATCTCAAATTCCCACAGGATTCATATTCGAAGGTGATGTTTTAGGATATATTGATTGCAAACTAGAAGACCTAGGGTCCCTAGTAATTCACTCCCAATTGAGTCTATTCTATGGAGAGGATAAAAAGATTAAACTTGAATATAGTATAATAGAGAAGAATAAATTGCATAATGCAATATACTTTCTCGAAGAATTTACCAAGGAGCACATCAAGATCATCCTCAGTAGGGTTCACGGTGACAAGATGTACCTTGAACAAACCCATGACATTACACAGGAGGCAATTCATGCCATGATAGGATTCTGCAATATTGGAGAAGTACCCGTTCTTCAAAAAATTCCCCAAAACCAAAGTAACAGAGCTCACTAGTTCAGTGAGTGACCAACGAGCAATGTTTGTCAACACCATTAGAGATTATTTGGTGAAATATGCATTTATGGTAATTGGATATAGAATATTCTATGCTAGCAGAATGAATTATGTTCCTCCAGGTGCGGTGCATGCCTCTTATAGAATGATAAAGGAAAATGCAAAATGTGACCTATCTACATGTATGTAGAAACAACTCATAGATAACTTGATGCTGATCAAATCAGATTAAACTTAGAGGTTTAAGTTTGGTCAACTACTTATTGGTAGACAGTTTATCAGTTAATTACAATACTGGTAAGGATTAATGCATGAAACAAAAACACAAAGTCATCCACAACACATAACAACAATATTGTATGTGGAAACCCTGTAAGGGGAAAAACCATGGTGGGAAACCTTACCCACAATTAGATGATACTACTATAGATAGTAAGTGTACACAAATGGGGTCTGCACATGCAGAAAGGCCAAGCACCTAGAGCTCACTGCTCAAACACAAAATAGGAGCCACACTGACTACAATTAGATGGTTAAATCCAATAAGGATGTACTTCTCAAAATAGCATCTTCATATGCTAGATTCAGTATTGGTGTAGTTCTGATATGCTTTCACAAAAACCTTGCTTCACCTTCAAATGATGTTTGCATGTATAGCTCTGCTTATTCTCGCATATACCTTCACACAATCCTTTTTCACATTCCACATTCACTCTTACAAATAAGATCTTACATTTATATCATAACCTAGGACCAATTTTAGTAGGTCGGCTCTAAAGGATATTACAATAAAATCAATTTACAAATAAATTAATGCCCGATGCAATAACTGATTCAACATGTTGGCTCAATTCATTTTCAACGATAATAAATCATCTCCATAGCATGTCATGCTGATTTGGAAAAGATAAACCTGCCGATAACAAGAAATATGCTAATACGAATATGCCAATAAACAAATCTTAAAGACAAAGTGTCCAAACAATGTCTTCGACATAACCAAGTGTTTTTCATGCCATTCCAAGTGCCGGTGATCATTATATCTTGCCGGTGTACCAGATACCAGTGACTGTGCATGAGTCATTTGCTTGCCGGTGAATGTTGCTGATTCTCCAAAGTGCTAGAGCTGATAAGGTTTAGTAGGTGTTGACATTAATGACAAAACCATACCAAAATACCAACAATCTCCCCCTTTGGCATTGATGGCAACACAAGATGGAAAAACCATCAAAGTGCCAAAATAGAAATGCGAAATACCAAAAGCCAACAAAAGCCAACAATCTCCCAAAAGAGATCATAACCAGAAATTGAAATATAGATACAGAGTAACAATCTCCCCCCCAATGAAAAATCTCTCCTCAAAAGATAATGTGTTTTTCCATATCAATCTCTCCCCCTTTGACATCAAATGCCAAAGTAAAAAAAACATTTTTTAGATACAAAATACCAACCAATTTAGTATACCAACTACTCCCCCTGAGAAGTTGCTTCCTCATCAAAGCTGGAGTAAAAGATTTCTCTATTAATTCTGTTGGTTGATGACAAACATCAACTTCCTAAGTCTCTACTGGTGGATGTATGACCCCAAGCTGATCTCTGAGATATTCAAAAGTCTCCTTAGGTAGAGGTTTAGTGAAAATATCTACAATCTACTCTTTGGTATTCACATAAACCATTTTAATTTCTTTTGCTTCAATATTTTCCATTAGAAAATTCAGTTTGATAGAAACATGTTTGGTTTTAGAATGTAATGCCAGATTCTTAGATATATCAATTGCTGCAGTGTTATCACAATAGATAGTAATAGGTTCCTTGCATTTTACCCTTATATCTTTCAACATTTGCTTAAGCCATAATACTTGTGTATAGTTAGTTGCTGCTACAAGATATTCTGATTCAGGTATTGATAAAGATGTACAACTTTGTTTCTTACTCAACCAAGAAATTAATTCGCTTCCAAGAAAAAATGCTTTGTCGGTGGTGCTTTTTCTATCATCCACATCTCTTGCCCAATTTTCATCTATGTATGCACATAATTTAAAGTTTTCATCTCTAGGATACCATAATCTAGGCTTTGTACTACCTTGCAAGTACTGAAAAATCCTTTTTACTGCTGATTCATGATTTTCTCTAGGATTACTCTGAAATCTTGAAACAATTCATACTGCATTCATGATATTAGGTCTTGTTTGTGTCAAGTATAGTAAACCTCCTATCATAGATTTGTATCTAGTCAGATTAACAAGTGTAGATTCATCCTTTAGTGATAGTTTATCATTTGTAGTCATAGGTGTGCTTACTGGTTTAGAGTTCTCCATCCCAAATTTCTTTAATAACTCCTTCAAGTACTTGGATTGACTCAAGAATATGCCTTTATCCGTCTCTAAAATCTGCAATCCTAAAAAGAATTTTATTTCTCCAATCATAGACATTTCAAATTCTTATTGCATCTCATTAGAAAAGTCTTTACATAGTCCATCTTCTCTTCCAAAGATTATATCATCAACAAAAACTTCTATAACCAAGATGTCATCATTTTTCACTTTATAATATAAGTTGCTGTCAGCATTACCTTTAGAAAAACCAATCTTCAAAAGATACTTATCTAGTCTTGCATACCAAGCTCTTGGAGCTTGCTTCAACCCATACAAAGCTTTCCTTAACCTGCAAACCATATCTTTGTTATCTATCAAACAAAATCCATTAGGTTGTTCAATGTAAACTTCTTCTTCAAGATCTCCATTCAGAAATGCACATTTAATATCCATTTGATATACTTTGTAGTTCTTGTGTGCTACAAAAGCTAAGAATAATCTAACTGTCTCAATTCTAGCTACCGGTGCAAAGGTTTCATTATAATCAATTCCTTCTTTATGAGAATATCCCTTACATGCTAGTCTTTCTTTATTTATGATAACCTTACTATCTTCATTAAGTTTGTTTCTAAATACCCACTTTGTTCCAATCACATTTTTGTCTTTAGGCCGGGGAACTAATGTCCATGTGTTATTTTTCTCAATTTGTTCTAATTCTTCTTCCATAGCTTTAATCCAGTGTTTATCTTCACATGCCTCATTAATTGATGATGGTTCAATTTGAGAAATAAGACATACTTCTTCATTTGCCAATCTTCCTCTTGTCATAACTTCTTTATACTTGTTTCCAATTATCTTATCTTCCGAGTGATTCAGTCTTACTTACCACAGTGTCTTCATTTGTTGTTGTTCCTCAGTTATTGTGGAATTTTCAGATGATACCAGTGTAATTGGATCTTCATTCTGTACTGGTGGGTTCAATGTAGGTTAATTTGTTAGAACCTTTGCTGCCGGTTCAGAGTCTATGTACCTTGAATTTCCTCTGAATTGGTCATCAATCTTCACATTTGTGCTTTTAACAATTTTCTATAATCTTTTGTTAAAACATCTATATGCCTTTCTCTTAGATGAATAATGAAGAAATATTCCTTCATCACTTCTAGGATCAAATTTTCCAATATACTTATCTCTTCTAATATAGCATTTACTTCCAAATATTCTGAAATATTTAAGAGTAGGAGTAATACCAAACCATAGTTCATGAGGGGTCTTACCAGTTTCACCTTTGATGTGAACTTTGTTGAATGTATAGACCACTGTACTTACTGCCTCTCTCCAATACACATGTGGTAGATTTGCTTCTGATAACATACTTCTTGCTACATCCAAGATAGTTTTGTTTTTCCTTTTAACAACTCCATTCTGCTATGGTGTCTGGGGTGTTGATAGTTGTCTTCTGATTCCATTCACTTCATAGGATGTATTGAATTTCTTAAATGTCAATTGTCCTCCTTGATCTGATCTCAGACATTTGATTTTCTTACCGGTTTCATTCTCTACCATTGCTTTGAACAGTTTGAACTTTCCAAGTGCTTCTGATTTTTCTCTGAGAAAAGTAACCCAACACATTCTAGAGTAGTCATCAATGATTAGCATGAAATATCTATCACCTTGCAAACTTTTAGTTCTAGCTAGACCACATAAATTAGTATGGGTTAAGTCAAGAGCATTATTTGACTTTTCTGGAATACTTTTAAAACTAGCTCTAACTTGTTTTCCAAATTGACATTCCTTACATATTGTATTGTGAGGTTTGACAATTTTAGGTAAATCCCTAACTGCCTTAGTAATACTGATTTTTAACATGCAATCAAAATTTACATGATAGAGTCTCTTATGCCATAGCCAAGTTTCATCAATATATGCAATCAAGCATTTCTTTTCACTATTATTCAAATGAAAGATATTACCTCTAGTTTGATTATCGGTGGCAATTTCCAAACTAGTTTTGTTCATGATTTTGCATTTTCCATTCTTGAATTGTAGCTGAAGTCCTTTCTCAACTAATTGACCAACACTCAAGAGATTATGCTTTAAAGCTTCAACATAGCAAACATTGTCAGTATTATGCTTACCATCAAGAGATATTATACCTTTACCTTTGATCAAACAAGCTATATCATCTTCAAATCTCACTAAGCCTCCATTATATTCTTGAAAGTTCAAGAATTTACTTTTATCTCCAATCATATGATGTGAGCATCCTGAATCAAAGATCCATTCATCCTTAACTTTAATTTTAGCTGCCAGGGTGTGCTCTACCAGTTGAATGGTAGGTGTTAGTTGGTCTTTTGTTATAGCAACAAAAACTCATCCATTGTCTATCGGATCCTCATCAGAATCATCAGTCACTCCTTCATCAGTAAGATAAAAAGATTTGTCTTTATTCTTCTTAAATCTATATCTTTGATATTCAGGGTTAGGCTTGTATGTTCTTCTAGCTTCTTCTCTTAGTCTAGCATGTCTATTAGGGCATCTAGAAGCCATATGACCAATCTTATTATAGTTAAAGCAATTAAAGGGAGCTTTACCTTCATACTTACTTCCTATTGGGCCTTTAGGCATTTTTCTTGCAAATAGTGCTTCAAGTTCTTCAAGTTCTTCATTTTCTCTCCTACTTTCCTCAAGTTCTCTTGCATAAAAGGATTTCCAATAAAATTTGTCAAATGATGGTGTAGATTATGTTGATGCCTTAAAAGCTAAATCTATCTTTATAGTAGCCATAGGACCAAATTCCTCAATTTCAAAAGCTGAGAATTTCCAATCAATGTATCCCTAGCTACTGATGTATTAGGCATTATTCTTAACTCATTTATATCAGTAACCTTCATTTTATATGTCGATGCCAATCCTCTTAAAACTTTTGAAACAATTTCATCTTCACTTAAGGTTCCTCCACAACATTTAATACCCAAAACAATTTCATTAACTCTTTCCATAAAAGAAAAAATCCTTTCATCTTCTTCCATTTTCAGATTTTCATACCTGACCTAGAAACTTTCAAGTTTTGCAATTTTGACTATCGAATCTCCTTCACTCAGTGTTTCCAAATGATCCCAAATAGCTTTAGTAGTTGATCCATCTGATAATCCCATGATTTGCTAATCTGTTAATGTGCTCAAAAGTGCTTCTCTTGCTTTGCAATCATTTTCTTCATCTTTTCCCAAGGTAGGTGGATTAGGTTGATCGGGAGTAGGAGCAGTATAGCCATTCTTTATAACTTCCTAGATGTCCTTTCCAATGCAATTTAAATGTGTCTCCATTCTGATCTTCCATATTCCATAGTTGGTTCCATCAAGTTTAGGACTATCCTTCCTGAAATATTTAGTAGACATTGGATCTCCTCAAGCTAATAAACTTTTGCAAAAAGAGGGCTAGGATCTGATACTAATTGTTAGGTCTAGGAGGCAACTAAGAGGGGGGGGGGCATGAATCAATTGTCTAATAAATTCAAAACAGAAACAACTTAATGTTCAATGCTAATAAACTAGTCTTTTATACTAGTAGATAGTTTATCAGTTAATTGCAATACCGGTAAGGATTAATGCATGAAACAAAAAGACAAAGTCATCCACAACACATAACACCAATATTGTATGTGGAAACCCTGTAAGGGAAAAAACCATGGTGGGAAACTTTACCCATAATTAGATGACACTACTACAGATAGTAAGTGTACATAAATGGGGTTTGCACATGCAGAAAGGCCAAGCGCCTAGAGCTCACTACTCAAACACAAAATAGGAGTCACACTGACTATAATTGGATGGTTAAATCCAATAAGGATGTAATTCTCAAAATAACATCTTCATATGTTGGATTCAGTATCGGTGTATTTTTTATATGCTTTCACAAAAACCTTGCTTCACCTTCAAATGATGTCTACATGTATAGCTTTGCTTATTCTTGCATATACCTTCACACAATCCTTTTTCACATTCCACATTTGATCTTACAAATAAGATCTTACATTCATATCATAACCTAGGACCAATTTTAGTAGGTTGGCTCTAAAGGATATTACACTAAAATAAATTTACAAATAAATTAATGCCTGATGCAATAACCAATTCAACATGTCAGCTTAATGCATTTACAATAATAATAAATCATCTCCATAGCGTGCCATGCTGATTTGGAAAAGATAAACCTGTCAGTGTATAACCTGGACCTATTTGTTGGTAACAACAAATATGCTAATACAAATATGCCAATAAATAAATCTTAAAGATAAAGTGTCCAAATGATGTCTTCGACATAACCAAGTGCTTTCCATGCCATTCCAAGTGCCAATGATCATTATATCATGCCGGTGTACCAGATACTAGTCGCTGTGCATGAGTCATTTGCTTGCCGGTGAATGTTGTTGATTCTCCAAAGTGCCAGAGTTGATAAGGTTTAGTAGGTGTTGACATCAATGACAAAACCATACCAAAATACCAACAAGGCTATTCTGACAAAGGTGTTCAAATGGACAAGGAAAACCAGGAATAACTCAGCAAATCTAGAAGACTCAGAATTAGAGGTAGAAGTAAAGAAGACAAGGCAATCTACCAAGAAAATGAAGTCAACCAGTAATGTACCAACAATCTTTTCACTGGTAAAATTAGATATTTCTTCTTACAAACCTATGGTACATTGTCAAAGGACCATAAATAATATTAGAAGAAAAGTCCTTGATGATTTAAAAGACTATTTTGATGATTTCAATGATAGTGAAAAGGAGGATGTTGAACAAGAACTTATTAAATATCTATGCATTAATGATTGGTCACCTTCTAAGATTTAATCTATTACATCTAAATCTTTGTATGATTCTTTGGACCACAAATGGCACATTGCCACTGAAAAAGAGCAAGACATCAGGGAGAAAGTTTTTGCTCAATACTTTCCAGATGTCTCTAATTCAGAATTGTTTGAAATCATTGACAAGAACAAAGGGATTTTCTTCATGCAAAGAAGAAGACTTTAGCTACTTGAAGGAAAATCTTCTGAAGTGGAAAAAGACACCCATTTGAAGGTGAAAAATGTTGTGAACATGCAAAAAGTATACGAAGATAATCAGTTGGCTAAGGAAGAGCCTGCTCTATCCACAGCCAAACCTAATGTAGTCTTTGAAAGTATGGCTAAAAGAATAGCAGAACAAAATGACTCCATTGATGTTGATGCACTAGACATGGAGGATACCACTCTAGATAAGGGGGAAGCTGAAAAGAAAGATTAAAGAAAGAAAAGGAAGAGAAAGCAGAGAAAGAAAAACAAGAGAAAGAGCAAGCGGAGAAAGTGCGACAGGAAGAAGAGGAGAAGAAGAAGAGGAAAAGAAGAAGAAGGAAGAAGAGGAAAAGAAGAAGAAGGAAGAAGAGGAAAAAAAGATATAGGAAGAAGAGGAGAAGAAGAAGAAGGAAGAAGAGGAAAAGGGGAAAGAAACAACGAAGAAGAAGGAAGAGGAGAAAAAGAGAGAAGAAGAGAGGAAGAAACAAGAGGAGAAAGTAAAGGCTACCAAGGTAGCTCAAGAAAAAGAAGAAGAGGAGAAGAGAAGACAAGATGAGGTCAAGGCCAAAGAAGGAGAACAGATTCCTAAGGCAACTAGAGATCAAGCCAAGCAGGTTGATTCCACTAGTTCCATTGATTTGACTCTTACCTGTCTGACCCAATCGGCTGATGAAACCGAGCTACTACGAAGCATTCAATTAGCACAAAAGAGATTGGAAGAACTGAGGAAAAAGAAAGAGCAGGATGTCATTTAGTTTTCCATTGACACCCTCTCCAATCTAATCCCTGGTACTAATCTCCCCCGTACCGATTCCTTGCTGGCTAAGCTCAAATTTCTTTGCATAGTAGTCGATGACTAGGTACAATGTTTGGAAGATGTTGCCCAGGCCACTACAAAGAAAAGCTATGGAAAGGCACTCATAGTTGACTTATTACAACACATGAATGATGATCAGGGAAAATTGCTTAAACAAAAAGATGATATAAGTTTAGCTATGGGTGAAGGTCACCTACTCTTGAGTAAAATCTATCAACCTCACCTATTTTGTGAAGATGCTCTGAAATAGAAGACACTATTACAAATGGAGTTACAGAAGTACATCAACAACTTCAAACTACCCTATGATTTGTTCATAGCCTATGGACACACTGTTCATCAGTATCAACATTAGATTGCAAAGCTTGACTCAAAGATCTGCAATCAGACTCGAGATTTGAAGGAGCTTTAGTTGCTCCTATTGCCAAAATTATAGGTTCTTCAAAAATGCTTTTTGAACTTAGAAGCTATCACTATGACATAGGAGTTGAGCACCATAGATGCGATGGAAGAATTAGCCTTCCAAACGAAGACCGAGAGTGAAATTTCTACCTCACTTCTTGAGTCATGGTCCTTAGACATGAAGAACTTCCTGTAAAACTTTAAATCTCTTTTTGAAATTTTTTATTCTTTATTGTCATGAACACATACTTTGTTTTTCCATTATGCAAATTGGCAATATTTTGCATTTACTTTGTCATAGTTGGAAAAGGGGGAGTAGTGTATCTATCTTCAAATTTTGATGAGTATTTTGCACATACTTGTAATTTTTGCAAAGGGAGTAGTGTATATACTTAGGGCGAGTAATTTTGCTCATGGCATCTTTTTTTTGTCTATTTTAGCACTTGGATGTCAAAAAATTTCCTAAGTGTTGCCATCAATGCCAAAGGGGGAGATTGTTGGTATTTTGATGATATTTAGTTGTGATTGTCATTGATGGACACACACTTATTTGATGTATGAATTATTCTCAACCGGTAGCTATTCTAACTGGTATTGTATGTATAGTCTTTGTTTGTTGAAGACTATCGGTGTTGTGCAAAAAATGCTTTCCAGTCTCAGTATGACCATAGACCCCAAGTGGTAGTTAATCTTTTGATCATAATGACTATGTTCCAATTTTCCAGTCTTCGCTTGTTAACCAGTGATTGTTATATTTAATTAACCGGTATACATGTAGTGTGTGATGAGTTACCATCCACTGACACTATAGCAATGTTTTTGTGTCATGTTACCAAATGTGTCTAGATGCATTGTACCTAGGAAATTGTAGTCTAATCTTATTGGACTAACATGAAATCAAGTTCCTATATAATGAAATCTTGTCTAGGGTTCTAAATATAGAAAAGAAGTTGTTAGGTGCAAAGCTTTTGTAAAAAAATGATTAGGTCTGATCGAGAAAAGGTATCTCATGACTAAGATTGAGAGTGCAAAACATAGAAGACTAAAGTAATGCTTGAATGCATTAACATAGAATTGTCAGGGATCTAATCAATCATTTTGTGCTACTATCTAGATCATTCACTTGTTGATTACTAATATCTTTGACAAATATAAAATCCTTAATTGAGTAGGCCCAACCAAGCCTATTGTAAAACCTCTAACAATGTGGTTCACAGTTGTGAATTTGAAATCCTTAAATAGGACTTATCTCCTAATAGAGATCTAGATTCCTAACAGGATTTGTTCTAGTGAAGAGCATTGTAAGACCTTAACTCGTCTAGTTACTATTCTGTAGATAGTTGACTTGTGAGTTTTACTCACCATGGTTTTTCCCATTTGGGTTTCCATGTCAAAAACATCTTGTGTTATGGTGATTGCACTTCTGTGGGTGAATGCTTTATTTTCTATCTGGCTTGTTTTTGTTCTAATCAAGTTATTGTTTAACCAACTTCACTGGTTTGCACGTTTAAGTGTTTATTCAGTTTATTAGGTATACTAATTCACCCCCCCTCTTATTATTCATCAGACTCCCATGGCCTCCATTGTATCCTGTCGAACTTCCTACCCACCCTATCTACCAACTACCTCTTAATCACATATGATGTCTGACCAATCAGATACCTACTACTAAACACATATTGCAGCTCCACTACATCATCCTCCCACTTCTCATAGTCCCGGTACAGCCTCCATACCACACTATCTATCTCCTCAATAACCCGACACCAATACTTTAGTCTCCCAATCTACGCCTAAGATGTAATTATATCATACAAGTGTACATAGCTATGCCCATGTCCTCTACCTTTGAAGGGGATTGGTGATATAAACAATAGATGCTCATAAGCCCATACCTACAACAGTGTCACCCCACATCCCAATCCTGTTGATCTGTGATACACAAACTAATGCACCTCCTAATACAAGTGTGTCAGTAGACATGGTCCCCATGCAAACTTGGTGTGCTCTGTCAATAATGTCTCTAGAGTCCTCCCCCATCCCACAGCCAACCCTCATGTTGGCCTGTCCGGACATAGGAACCCATTGATCACTCCTACCAGTACTACTGGTAGTTGTAATCCTATCCATGTCATGGTATCCCAAGCCTTGTGTCCTTCTCTCATCTCTAGTCCTGGATCCTGGAACACTCATCTCAGTGCATCCCTGTCTCCCTCTCGATCATAAGGAAATAACTCCCCATCGATTAACATCCTCAGTATCCTATACACATCCTCTAAGGTGACTGTCATCTCACCCATCGGCAAATGAAAATTACAAGTCTCTGAGTGCCATCTCTTAGCCAGTGTAGTCAACAATCCCATGTTTGGCCAAAAATCAGGCACATATAGAATATGTCACAAGCCCATAGCTTGAACTGCTACTCTCTCCTCAAGTGCCATCTCTGCTCACAAACTTTGAGTCGAAAGGAATCTCTCCCATGACTCCAACATAGGTAGGTCCTCCTATAGTTAAGCAAATCAACTATGTCAATCATATTGGCATTCCATGTTCATCACAAAGTGCTACTTTTTATTCTAGTGCTTATATCTATCATATGGTGCTCTATCCTGGTAGCACTCCTTCATCACAAAGTGTTTCTTCCTATCCTAGCGGTACTCCCTGTTCGTCACAAAGTACTGCTCTCTATCCTAGTGGCATTCAATATTCATCACAAAGTGTTGCTCTTTTTAGTACTCCCTATTCATCACAAAGTACTACCTTTTTGGCATTCCCTATTCATCACAAAGTGTTGATCTTTTAGTACTCCCTGTTCATCACAAAGTATTGTTTTTTATCGTAGTAGAATTCCCTATTCATCACAGAGTGCTTCTTTGATCCTATCCTAGGGTCTCTACTTGAGTGTATCCTCTTGAGTAGTTTCCTAATTGGCAACGTATGTTCTATCACAAAATTATGAATCCTAGCCCTATCTGTTATTATAGTCTTCCCTAAAGGACCTGCTTGAGTGTATCCTCTCAGAAAATTATCCAATTGAAAGCATATGTTCATCATAGAATTGTCGATTTGACCTTGAAGACATAAATGTGCTTACATACTGCACATATACACCTGCTCTGCACAGACGCACCTGAAAGACACATACATTCCTTTAATCTACCTAGATGCACCTGTCCTTCATAAATGTGCCTGAAAGACACAAACGTGCTCACATATAACACAAACACTGTTGAATTCATAGATGCGCCTAGCACAAACATAGATGTGCCTAGTCTACCCAGATGCACCTTAACATTTTTCCCCCCCACTTGACATACCTAAAATGCATTTATTACATACCTAGAATACATTTATGACAAGAATTAATGCAACACGAGTACAAGGAGTTTTTATGGTACTTACCGGCTCTCCTACATCTGCTGGCCTCTGAAATTAGTGAACGTGATTGAATCTATGAAACAATGCCATCACCACTGACTGCTGACTGCTCTCTGTTCTCTCTGCACTCTAATCTCTTGGATGTGTGGATGATAGTGAGGATTTTTTCCCCTCGTGGTCTATCTTATAGACTTCCCTATCCCTAGTCTCCTGTGTCAATCTTCTTTATCCCGTGACTCTATCACTTTATTTGGTCAGTCCATTCTACCCTTTCATTCTTATTGAGAGATTTTCAGTGATCTTTTCAGAAATTTTCATCCAATCTATCATTCCCATCTTGGGGTAACTTTATATCAGTTCATCTTATCTTCTTTGAAACAACACGACAAGCTGCATTGTCTCAAAGAGGGGTAAAATGTATACACCTAAAATTGTCCTGTCTAATTAAATAAATATCTTTATTTATTTAATTATTTTAAGCCTAATTCTTCTATTAATTAAAGAAATCGTTATTTATTTAATTAATTCAATTATCCTCTTCTAGCCTTATTTCTTAGTTAAATAAATAGCTTTATTTATTTAAATTGTCATTTTTCCTAAATTAAATAAATACTTATTTATTTAATTGATCCCACTTCTATTAATTAAATAAATCTTTATTTATTTAAATTAATTCATTAACCTTTTCTACCCATGACACATGTCATTCATCTCTTCATTCCTACACTACCTACCCTCTCATTATTTTCTTATTTTCTCTACCTACCCTCTAATCCTAGCTGACCATATATCTTTTCCACCTCTTAATACTATCCCTCTATTTCCCATAGTATCTTCTATATAAGGAGATGCTTCCTTCATTATCAACCCTAATCGATCTTTGAAGTCAACTACATTTTCAAACTTTCATATGCGATCAAGCCTACTTGCAACCACATTTCCATTCTTTGTTGAGATCTTGTGCACACATAAAATCTGAGAGCAAATATATCAAGCAAGATCAATGGAGATAGGAAGAATGGAGATCCAAACCCTATTGGACATGTGGTGGTATAATCTTTTTTATTTCATTTAATTTGCATTGTCTTAAGTAATATTCATATGTTATGGTGGATCTTTGTTGTTGTTTGGCTAGGGTTTTGTGGTTGAATTCCTTTAGTCCTTCAATATTGTTGTTTCCATTTTTACCATAAATAGGTATGCTTGGAGATGATCATAGGCATGTTGTCATTTTTTATCCATAAGCTCTAGTTGATGGAATATGTTTACCCGATACTCCTCATCTGGTATGAGGCCCTTCAAAGATACTCTGAGTGATGGAATTTCTACCTCAAGAGGTAAAATTGCCTCTAATCTGTACACCAATGAATATGGAGTAGCCCATGTAGGTGTCTAAAAGCTAGTCCTATATGCCTAGAGTTCTGAATTGAACTGTACATGCCAATCCTTACCCACATCATTTACATTTTTCTTGAAGATTTTCAAGATTGTTTTATTTGATGCTTCTGCTTGACCATTCCCCCATGGGTAATAAGGTATAGAGAAGTTATGCTAGATTTTGAATCACTCACATAGTTCTCACACATCTTGATTTTTGAAGGGACACCCATTTTCTATGATGATGGAACTTGGAACGCCATATCTGCAAATTAGATAATTGAGAATAAATGAGGCAATCTATTTTCTAGTTACTGTGGTCATTAGGACTGCTTCAATCCATTTTGTGAAATACTTTGTTGCAGTGATAATGAACTTGTGCCCATTTGAAGAGGAAGGATGGATTTTCCCTACTAAATCAAGTCTCCACTCACAGAAAGGCCAAGATGTTGTAAATGGTTGTAGCTCCTATGCTAGTGCATGGATAAGATTGCCATGAATATGGCACTTAGGACATTTCTTTGCAAATTGATAAGAGTCTTTCTCCATTGTGGGCTAGTAATATCCCATTCTAAGAATTGTTTTAGCAAGAGTAGGACCACTTGAATGTGTGCCACAGATATCCTCATGAATCTTGTGTAAAGTTTACCATCTAGACCTCGACAGTAAAATTTTTCAGTGGTTAAGGTATAATGGTTGGCTTGCTAGATAAAGTTGCATTTCTAGTTATGAGATAGGTCAAGTGATAGGGTATTGGTTTTAATATATTCATATATTGTCTCATATAGAGGGGAGTCTGAACCGATTAAGGCATAGATGATGTGGGAAGCAAAATTGTCATAGGTAGGGAAAACAATTGCTCTACTAAGAACTCATAATGACTCTATTGCTCTAGAATTTGTAGCAGTGAAGCGATAGTGGCCATTGCATCAGCCGCTTTGTTGTCCAACCTTTGTATTTGCTCGAAGGTGATGTGTACAAAGTACTATTTTAATTCATCCACCATTCTTTTGTATGGAAGAAGCTTGTCATCCTTTGTCTAATTTTCATTATTGATTTTATTTATAACCAGTTGAGAATCTCCATAGACTTTTAATTTTGTGATTATCCATTCCACAACCATTTTGATTTATGTGACCAGGGCTTCATACTCAGTAATGTTATTGGTACATGGAAACATGAGTCTATATGATCTTGGAATTGAGTGTCCTTCGAGAGCGGGGAACAAGATGCTAGCACCCGATCCATGATGGGTATAGGAACCATCAAAGTACAAGGTCCATTGCTTGAGTGTAATAGTAAGGAAATCCTTGTCTGGAAATTCCACCTTCATTGGTTGTTTATCTTGTAGTGGTGCTTTAGCTAATTGATCTACAATTATTTGTCCCTTGATAGACCGATGCTCTATGCATTGGATATCAAACTCACTGAGAATCATGACCCATTTAGCCAGTCAGCCTGTAAGAGATGCTTTGTTGAGTAAGTACTTGAGAGGATCAATTTTTGCTACTAGCTTGATTATGTGAGCTAGCATCTAATAGAAAAACTTTTGAGAGGTGAATACCACAGCTAAACAAGCCTTCTCAATGAATGTATAATTTAGTTCATATCCATTTAATGTTCGGCTAATGTAATATATAGCTCATTCCTTGCCTTCTTGATCTTCTTGTGCTAATAGTGCCCCCAATGATACTTTCATTGTTAATATGTAGAGAATGAGAAACTTCCCTTCTATGGGTGGTACTAGAACTGGTGGATTCATCATATATTGCTTGAGTTGATAGAATGATTCTACATAATTGGCTTCCCATCGGAATGGTATGTTCTTATGTAGTAGATGATTGAATGGTAGAGGTTTATGTGCTAGTTGGGCTATAAATCTTGTGATAGACTGTAGCTGTCCTTGTAGAGATCTAAGTTGACTAATGTTTCTGGGAGGTGGCATCTCCATGATGGCTTGTACCTTTGCTAGATCTACTTCAATGCCTTATGCAGACACAATGTAGCCTAATAGTTTATCTGATGTCACACCGAAGATACACTTCTTAGGGTTTATCCTAACTTGGAATTGCTTCAATGTTTGAAATATTTTATCTAATATGCCCAGATGTTCTGCCTAGGTGAATGGATTAGCCAGTAAATCATCCACATAGTCCTCCATGAAGGTATGCATCATATCATGAAAGATTGTCATCATTTCTCTTTGATAAGTTGCCCCAGCATTCTTCAAGCCAAAAGGCATGACCTTCCAACAATACATTCCCCAAGGATAGGTGAACACAATTTTATCTTGGTCCTCTAAAGCTATTTTGATTTGATTATAGCCAGAGAAACCATCCATTAATGATAGAATTGCATGGCCTTCTATTAGGTCCACAATTATGTCAATGCTGGGCAAAGGAAAGTCATCCTTTGGATGGGTTTTGTTGACATCTCTAAAATATGTGCATATTTTGATGCTTTTATTTGGTTTTGAAACTAGTACAATGTTTAAAATCCATTCAGCATAGTCTATAGGTCAAATTAATCCGATGTCTAATAACTTCTTTAGTTGAACTTTGACCATTAATGCTACATGCGGATTCATCTTTCTTAACTTTTGCTTGATTGGCTTAGCTCCTGGAATAATAGATAAATGATGCATGACTAGGTTTGGACCTATTCTGGCCATAAAAGCATAGGACCAAGCAAAATTGATTTTCTTCTCTTTGAAGAATCTGATATACTCTGGTTGTTTCTCATCTGTTAGTGATTCTGTTAGGTGTATCTTTTTAGCTGTTGCTTCTATAGCGATGTTTATTGATTGAGTTGGCTCAATCAATATGGGTGACCACTCTTGATAATTTTTAGGAAGAGTGTCAAGTCTCCCATCCTTAGGTTCCTTAAAAAGGTTTTCACCCTCAGATGTGTCCTTTATTTTGACTTATTTGTGATCTAGTGCTGCCATTGACTAGTTTTCAGTATTAGATCCTTTGTTTCTTTTATTTTTGTGACTCAGAGACTTGGCACTCTCTTGATTGTAGATATCGTTATTTTGTTCGCTAGTAGAGCCTATTTTCGGGTTGACTGTACATATGCATTAGACAATAGATTCATCATCTGGGAAAATAGGTATATCAGGGTGTTTAGGTTCTTCCCAGTCTATCAAATTAGGAAGTACAAGCGGTAGAGAGTCATTTGGTGAGTCAAGATTGACTCAGGTAAGTGTCATGATAGAGGTAGCATTAAAGTTGTCTAGGATGTTTGTTAGGTTAATGATATTGTCAAGGTCTTTGATGGTATCATCTTTGGTGTAGACTTCTTCGTAGTGTTGTTGCTCATTTTCCTCAGCCTTGTAGATATGTCATGGTTCGAATTCAAGTAATTAAGACTTTGCACCTTGTCCCTCCTGAGAAAGAGGTGTGTGTTAATGGATAGTACCTTCTTTGATATCCTCAGTAATATTTGAACAAATACCCCATTCATAGTCATTAGAATCAGTTTCAGAAGTACTATCCCAGAGTCTTTCAGTGCTACTGATAGGTACGTTGTAGGGTGAGAAAAGATCTCTGATAATTAATACCAGTCTTGTAGTATTTTTTTAGTCAAAATCAAAGCTTACTTGTACCCTTTGCATTTGTTCATACACTATTTCTCCTAAGGGAGAAGTGATTTCTTTGGGTGATGACTCTACCTTATTTTGAATAGGTTCCTGTATATGATGTACTTTCTCATAATATGTTTCTTTCCTTTGAATGACTAGTTCCTCTTTTCGTTTCTCTTTTTCCTGGTGCTCTTTCTCTTTCCTTGTTGTTTCTACTACATGGTGTAGTGCTTTCGGCCATGAGTTCTCATTATATTTTTTCATTTCTTTCTACTGAGGTTTTTGATAGTTAGTTTGTTTGTGCCTAGGTGGTATGCTACATGCATATCCCAGTCCTGTTGTGTCTCGATAAAATTGTGAAGGAGGTTCTAGTAGTTTTGTAATGCCTTCTTAACACTTGCCTATAGGTCCTTTTCCATTGTATCTCATCCATTGCATGATCAGAAATCTTTTTCCATATTGTTGTGTTTGTATGGCCACCTCTAGAGTAGCAATTCTGACCTCTTCCTCATCCTTGTATAGCCAACTAAGGATGTCTATCTTCTAATTCATTTGCTAGTGTGCCCAATTGCATAAATTTTCCATCAAACTTGGTGATGGGCTATGTTGCTTGATGTGTCAATGCAGAAGGTTTCCCATGAAATTTTGGTGATGTTGGAAATTTGGATAGATGCATGGGTTTGAAAGCATATTCTCCCATGCCTTGCTCTTTGATTTTCATCTTTTGTTTGAAGTCTGTGGTTAAAGACTTGAGCTTTTCTTGATGATGATCTAATACTGAGGAAGGTGGAGCTTCCCTACTGTGTGGAACTAGGTTGTCTTGAGCTGCCTCCATAGCATTGCAATATTGAAAAGGATTATTATCGGCAGATATGGAAATTTCCTATCCATTATATGGGAATTTGACACACTGATGGTATGTTGAAGGCACTTCTTGCATTTCATGTATCCCAGAATGACCCAATAAAATATTATATGTTAAGTCTATGTCTAAGACTTGGGACATAGTGTCTCTTTGTATCAGTCCTAGCTAAATAGGTAGTATCACTGTGATCCCTTTGAATGATATTTCTTCATTATCATAGGCCTTGATGGTGATCTTTCTATGTGGATCAATAGACTATTCAGAGAAGCCTAATGTATGGATAAGTTTTAAAGTAAAGATATTGAGACCAACTCCTCCATCTATTAATACTCTTTTAACTCGATGTTTGTAGACTAAGGCTTCAATATGAAGAGGAGTTTTATGTGGATGACTCAAAGAGATATTATCGTGTTCAAAAAAGGTGAGATTATGAGGCCCTGTCATATGAGCCACCATGGCTTGGAATTTATCAATGTCTAGATCTTGAGGAACATTTGTTTTACTAGTGCCTATTCTAAGATGTCCTTATGTTTCAGAGAGAGTTTGAGTAACTCAAGTATGGATATTTGAGCAGGAGTTCTTCGCAATTGATTAACCAAATCATATTGAGTCTTCGGGATAGTGGTCAATGTTGATGTATACCCTTTCAAGACATATTTTTGAGCTCAAGTTGTCACATTGATTGATGCATGGTCTTGTTTGTCCTTGATTTTTATGACATTTATTTGGTTGTCATTTGTCGATATGTGATTGATGGTGTTTGTTGTACAGGTGATTTATGCGAGCGCCCCTTATATTGTTTGATGATGAAGCTCCTTCTTTGTCGTAATTCAGAAGAGGATTTTTAAAGGCATCATGGTCACCATTTGTTTTGAGACCATCAACCATTAAATCACCTCTATCAATCATATCCTGAACACTATTCTTAACCCTCATGCAATCATTTGTGTGATGTCCTTTTTTTCGATGAAAATCACAGAAATGCAAGTCATTCCACCAAGTTGGTTTGATCTCAGGTACAAAGTTGTTTATGGTTGGAAATTGGATAATATTGTTTGCCAAGAGTTCTTGAAATGTTAATTCTAAGGTTTGCCCCAATGATGTGTAGATGTGTCTATTTGGAAAATTGTTGGTGTTACCTCTTTGGTTTGTATTATTCACTCAGTTAGCATTGTTTCCTTGGTTATTGTTATTCTCTTGGGTATTTCTATTACCCTGGGTATTGTTGTTTATGTTTGAAATTGAAGGTCCATGATTGGTATTTTGTGGATAAGTGTTAGGGCATTGATTAACACCTTTTTGATTTTTGTTAGATTGTGGATTACCTAATAAAGCCAATACTAGTTGTTTGGACTTCATATCATTAGCATTAGCTCCTCCCTCATTAACAACATTTTTGTTTCTTGTCCAAAATATGGATTTGTGTAAGGTGTTGATGTTGTTTTGATTGTTAAAGGAGTGAGCATTGGATGAGTTAGTTCCTTCTTTAAAGAACTTCAATGTTCCTTGCTTCATGCAGGTTTCCTCTACTTGGATTCCGTTTTTGATTAACTTGGAAAAATATGGTATGCATTGGAGTTTGAGTTGATAACTCATCTCACTATTTATATTGTCAATAAATATATCCATCTTTCCTTTTTCAGGCATGTCTCGTGGTAAAAGCACAAAACTGTGTCACGTTTCAGGCTAACTTATCAGCACAAGTGAATTCAAGAAATTCTAACTAAAAATTAATTCTAGTCAAACATATGGTCTATATAGATTCATTGTAGCTATGTTATATGTGGGCCACAACTTTTCTAATTGGAAGTGTCTACTAAATGTATATTTTATACTACTTTTGGTCTAATTACAAAAAACAAATAAAACTCGATGTTTCAACAACTCCTACTCTTATAAATAATTTTTTTTTGAAATGTAAAAATACCCTTTTATAGATCTATAAGTGAATTTTCTAAAATATATATCTTTTAATATTTTAATTAGTTTTTTATATTTTATATTTTATTTTTATTGAAAGTAGGTCATCAACACTAAAATATAAGGTTGATTATCTTGTCAAGAAAAAATACTAAAATTTATTAAAAAAAATGAAAAAAATATGATGCAGTAGAGAAAAGAATCTATGTCAAGATGATATAATTATTTTCTGATTTGGATAAATAATTAAGAGAAAAGGTGGTGGGAATTGGAAACAGTTATATTTCAGCACACACAACTTTTCAAATTTATTAAAAAATATATATTTATAAAAAATAGTAAACAATATATCCATGCACTAAAGTTTCAAGTTATCAATATACAAAAAAAAATTCAAGAAAAAAATGTAAATTTTACAAAATAAAGTGTGGTGGCTTGTCTAACTTCAATTTTTGCATTTTTTTAGCAACTAAATTATAGTGTTTACTTTATAAAAAACTATATTCAAATAATTTTTTAAATTTTTGTTAAAATTACAAACTTAAAATAGACATAAGAATATAAATTTTATCAGTTTATATCATTTCAAAATTGGAAACATATATTTCACTTTCTATTGAGTTAATTTAAAAGGTTGAATCAGCATTGGCCATTTCCTTTATAAAAGTGTGACATGGCTTTGTACTTTTACCCCTCGAGGATATCTCAAAACCATACATCTCCAATGCTAAATAAATGCCATGAATGTTTCATTATTTTTTTGTTTGGTGTTGCATACATCCAACATGGTGATTACATGTTGGATATTATAGGAGTATTGTGTGATAAATATGTTTAACAACTCATCAAATGATCTGATGGGAGGTGTAAGTTTAGACAACCACTCCATTGTTTTCCCTCCCAAACTTCTTGGGAATAGTCTCATTAAATAAGTTTCATTGTGAGAAAGTTCTAGGCTTATCATAGAAAATTCCCGCACATAATCATGGGGATCACTTTTACCATCGTATTTGTCGTATTTTGGTATATCTCAATTTGAGAGAAAAGGTATCATGTTTAATCTCTTATCAAAGGAATAAGGACAAATCTCATCCAAGGAGTATCACATTGTAGTCCCTTGTTGCATGTCCTGCATTTTCCTTTGCAACATTTGAATTTGATGTGTAATAGCGACCATGGGTGCATTTGTACATTGAGGGAAAGCTTCATCCCTTTCATAAAGATTATCCCGAGTTCGGGCATGGTTGTGTTTGGGTGTGTTATTTTATTCATGTATGATTTTCATGTCATGTGTTTCTTCTTCTCTTTGTTGGTCTTGATCAGTGTAATTTCTAGACCTTGTTCTAAAAATTTGTTTGTCTACATTCCTTAAGTTTTTGGTATCAAAATATTCACTAAGTCTAACTCCTTTTCTAGTTAGCATGAGCATATATTTTTCCTTGTCTTCTTCAATAAGTCTTTCCATGAGCCTTTGGAATGAGGGGTTTTCTTGACGTTCTTGGAGAAGTTCCTTAGTGATCTCTCTATCTCCTAGATTGGTATACTCAAAAGGGTTGGATAATCTATGACCCATACTTGACTCTAGTTGTGATTCACTTTGCTTGTTTCTTTGAGAGCGAGTGATAGTGGGCATTTATTTTTATTGGAGTTCCAGATGGTGTTTGGTGGATAGAATATGTTCCTCAATAAAAACTTTCTGTTACAAAGGGAGTTTCATCTTCTTCTTCTCTCTCAGGGGTTGGTGGTTTAGTTCGAGCTTCGTTATAAGTGATATAGAACTGTGGGAATAAAGTGGGGTTGATCCTTCCTCCAGGATTTAAGCATTGGTTGAATGCCTGTTTCTGAAAATGAGCTTTGATTTTTAAAGGTTCTTTATCAAACTCATTTGATTTGCCTTGAATATATAATTGCTTGTGACGTATGAATGTGTGATGTCATTTAAAAAGTTGACGATTGATATAGAGAAACTTATTCTTTTTTGCAAGTGTCTTAGAGCTAGGTTGTCTCTTCTTCAACTTAGTTTTGTGATGAAGAATTGTTCTTCTCAAAATATGAAGAGTGGTCATACAGGAATGATCAATGGTTTCCTTTGGTGTTGAATTGTGATACTTTGTTTGAAAAACTCAAGCTTATTTCATAGAGTAGAGGTTTAGTTAAATTTGCCCCCATGACAAAGTGTGTCAAATGATATGGATAAGAGTCTCTTGATATGAGAATTTGATTTGACAACTTAAAGATTAAACTTGGTATTTTATTTGTGATAGGATCCATTAGATGGTAAAACTTTGATCAATGTGATGGTATTGCCTGATTTTGGTTGGATGAAGTCTTATCTCGAGCTAATTTAAGATTCAAAAAATTTGTTCTAAGGACACTTGCTTGATTCTGGGAATTGTTTTCTCTGATAATCTAGTTCGGATTTTGACTGGTGAGTTTGATAAAAGACCCAAAAGGGTATTCAGGATTGGTGATAATATTTTTCCAAAATGCTTGGTTTTGCTCTCTATTTTTTTGGGTTTTTACTATGCACTAAAGAAGAGACTATACATGCTAACTAATGATCTAGATGCACCACATAAAGGTCTCTATGCACTAAGCTACCTCTTCTATGCGCTGACTAAGATTTGTTTGAAACTATTTTGACTGAAAGATTACATGCTAATATGTTCCTAAAAAGTGCTATTGTTTAAGCTCAAAGTACTAAAGTATGCCTCCTATGCACTAAGCTGATGTGTGAATGCGCTAAACCGGTATAAAAAAGCACTACTAAAAATTTTCTTAATCTAAAACTGGTTATGCACTAAAGTGAAGGCTGAGAGCACTAAGTTTTGGTGCAGATACATTATGGAATGATCGATACGCACTAGGAAGTTCCTCCTATGTGCTAAGCTACCTTGATTTCTTTATTTTTTGCCATTTTGGAATTTTGACTTGTGTTTTTTATGGATGATTTTTTGAAAAATAAATTGCAAACACAACACAAAAATGAGATAACAAATTTTGCCTATGCTAGACAAATAGTGTATGTTCTGTGTGGATGTGTTCAAATCCCCAATGTTTTCACTAGTTTGGATAACAAGTAAGACAAATCAGATAGACTCTTTATTCAAGGGTCATCATCAATATCATAACCCACTGGTCTCGATACTTTGTTAGCTCAAACAACTTTGTCACCCCCTAGGGGGCACCCATTTTTTTGCCTTTTGCCAGAAATTAACTCAAAGTGAATTGCTTCACAATTGAGTAGTTATCTTGAGAGATATATGGTGAGTGATCTTGGGGGATGATTCTTCCCCACCCTTGCACTATGATATTGAAGATGTTTGGATACTGATTCAGCTCAAAATTTATATTTCTAAGGTTCTTAATTAGGCTTTCATTCGGTCTTTAGTGATAAACTCCCTCAGGAGGCTTCACAACCTTTATAACAAAGGCTTTATGTATCATAAAGATACTAAAGGAAGGCGAGTCGCTGAGAAAAACCATTGAAGGGACTTTTGTCAGCCTCCACTTTTGATTATAGTGGGCTGGAACACTTGGCGATAAAGTCATTTCCCACTTAGGTCATTCCTGTCTCACCAACTATTTAAATGACGCTCTAAGAGAAACTCGGGAGGGCAAGCCTTCTAAAGGATTTAATTGCTTGAAATGAAGAAAGCATAAGAGTGGTTTGTTTTTTTGGTCACCCAATTAAGGGGAGAGCATATACCTTCCACTTTCAAGTTAAGGCAAACAATATTATTTTTAACCTTCAAAACAATGATGATTTATCTTCTATTTAGATATTTTGCTCCAAAGAAGCATGGTGTTCTTTTTAGATCCTCATAGAAATAATTTTCTATCTAAGAAAATGGAAATCCTAGTCAACAAATGAAATTTTGATGTTTGGTAACAAAAGAAAAATCATGAATTGAAAACTCCCTTGCTTTGCACAAAATAAAAAGTGAGGTTCTTTTTACACTTTGAAAATAAAAATGGATCCTTTTATGCACCAAAGGAAGGTGAAGTTCTTTTACAAAAAGGAAACTTGTTCTTTTTAGACCCAAAGTGAAAATTTTTTCCTAACATGCAAAGAAATAATGAGTTTATTTTTGTTGCTCTTTTTACCTTGTAATGAAACTACTTTTAGAACCCAAATGATGGTGTAGTAAATTTGAAGCCCAAAATGAAAACACGAGATTCTTTCCAAATTTATAGAAAAGTGAATTCTTTTTACTAGAAAGTTAAAAGAATTAAAATTCCTATTTAACTTAATCTAAACCTGCATGAAAGTAGTTAGCTACCTGTAAGAAGAAAGTCAGTAAAACTAGAATCTGATGGGGGCTTACACAAGCCTAAAATTGTTTTCCTTCAGTTAGGAAATTTCTCCTTTTCCCTGTCAGGTCAATGTGCTATACTATTGCACCTATGTGCTACATAAAAAGCATAGATGTGCTATAGAATGCTTCCTATGCACTAAGCTATTTACTGCATGTGCTACTCTATTTTCTAAATGTGCTAATGAAGAGGTCTTATGTGCTAAACAATAAACCAGAAGCGCTAACTAAAAGGTTTATATGTGCTACTGATAAGATTAATGGGGTCCTGCATCAAAAATGATAGGATTAATGGGGTTATGCCCCACGGTCAGTGCTAGAAATGTGTGCGAGAAATGTGGGGTAAAGAAATGTAAAATTAGATCTCCAAAAGATGTACACATTAATGGGACACTTGGTGCAAGTTATGGAGCTATATTGAATAGCTCAACTTCCTAAGGGGTGTTCCATTGATCTCTATCTCATAGGATCCCTCAAGCCAATGGCTTTTCTCTCAGATCACTGATCAAAGTGATTTAGGAATGACAACTCCAAGAATGAGTGATGTTTTATAAATTTAGCATGAATGCATTCCTAGATATGTATGATATTCAATCTATGATGATTTAAAATAGCATGAATATGATGTTATGATGGAGATTAGTAATCCTATCCTAACAATATATACTAGTCTAACATGGATATACTATGATATTTAAAATTATTTCTAAAATGCTATTTAAGATGATTTTATCAAAGAGAGGGTAAATGCTTTGTAAAATTACTATAGATTAGATGCATGAAACTTGGATCTCCCAAATGAGATAATGAGAGATCTATTTATAGGAAAAATAGGGCAATGGATGGTCAAGATTGGATAAGCTTAGCAAGGGCCAGGATTGAAAGTTATCAATCCTTGTTTACAATTCTCACCAATGAAATGGCGACAATTTTCAACAAGAGGTTTCTTGAGAGGAGATGAAAGAAGAATTTAATGCTTCGGAAGACATGTTGGTTACCTTAGGAATTAAGGGTTAAGGTTAGGTTAGGGTTATCTGATGGATATAGCTTTTACCCAAGAGGTAAACTCTTGTGCAAGGGTTAAAGAGATAACCAAGGTTAAAGCCATGAATGCTTGATGAGACCCTAGGGTTAGATGGGGGTTAAGTTAGAAAGAAAGTCTCTAATGATGCAAGAAGGTTGAGTTAACCATTAATGGTTATGAATACTTTGAAGGTTAACTTGTTGAAGACATAAAGACTTTAATGATTATTGAAGACTTTGAGGGTTTGAGAAGTGACTTCCCTTTTCTTAGGGATGTAAAGATATTTAGGAGATGGATTAGGCTAAATTAGAAGTGATTAGAATAATCTAGAAGGGGGTTTAGAAAGGCAAGAGGGAGATGTAGGATTTTGCAACTGGATGGAGGGGAATTTTAATTAAAATAAATTACTTTATTTCAACAAAAAAAGATGCAACTTGAATAAATACAAGTGGGGAGTTTAAATAAATAAATAAAATTTATTTACTTGCAAGGATCGATTTCACTAAATGTAAATTTAATTAAAAGGGGAGAAAGGGAAATTAATTAAATAAAGTGATTTATTTTAATTAAAGGTTATGAAAGGCTTAGGTGAACTTAATTAAATAAACTAAGTAATTCATTTAATTAAATAGAGGAATGAGGTTAAAATGAATACTAAATATTCACTTAGCAAAGTGGTCATTTTTTATACATCTATAGTTTCCCTTGCCAACAATGTAGAAGGTCATATGATGGCTCTAACTGATCAAATATCAAGCCTAAATTCAGAAAAGGATAGGATACTGAGGTGTCTTGGTGAACTCTGGAACCTTATTTCTCCCCAGATGGACACCATGTTGAGTAATAAAGTAGATTTCTTGAAGACTATGGTATAAGGAGTTCCATCAGAATTGAAGGATGTGGAGATACATGCTTATTTTTTTAACACGTTCATCACATTTTTAGACAACTTGAAGAATAGGTGGGATACCCACTTAGGATTTTTGAAGACCATTTTAGCAGATATCTTCAAGTATGTATAGAATATCTAGTATATACCCCTATATATATATATATATATATATATATATATATATATATATATATATATATATATATATATATATATATATATATATATATATATATATATATAAGTTTTTGTGCAACAACCCATCTTTGGCATTTCTTTCAAAGGGGGAGAGTACATTGAATAAGATATAGATAATACAAGTTTTGAGTTTTTGGTCTAAGGGGGAGCCTTATAAATTTTTTGATCCAGCATAGAGGTTGACACTCTTCCTGTGGATTCTAGTACATGGATAGTTGTTTAGGGTTTTCATTGATGGCAACTCTCCTTGAAAATTCTATCTAGTAGTCATGGTTTTTAGTAACTGGTAGAGGAAATGGTCTGGTAATCTGTCTCTAATATTTTAGGATAAGCAAAGAACCTTTGGTCCAGAATCTTTGTGGTGATTGAGGTGGTGACGTTTGTGCATGGTATGAAAGAGCCAACATGTAGAAATTATTTAGACTCTATTTGGTTGTTCTACATTTGTTTTGGTGATCCGGTCTAAGCTGACACCTCGTTACATGTTACATTGCATGTTACGGTTGATTGAGTTGATGAATGTCTTTTTTTTAATTGTAGATATATATGACTGATGTAGAAGATTATCTTGATGTGTGGTATGATACTAAGTGATCAAGAAACCTATTTGGTGCAATTTCACATGCCCATTCTTGATCTAGTAGCTAACTGGGAAGCAAAACATAGCAGAGTTGTAGAGGTGTGACAGTCAAAATTTTTGCACTCAATCGAAACTCATTTAGGCATTATTTGATGCTATTTAAGAGTTCAATTATTGTAGTTCTCATTGTAAATGATCTATAAGTCAGTGACACTTCCATATTGTAATCTGAGCAGTGAGCTCTAGGCAATGAACTTGAATGCATGTGAATTCCCCCTTTGTAATATTTATGTACTCTTGGTCATAGTATATGAATATTGTGGGTTCCAATACCATTGAGGTTTTTCCCTTTCTAGTTTTCAATGTAAATATCTTGGTGTTATAATTTTGTGGTTGATTATCTTGTGTTTCTACATTTTACTTTCTTTCATTTGCTTCTGGTGGTATGAGAATAACTTTGAAAGTTTATTTACTAATAGAATATTGATTCACCCCCCCCTCTCAGTGTTTCCTTGATTCCAACACCTAGGGAATATATATTGGAGATTAGGTTGGTGCTACTTTATTGGGTAGTTTTAGCCATGTTTTTGTAATACCATTTGGCAATTTCTTTTATTGTATCTCCTATATATGAGGTGTGTGAGATAGAGGTTGTGTGTAAGAGTCTTATGGCTATTGAGTTACATCTAAATCTCTGATTGGTGGTACTCCTATGAAGAGATTTGTCTAAAAGTATATTCTACTTTGTTATTGAATTCTGAATAATATATTGGGAAACTTTTAGAGTCTGGGTTTTTTTTCCTGAAAGGGATTTCCTCATGTAAATCACCATGTTTTTTTATGCATTCTATTATGTCTATTTTTGTTAGGTTTTTGTAACCATTGTAACAATCTATAAACTTCTCTACATTACCCTCCTCTCAAGGTTAATATAGGAAGTTATTCTACTACTTAACTTCCTTACATACCCTTCCCTTGAGCACCTTATCTTGGTCTTGTTTGTAGCAGGACCAAGGCATGGAACACCCTAATCTAGACCATGGAACCCTAAAATTCCATGGTCTCTCTCAGTGGGGTCCAAATTTGAATTGGTGAACCTCTAGAGTATTTCTCCATAAAAAATTGATTTTCATGGTTACACATGATTGGTGGAGGTCAGCTTAATCGGTAAATTACCTAGTGAGCCCTATATAAAGATATTCTATCAATTCATTTAGACCTAGAACATCAATTATATAATTTGTGCATCTATGAAGTAATCATCATGAAATTTTTACAAAAATATTCAAGTCTGCATATTCATTCTTAAAGTAGTGGGGAGAAAAATTACATTAATCTTGTGCAAGCATGTGTGTGTGACTACATATTCATGTGTTTATCATGCCATTTTATATACAAAATTTATGGTTACATTAAAAAATAAGTGCATCATCATCAACAATTGCATATCTAAGCTATAGTTATTCAAAATTTATTTTAGTATTTGCATTATTTCATTCAAGGTTATTTACTAAACAGGGGTTTGAATTAGACAAATCCCTATCCTCAATATCTTTCCCTTTCCTTCTATGTGCAGGAAATAGGTTCAAATTTGTAATTGGGAGGATCAATAGTGTTCAGAGAGACGAATAGGTTCATCTTTTACGATAGAAAATTTTGAGAACCTTGACAAATTGATACTACCTAGTCCTGAAACATTAGGCTGAACTTTTGAGAATAGATTCTAGACATCTTATTCTATACAAATCCAGGTTAGTGGATCCATGGAACATCTATACCCTACTATTTTTATCAAAATAAGTTTCAATTGTCATCTATTTTTCCCTAATTTCAATAAATCCAATTCAACCCTTGATAAAGAGGAATTCAAACCATAACCTAGGTGAATCTAATTAGAAATCTCAACCCTTTCTTAGTAGGATTAAGGCTAGATCTATTAGGTTCACCCCTCTTTCCCCTTGTAATGGTTAATTTGGGATTGCTTGTGGTTTCATCATTGAAACCCTAATTTCCAAATTTGCCCCATTACACTATGGATTCTATGGGAGAAGACCATAAGATGCCTTCTTTTTTGGATTATCATTATCGACTAATTAATGAGGATGCCGATTTTATTTATATGGATGTTTGATGGTGAAAAATGGGATTGAGTAGCGTAGGACCTAATCCCACTTTCAACCATACATTAGAATGTGAAACGACCAAAGGAAGTTATTTTATTTGACTAATTCTCATGAAAGAAAGCCGAGGAATAATTTTAGGGTTTCTACTCCATTGTTGTTATGAAAGGGAAATGAGTCTAATTTAAAGTAATGACAAGCTAAGCTAGAGAAATGTATGAAAGAAACTATGTTAATTGCAATAAAAAAAAGATATAGAAATGGAACTGAGATGCAAACTACAAATCTAATAATGGAATTTTGATGTGCACCTATCACTAAAATCTAAGCCTGACTAAGTCAGACCAAGGTGTCGGGCACTCTGGCCCTTGTTCCCAAACTAAGATAAAACTAAAAATCTACAAATTGAAGGGCCTAAAACCTAAACTGACACAAACTACCACAAAATGCTAAGGAATAAGGTCCTAGGCTCCTTGGTCTAGGACCAAAGAATTGGGTTCCCCAATCCTAGACATCTAGGGCCTACTCCTAGATTTAGATCTGTGCTTGTTAATTCTAGTTTCTTGAAAGTTCACAGCTCTATTGGAATCCTGTACTTGCACATGTGATATGAAAAATGGTGTACGGGTGGCTATATGGGGTTTTTTCTTAGTCAAACCCCTTCTTTTGGTGAGTTCCACCTCTGCAAATAGTAGATGTAATATTGAAAACTGTGTGTGCCCTAGAATATCAAGTGTGTTATAAGATCCTACTGAGCTAGAATGCAAATTAAAACTTTCTACTATATGTTTGGAGTAAAAAACCTAGATGAACATAATGTAAATACTTCAAATAAAAAATGGAATATGGATTTAAAGAAATAATGTAAAACTGAAAATGAATGATGTGAAACTCACATAGAGATTTGAAATTAACATGAACTCATACAAAACCCTAAGGGAAAGGTACAAGCCAATCAATAGTCAATGATCTCTTTATTATTCTTCAATATCTCTATAGATTCAATTGATGATGAAAAAGGTTGATAAAGACTTGATGAATACTTGACTTTTTTATTAAAGACCCCACATAAACCTTCACTTCCACTTCATAAGAAGTCTCTTCCAATTTCTAACAGATGGATCCTTCAAATGAGGAAATGAAAGGTTATATATACAAAACCCTAACTTTGTTATTTAGCATAGGGAAAACTAGAATTGGTATAATTTTTCACAAAGAAGGATTTAAACATTATAATACCACCAAAACATGATCCTAAAATTCGAGGAGAAAAAGTTGCGACCATGGTGGTACCACTATGGTTCGACCAACTTTTTTCCAAATTTTTAGGGATGTGAGGTATCATGATTAAAGTCAAATCCCACTCGGTGCTTCAATACAAGGTGTTTAGATATGCAAAATTGGTCCTTGAAGGTTGAAATAGGACTTAATTAAGTTTTAATTAATTAATTAAAGATAGAAGATAAAATAAAAAGGGGCGAACTTAGGGTTAAGAGCCCAATTTTATAATGCGTAGAATGATAAGAGAGGACTTTATATTTAATTAGATTGGTAATTAAATTCTTAAATAAATTTTTAAAATGCAAAATGCAATACACTAAGGTGGGTGCTAACCTAAGTGTGGAATTGTACAACCGTAATTAAGGGTGTACAATTTATGATGCTACAGGATGTTGTTCCTAAGATTCATGTGTTCATGGCTCAATCTTGGATGGGAAATAAAAACAAAAATAAGAAGACAAAGACAAAGTTATGTATAGGTGGTGAGCCTCCCTCTAATCCTAAGGTGAAGAATGATAACAAGCTAATCCTCCTCCTTCAACTCCTGCTAACTCGAGAAAGTCATCTTCCAAGTCTAAGAAGAAGAGGGAGAACTGTTCCTTTTTTTGAAAATATAGGCATAATTAACAACAATATGTTTCTAATTCTAGCAACACTAGAGGAATATATGAGGAAGCACAATATTGCCATGCTTAAGTCTTCTTCCTTGAGAAAAGAGAAAGCTCTATTTGTTATGGCTTTTTCCTCTATTAATACAAGTTAAATTATTGATTCTAATGCATCTGATCACATGACTCATGCTATGAATCTTCTTGATTCTCTTTTTGATAGTCCTACTTCACATATAATTCTTGAGAAATCTTCCCAAATTATAGTTTTTAGGATAGGATCAATTCATATGGAGGATGGTAGCATTGATGTTCTTCTTCTTCCTAATATTTTGTTGATTTTTTTCCATTTATTATATTTGCAAACATGGTGATGGAAAGCTTGTTGAGTTCTCTCATATTGATGTGACTATTCAAGAGATAAAGGATCTTTAAAAGGTCATTGCTACGAGAAAATTTGATCATGAATTTTTTTTTTATAGGTTTAATGAATTAGAGTCTTCATTATAATCATCCTTAATTTCTCATGTAGATTTTTTGAGAAAGCTTTGGAATTAAAGTTTGTTCACTTGAATTAAAAATTTCTTCAATAGATGAACAAAAACAATTTGGTGATTGGTGTACACTAGACTTCTTGTTCAGAGAAAATTTGTCTAGGTTGTGTTCTTGAAAAACATCATAGGGATCCCTTTCCTAAGGGTATAGGCACATGTGACTCGACTTGCATTGAGTTGGTGCATAGTGATCTCATGTAATTCACCACTCCTTCATGAGCAAAGGCCAAGTGTGTGCTCACATTTATTGATGACATTTCTAGGCAAACATGGGTTCACATTTTGAAGTACAAGGATGAGATTCTTGGATATTTAATTACCTTTCTTTCATTTTTGGAGAAGCAATCAGGACATTCCCTTTACAAGATTCACATAGATAATGGGAAGGTGTACCTTAATCAATAAGTTTAGGATTTTTTTCATACTTAAGGTATTCTTCATTAGGACATAATGTTATACACTCCTAAATAGAATGGTGTAGCAAAGAGAGGAAAAACAAAACCTTATATTGTACAACAATTGTAAGATTCAAACTAAGTTCATGGATCTAACATTTTGGGCAAAGGATATCAATTGGGCCAACTACATTTGAAACTATATTCCTCACAAGGTAGTATGAAATATGAATCCTAAGGAGGCTTTGTCTCATATCAATCCCAAGATTCTCTCTTTTAGAGTGTCTAGAAATGACACATGGACATTCATTCCAAATTGTAGATGAAAGAGGCAATAGAGAAGAAGACACCAACTCATCTATGTTGGCTATTGTGACGACGTGAAAGGTTATCAAATGGTCATTCTTGTTGCTTGAGAGTAAATTATTGTTGTGATGTTCATTTTGATGATCCTTTCACCTTAAAGGATTTTCCATCACAATCCTGTCCCTCTCTTCCTTTCAATTCTTGTTTAGAGAATGTTTTGATTCCACGAGATGATGATGATAATTCTATTGATGACCATGTTCTTGATAATGGTATTGATCTAGTTGTTGAAATTAATCCATCTTTTCCTTATCCTCCACCTACACCTAGTTGACCTTTATGCATGCATAGACTTTTGAAAATGTTGGTTCTCTTGTAGGGGATCCCATAGCTGCACACTTCACTCATTCCAACATTTTGGGTATCAATATTTTGATTCATGTAGCCTCTACTAGTCCTCATAATTTTTTTGATTCTTTAGGTGTTCTAAAATGCGATAATGCTATGATAGAGAAGTCTTCATCTTTAATGAAGAATCATACAAATAGGCTTTAGTTCCTCTTTCTAAGGGAAGAAAGTTGGTTCAATGCAAGTGGATCTATCATACCAAGTTTTATGTTGATGGTTCTATTGATAAGTATTATCTTGTGGCTAAGGCCATTTATTAGGTTAAGCATATTGACTATTCCAAGACCTTTTCTCTTGTAGCCAAGATGGATTTCATTCATCTTGTACTTTCTATTGTTGCATCTCAAAGTTGGTCAATGTATCAAATGGATATGAAGAGTTCTTTTTTGCATGGTGATCTATATGAAGCATCTACCACACTTTGTGTAGGACCCTTCACTTGGTTTTAGGCTTCAATATTCATTTTATGGTCTCAAACAAGATACTAGAGCTAGTCATGAGAAGATGGAAAAAACATAATTTGCTTCTAGATTCATTAGATGTCATTTTGATCCTACAATTTACATGCAAAGGCATGGGGTGATCTTCTCATTCTTGTTCTTAATGTGGATGACTTGATTCTTACAAGGAGTTATCCTACCATGAGGATACTCAATGAGCTTTGATGGATAATTTTGGTATGATAGATCTTGTTTTGCTACATTACTTCCTTGGTCTTTAGATTGATCATCCTTTTGTCTGAATTTCTATTTTTCAGAAGAAGTATAATATTGATTTTCTTTAGATTTTTGGGATGGCTAATTGCAAGCTAACCTCTACTACTTTTTAGTTATATTTTTTGCTGTCTACCAGTTGCACTACTCCATTATTTGATGCTACATTCTATCAATAGTTGGTTGACAAACTTTTTTACTTGACACATAGTCATTTTGATATTTGCTTTATAATTGGTCTTGTCTCCCAATTCTCTCAAAACCTTCATTAGAGTCACTGAAAGGAATCCAAGTGTATCTTATAGTACATTTAGGGCACTACATAGTTTTGGATTCACTAGACATCAACGACTATTTATATTGTGAGCTTCACTGACTCAGATTAAGTTGGTGATTTTAATGATAAGAAGGCTACTTTTGGTTGTCTTTTGTATTGGTTTTGGTCTAGTTTCTTGGACTTATGAGATGCAAAATTTTATTGCATTATCATCAAATAAGGATGAGTATCAAGGAGTAGTCTTGGCTAGTCAGGAGGTTCTTTGTCTTCGACAATTGCTGACTAAGTTTGGCTTTCCTATTGATCATCCCACTAGTCTTTGGTGTGATAATCACAATACAATACATAGTTCTTGCAACCTAGTGTGACAACAACATACTAAGAATATTAAGATGCACATGCACTTCATTCAATAACTCATTTAGGATAGTGTTCTTTCTTTGAAGTATTTTCCTATGAAGCAACAAGTTGTACACGTATTTACTAAAACTTTGTCATCTCCTCAGTATCTTAAGCTACAATTGATGCTAGGGGTGAAGGAAGTTTTCCTTGGGGGGTCTTCAGGATTTCTCCTTCCTTTCAATTTTTTTTATTTTAGAGAGGAGTTTTCTCCCATGGTGTTTTTCTCCTTTTCTTTGATTGTGAGAGATTGCATTTCATTTTATTTTAGTTGTACATGCACTATTGTCGGGATCCACAATGCATCTCATATTCTATATTGCATTTTAAATCACTAATTGCATCTCATGCATATTTCTCTATAATTTGCACTTAAGGGGGTATTAGTCTACATAGGTGTTCCCCATACACTTAAGTTTTTCACTTGGATAAAAATATTTATTATTTAGTTGAATACATAAACATATTTAATTTTTTGTTTGTCGATCACCACTTGTGCTTGGAGCATTGATACCAAAGTTAGTCGCGGTGTTCTTCATCCCATATTCATCTGTGCTTATATGGAGGCTTCTTTGTATATTTGCACATCTCGTTCACATCAATCTTATTGTTCATTACACATTGTTCTTTTATAAGTTCGGTGTGCAAATCAAACTCTTGGATGCATCAACAAATAATACTTCACATCAAAAAAAATATAAACTAATAATTATAGACAACACCAAACATTAATAAATTTTTTATCATAAAACATAATACTATAAAAATAAATAACCAAATATATATATAAAATTATTTTTTGTACAAGAAAATATGAAAGTTTTAAAATTATTTTAATGATATTAAATGCTATGAAAAACAACATTAAATATTTTACCCTTACATATATAGAAACTATTTTTTCAATAATATTTATATGTTTTAATTGAAATTGATACTTTGTTGAGGACAAATTACACATCACACACCGTATGATACTTGTCACAAAGATTTATAAGTGGCATATTTATTTTATAACATGTCATTATAATTCTGTAAATCTCTACATTGCAGCACTCTACGTGTCTTTATTAACATTGGTTTATTGCGCTATAAATTATTTTATTTTGTAAGAAGTTGGTGAGGTGAGGTGAGTTGCACTAGAATTTGTAATGGAATACTTTATGATCTAATTAAAAACATAAGGTAGGCTTTCATCACTTTTTATTTATTGAGCATGTGTTTTCTCTTTGACCATTTTTATAATGTTTAATATTTTTTATTTTATGATTATTTATTGAACAATTTTAATTATAAACATTTTAATTAAATTTAATTAATAAAAGATTTAAAAGCTGATTAATATTTTGTTGGATAGTGTTTAATATAATTTTACATCTAAAATATAATATGAATTTTTCATAATTTATAAGTGTAAAGTTTAATTGCATTTGCTTTCTAATTTGATCCATACAAATAAATTTAATAATCATATATATTGATATTTAGATGTTTTGGTCTACTAAGATGCTATTCTTCTTGTGTAACAAGTCATCAAAACAAACAAATGAAATTGAATTTGAATTTGGGCACCAAAAGATGATCCTTCTAAAAATAAAATATGATTGGTAGATAATGCACTTCAAAATTTAGTTACTAAACTATATCAATTTTTTAAATATTATTAATAACTTTAAAGTGTTTCTATTGTAATAATAACAATTATTTAGTGGCAGAATATTTTAAATGGTTATAATTTTATTTCATTATTCTTTTTTTTTTTTAATATAAAATAATAATAAATCAATGTGCCATACTATATACATACACATACACATACACATCTACATACATTTATATATATGTATATGTATATGTATATGTATATGTATATGTATATGTATATGTATGTACATGCATATGTATATGTGTATGTATATGTATATATATATGTATATACACATATATGTACATAGTTATACATATATATATACATATACATACACATATACATATGCATGTACATACACATACATATATATACATGTACATATGTATATACATGTATGTATATGTACATGTATATGTATATGTATATGTATATGTATATGTATTTAATCAAAATTTAAAATAATTCTATTAAAAACATAACTAATTAAAATAAAATATAAAATATAAATATAAATGAAAATAAAAATAGAATAAACTAAACTTTTTTTTCTTTTTTTGGATAAAAGTGGACGAGACCACTAAAATTATATTGATTATATATATATTTCTTACATGTGTATGGTTTAAAAAGCACTGAAGGGAAATAACCAGTAAGAAAACCCTTCAGTATTTCTCAAAAGAACATAAGCCTATCTACCCATTACAAAAATCCCATAGGCATACCAAACCCCCTAGATACATTACAATACATTGCCATTTGCATTAGATATAAAGGAAGATGTAAAAATCAGTTTAGAAGAGAGCATCTGAAGATGAAGCCAAGAATGTCCAACAAAATTTAGTGCCATCACCCCAAAAATCCAACCTGTCTAAATACCACAAGAGTCCAAATCTCTAAAGAAAACAAAACTCAGAGCCATGAGAGAACCAAGAATAAGTGATCCTATCATCACAAATATGGTGAGCAAACATAAACTAGTCCAAATAAGAAGAAGAGAAGGATATTGAAGACCCTCAGGAAGAAGGATGAGACTGATCCAAAGAATAATCCAAAGCAAAAACCAAAGGAGTAATAACAGAATAAGAAACCCTCTACAATACCACATTAACTGCTCTTTCCAATTCCTTAGAAAAAGCCACTATCCACAAAATTTGCCAAGAATTCTCCATAGAAAACATAACATTTTGTTAGAGTGGAAAGCAAGACAAAGATCGAATGAATGCCATAACTACCCACCAACAATAATATAATAGAGAACGAGATCACTGTATCATAATTATCCCATCATAAGAGAAAACTACAAACATGAAGTTGTTCAGGCAATGATAGAGCCAGCTGTTACCACAATAACCCCAATCATTAAAACTCCTCCCCGAATTGCAGATTAACGATGATGCCATACAAAACAAAGAGAGAATAAAATGTTTAAGATACAAAAACCCCATGGAAGGGCATCAAACAACCAGTCACAATGAAAAATGATTACCAAAAATAGAGGATCAAACAAATACTATTCAAGTACCACTGTCGTATAGATACTGACTACTATGTAATGATTGTCGAAATCCAAAGAGATTCCAAACTTACAAAAGAAATTCAAAATGCCTGCCAACCAAGATAACCAAAAGCTAACCATGCAGCCAAGGAAAAAAAATCCACCATCCAATCCAAAAGATACCCCTCCAATCCCCATACTTTGTGCGGAGGTACTACAAAATATGACTATAACACAAATATTGTCATGAAGACCAACATCTATACTACAGATACTAACGAAAGAACCACACGAAGCATAGATAGTGAAGTAGGTTTCCAAGAAGGAGGGCAATCTACTAAAAAAACATCTCCATGCAAGATACAGGAATGTCCAAGGGAGAGACCTCTAGAAAATCAACACCCTCAACAACCACCTTATTTGCTATAAAATCTGCAATGACGCTGATCTCCCTAAAACAATGTGAGATAGAGAAAGTGGAAAAGCATTTTAACTATTGAAGAATGTGATCTAAGAAATATTGTAGATGCCAAGATAGACATTTCTTAGTTACAACTGCCTGAAACACCACCATTGAATTGCCTTTAATAACAATGTCTTTAATGTTTAATGAAAGAGCGAGATCAAGCCCAAAGGATAAAGCCTAGAACTCAGCCACATTATTGGTACCATGCCCAATTTGTTTACCCACAGCTTTGATGATCTTCAAAGAATGATAAAAAATAACTACTCCAACCCCAAACCTTCCTGGGTTCCCCTTGGAAGCCCCATCAAACTAAAGTTTGAATGAAGGGATAGAGGAGGAGTCCATCTAGCCATTTTTCATTTAATAAGAGAAGATAGACCACCTAATACAAGCCCATGGGAAGGCATCAGATGAAGTTCAAACCATTTCCAAGTGACCCAATTATCCCAATGAGAAAAAGGCCCGAGGTGATCTAAATTTTTATGGATGAAAGAAAGTACCACCTCACTGATGGAGGTTTTAATTTTACCAATTACTTCAGTCAAAGTGACATATTTATTATTGAAAATTCTAGAATTTCTTTCCAGCCAAAGATTCCAAATCACTAGTGATGGGGCCACAACCCAAAGGGATGAATAAAACAAAGAGGAAAACAACAAGGGCTAGGCCATGAAATGCGAAAGTAGATTGGGACCTATCGCAGAAGACCAACCAAGCATGCCAAATAGCCAATACTAGCACTCAGAAGCAAATTGACAAAACAGGAAAAGATGGTCCATGGAATCCATACAATAACTACAAAAAACACAAGGGAATACTGCTATAATCCCAAGTCTATCCAAACATATCCCAGTGAGAACTTTAGTTTGATAGCCAACCAAGCAAATGACCCTTCTTTAGGAAGACAAGTCGGATGCCAAAAAAGATTAGTAGGCCAACAAGGGGGTGATGAATTCTAAACTAATGAATTATAACCATCTTTAACTAAATATGAACCAGTAGCTCTCTTAATCCAGACCAGGAAATCCTCTTTATTTTGGAAAACAAGGGGTCTTTTGTGAATTTATTTCACAAAAGCAAGTATAAGATTGTTATCAATAGACAAGGGAGGGATAATCTTCCATTTCACAACTACACAAGGACCAGTGGAAACAATGTCAAAATAATCTGCAACAAAAGGCCCCCAAAGCTCTGATAGAATAGCGAACAAAGGGGACCAGTCTCAGATAGCTGAAAGGGCAGAGTGCCCATTCTAGACTTCATCCCAAAACTAGATTTTCTTCCCATTATGGACAACCCAGGATAGATGTGGTAAAATAACCATCCTACAAGATACCAAAAAATTCCAGAATGTCAAACCTTTTGGAAGAGATGTAGCAGTAAAAATACTTTCTCTAGAAGCACTCCTTAAATACTTAGCAAGCATGATGGTAGCCCATTTACTATGAGGATCAGCATATAATTTTCATACCAATTTTTCCCCCAACGCCTTATTCTGAGTAGCTAAATTATGAATATCCATACCCCCTAGCTCTTTGGGATGATAGATATTATCCCAAGCCAAGAGAGAGATCCTTGGCCTATCACCCAAGTTATTATTCGAAAGAAAGCTCCTAAGGGAAACCTTAATGCTCTTAATAACTTGGGAAGGAGCCTAAAAAATAAACATCAAATATGTGGGGATGGCATTCAAAACTGACTTCATTAAAAGGATTTTACTAGCCATCGAAAGCCACTTATGATTCCATGAAGAAATTTGGGAGGATATTGTATGAACAATTTTATTCCAAAAGGAGGCCTTTTTCGACCCTAGAAAAAAAGGAATGCCCAAATATACACATGAGAGGGTCCCTACTTGGAAATTCCAAAAGCGGATGAGTCTATCTCTGACTAGAGGGGAGACATTCACAAAAAAGTCTTTGGACTTATGATTATTAACTCTTTGTCCAGAAAAAACTGCATAATCATAGATAATTTTCTTTATAACTCAAGCCTCCCTTAGAGAGGCTACCCCAAATAGAAGCATATCATCCGCAAACAAGCAATGAGATTGCGGAGAAAGGAGGCCATATATTCTAATACTTGAACATAAACCAGATGATGTAGCATTAGATATGGCCCTACTTAATGCTTTTGCCAAAAGAATAAATAGAAAAGGAGACAAAGGGTCCCCTTGCCTAAGCCCCTGGGAGGAAGCAAAAAACCCTGAAGGGGAACCATTAACCAAAATTGAAAAGTGAGTAGATGATATACAAGAAAACACCCACTTAACCCAACAACATGAAAAGCCCAATCGATGCAAAATAGTCCTAAGAGCCTGCTAATTAACCCAATCATAAGCCTTTAGCATGTCTAACTTAAGTATCATAGCCAAAACCTTTTGTTGAGATATGGAGTGCAGAATTTCATGAGCTACAATCACACCTTCAGATGTTTCCCGAATAGGTACAAATTCCTCCTATTCTAGGGAAACAATCTGAGGAAGGATCTTAGAGAGCCTAACTGAAATTGCCTTAGTAAAGATTTTATATAAAGTAGTACACAAGGCAATCAGACAAAAATTTGAGAACGAAATAGGATTATCCACCTTCAGAATGATAGCAATAAAAGAAGTATTAAGCTCTCTCAGAATTGACCTATTTCTTCTAGATTCCTCCAAGGCTAACAATATGTAATTCCCTATAAACTCCCAACATTTTTAAAAGAATAGAGCCGTAAACCCTTCTGGGCCTAGGGCCTTCTCTGAATGCATGGAAAATACTATCTCTTTCAACTCAGCCAAAGTAAAGGGAACCATAAGCATATTATTATCTTCTTGAGAAACTAATGAGGGGATTGAATGCACGATCTGATTATCTAACACAACTAGATCTATTGTAAGAAGTGACTTAAAGAACCTAATGGCTTTGGAAGCAATCTCTTCCTCATCAACCACATTGTTCCCATTAGAGTCAGTAATACAGGAAATTCGATTACGCAGCCTTAGATGAGGAATGGAAGAACTTAGTGTTTCTATCCCCATCGGAAAGCCAGAGGTCTCTAGACTTCTGCCTCCAATAAGATTCTTCCCTAGCCAAAGTCTCAATCAGTTGAAAGTTCAACATCTTTAACCTATCATACAAAAGAGAGGGCATTCCTAAAGCCATAATTCTCTTATTAATTTGTTCAATTTCTTCCTGAATCCTGGCCTTTTCTCCAAAAATATTCTTAAAATGCGATACATTCCACACCTTAATCCTCTGCTTTAAGAAGCCCAACTTCTTAACTAGCTAAAACATCCGAGACCCATGAAAGATTGGGGCAGAGAACCACCATTGCTTTAAGGAAGGTAGGAGATATTGATCTTGAAACCACATTGGCTCAAACTTAAAAGGTAACTTTTGAGGAGCCCTATCCTCAAAAATAGTAAACTGAATAGGAAAATAATCAGATACACTAAAAGGGAGAACTAAGGAAACAAAGTCCTCTCCCAAATTGAACCAGTTTTTTGAAACCAGAAAGAGATCCAACCTTTCAGAAATTTGGCAAAAATCCCTACACATGTTAGTCCATGTAAATGTCCCATTAAGCGGTTTACAATCAACCAAATTTAATGACTGAATGAAGAGACAAAAGTCTGACATAGAATGCTTGTTAGGGATGAGTCCCCCAACCTTTTCATTCAAACTAGTAATTGCATTAAAATCTCCGCCAAAAATTAGAAAAACATTGCGTAGTGGAGCACCAAGGGAAACCAGAAATTCCCAAAGGTTTCTTTTTTCAAAAACCCCAGACGACCCATAAACATTAAATAGACAAAATTTTAAATTAGATATCCTACTTTTGACCAGACCAAGCATCTAGTTGGATGAAGAAGCAATTAATGAGAAATGAACACTAGAGTCTTTCCAAAGGATCGCAAGACCCCCAGAAGCACCTGAAGAGGGAGAAGCACAAAAATTCCATACTTTCCAGGAAGAGAATAACCTATCAGCAGAAGAAAGATTTAACTTAGTTTCTTGCACCATGACCACATCACACTTCATTAAGTCAATTTGTGACTTAATCAAGCATCATTTGTTAGGAGCATTTAAGCCCCTAACATTCCAAGATAAAATCCTCATTGGGCCTGAGGGGAAGCATGTGCTCTCCTCGAAATTTCTAAAGCAACTAGAGAAACCTTGTTTGCCAAAAAAGTCTTATAAAGACTATGCTTAGTCACCAAGGCTCTAGTGACTAGTGGACTAAAGGGTTTTTTGGATATTTTCTTTCTGGAATTTTCCAAAGGGGAAAGAAGAGTTGATTGAATTCTTGCATCAATTTCTAGCTTAGTTTTAAAAGATTTTGGTTTATGACCTCTTTTCCCAGAAGTTGACAATATGGGAGAAAGAGGGGTTTGTACTAAAGGAAGACCAATAGTACCCAAAGAAGTATCTACAGGTAACTTATTTTCTATCTCAAGAACCGAAGCCACCTGACCCTCTACCCTATCTATAAGAAAGTGAACCGAAGATGGCCCAAGAACTGATGTCACCAAAGCTTTATCCGGATTAAGAACATCAAAGGAGTTATTAGTGGGGAAAGTAGCCAAGGAGCCAAGTCATTTTCCAGGCTACCCAAATCAATTGAGATTGAAGAAATTACTTTATTGGCTAAATCGAAAGTTGAGAGAAACCTTATTTGTATTGGCAATATCTTGCACCTGAGCAATAAGTTGCTCATCTGGGACAATATCAACATCCCCAGGATGTTTTGAGGTTTTGAACCCTACAGGAAATTGTGTCTCCAGCCCTAAGACTTTCCTAAACTTAGAAAAAGACATTCCCTTAGTTAAAGCATCATTATAATTATTCAAAAGAGAAACATTCAAGCACCTAGTCTTCGGGGAAGGAACAGAACAATGAGGAGCCTTTGTTGAAGCTCCAGGAATGAAAGTTGTCTTCATAGGGGAAGTTAAATTAGCAACAGAGACATCTAAATGATTCTTACTCCAAAGAAACATCTCCACATTCCCATCAAAAGAGGATTCAATACCACTTGAGCCAAATTGAATGGTTTTCATATGAAAAAACAAAGGAGAATCCATAATCACCAAAGAATAGCCAAAACTTCTAGAATCTTTTAACAGATTCTGATGCCACAGACTAGAAGGACACCAAATATTATAAAACTTTGGTAGAGAAAGTTTAGGTAAAATTAAAACACAAATCTTAACAACCACCACCCCATCCTCAAATTCTAAATGAGATAAAAGAAATTTGCCAAAAGAATCCCCAAACTTAGTTAAAATATTAGATTCAACAAATTCTGATGGCAACAAGGGAAGTTTAAACCAGGTAGGAACCTGTTTTGGACCAACCCTACAGTATGCTAGAAAGGGCTTCCAACTTTCTACAAAGATCAGATTCTTTCCAAGCCAGAAAAATGGAACACACAATGCCTTATCTCTAACAGATGCAGAATAAAAAATAAGAATAAATGAACTTGCAGAGAGAACATGGAAATATAAAGTACCATACTAGTGCGCATGTATTTTATAATGGAGCTTTGAAAGAGGAATAGAGTCACCCCACACCTAGATAACAACTGTCAAAGCCCAAAGATCATGCACCTTTTTCCCCAAGATAACATCTAAGGTATCAATTAATAGAACCAGGGACAAAGCAGGTTGTGACCTTCCAAGCCCTTTGGTAATGGCTGTGATTTATAGAGTCACTCGGTAGACCAAGCCAAGCCTTATTACCAAAAACCCTAGCATGTTGAATCTATTTTTGACCACCCTTTTGCCAATTTCCTTTATTCCTCAAATTACAACCCCAATTCCCATTGTGTTGAAAAAACCCTTTGAAATACATAGAAGAAGGAAATTCAGATGTTTTTCCCTTGCCATCGCAATCAGATGAAACAAGGGAATCAACCTGTTTTCCTTTGCAAAAAATTCATTGAGGAATGTGTGCAGCCTGGTTGCCAAAAGGATCCTTGGGGGGAGGTGGATCTACCACCGCCTCATCTCCCCAACACCTCTGCAACTGCATGGTGAGCACACCTCTCAAAAAATCGCACTCTGAAATCATGCACTCCGAAAGCTCTTGATCATTCAATAGTAAATTATTAATTTGAATAAACCAAACTTTAAAACTCAAGTATTGATAAAATATTTAACATAAAAAATAAAAATAAAAATAAATTTATTAAATTAATAACTAATTAAATAAAAAGTTAAAACTAATTGTTATCATGGAGCTAGCTTGCTGGTTTTTGATGTTCATGGATAGTCATATTTTGTATCTTTTGTATAGTCACTCCTTAATTATTCTCTTTGTCTTTAGTTATCCCTATATAATTATCCATGTATAATTTTTCCTTTTGTTCACATGCTGAATGCTGATCTTCTATTTTCTCTACAAAGAAAACAAAAAATTTTACTCTCGTAGTTCAAGATTAAGCCGATTTCCCATTATAGATGCTTTGCCAAGCTTTTCCATAGACCTTTTCCCTTAGGTTCACATCAAGGTTAGGGTTTGATTTTAGTTTAGAATTATGGTTAAGGTTAGGGTTAGGATTGGGGTTTAGTGTTCGGGTTATGTTTATCATTAGGGCTAGGGTTAAGGTTACTGTTATGGTGAAGGCTAAGGTTTGCATCATTGTTAGCGTTAGGGTTATAGTTATAACTAGGGCTAGGTTTTAGGGTTAAGGTTATGATAATGGTTAGGGTTAGGATCAACGTTAAGGTTTGGTTTAGCTTTAGGATTATGGTTAGGGTTAGAGTTAAGGATTACAATTACGGTTAGGGTTTTTCTTATGGGTAGGTTTTAGTGTTCGGGTTAAGTATATGGTTGGGGTTAGGGTATATCATTACTGTTTCAATTATGTGTAGAGTTTATATCCAATTTAGGGTTAGCATAAACATAATTATAGTTAGGGTTATCGAGGTTGGGTTTGGATTATAATTTGATTTATGATTATTCAATGTAGGGTTAGGGTTAAGATTAGTACTAAGGCTAGGGTTAAGGTTTACATCATTGTTATGGTTAGGGTATTGATAATGGATAGGGTTAGTATCAAGGCTAGGTTTTGCCTTAGGTTTAGGATTATGGTTAGGGTTATGGTTGGGGTTAAGTTTATAGTTAGGGATACGGTTTATTATTAGTGTAACCACCATTATAGTTAGGTTTTGGGCTATATTAGTGTTAGTATTAGTCAAGGATTAGAGTTTAATTAAAATTACATTTTAGTTAGGGTTAGGGTTAAGTTTAGGCATATAGTTTAATAAGATCTAATTCTAGGATTAGAGTTAAATTTAAACCTAGGTTATAGTTCGGTTTCAATTGTGGTAAGATTAAGTTTAGGGTCAAGGTTATCTTATAATTAAGGTTAATATTCTAGGATAATGTTTGGGTTAAGGGTTGGTATTCAATTAAAATTAGTCTTATAGTTAGGGCTAGGGTTCAATGAGGAATCTAGGGCTAGAGTTCATGGTCACGGTTAGGAATATGGTTAGGATTAGAGTTTATAACATATCTAGGGATATTGCTAGGGTTAGGGTTAGGTTTCAGGCATGGTTAGTTTTAGTTTTGGGTTTATGGTTATGATAAGTGTACAGGGTTTGGATTAGAATTATGGTTAGGGTAAGGCTTTACATCAAGGTTAAGGTTATAATTAGGGTTAACAACATTGTTAGGTTCAAATTAATTGTTAGCATTACGGTGAGGTTTAAAGTTAAGATTATGGTAAGGGTCAACATCATTATTAGGTTTAAGTTAACAATTAGGGTTAGGGTTAGATTTAGTATTTGGGATTAATGGTCAAGTTTAGGTTTAGGATTATGGTAAGGGTTATGAATTAGGATTAGTTTTAAGATTATATAGTTAGGGTAAGGGTTACAATTTATGTCATGATTAGCATTAGAGATAAGGTAAGGGTTAGGATTATGGGTTAGGGTTTATGTCATATATGTAGTGATAATTTAAGGGTTAAAGTTAGGTTTTGGTAGGTTTGGGTTATTGTTAGGATTATGATGAGTGTTAGGGTGTAGGGTTATGGTTTACATCATTGTTGGGGTTATGTTTAGGGTTATGATTATGGTTAAGATTAGGGTTTAATGGTTAGGATTATGGCTAGGGTTAGGGTTTACATGATGGCTAGGAATATGGTTAGTGATAGGGATAGGGATAGGAATAGGGTTAGGGTTAAGGGTTAGGGTTAGGATTATAGTTATGGTTAGAGCTAGGGTTAGAGTTAGGGATAGGTTATTGTTAGGATTTAAATCATGGGTAGGGTTAGGATTTACATCATGGTTAGGGTTAGGTTCAACGTTAGCATTATGGTAGGATTATGGTGAGGAATATGGTTATGAATAGGGTGAGGGTTTATGTCATATTTAGCAATAATTTGAGGGTTAAAGTTAGGTTTTGGTGGGTTTGGGTTATCATTTGGATTATGATGAAGGTTAGGGTTTAAGGTTATTTGTGTTGTTATGGTTTACATAATTATTGGGGTTATGGTTAAGCTTAGGGTTTAATGGTTAGGATTATGGCTAGGGTTATGGTTTGCATGATGGCTAGGGATAGGGTTAGGGTTAAGGATAGGGTTAAGGGTTATGGTTATGGTTATGGTTATGGTTAGGACTAGGGTTAGGGATAGTTTATTTCTAGGATTTAAATCATGGGTAGGGTCAGGATTTACGTCATGGTTAGGGTTAGGGTTATGGTTAGGAATATGGTTATGATTAGGGTTAGGGTTTATGTCATATTTAGCAATTATTTGAGGGTTAAAGTTAGGTTTTTACATGTTTGGGATATTGTTAGGGTTTAGGGTTATGGTTTACATCATTTTTGGGGTTATGAGTGGGATTAGGATTATGGTTAGGCTTATGGTTCAATGGTTAGGATTATTGCCAGGATTGGGGTTTACATGATGGATAGCGATAGGGTTAGGTTTAGGGATAGGGATATGGGTTAGGGTATGAATTATGGTTAGGGTTAGGGATAGGGTTAGGGATAGATTATGGTTATGGTTAGGATTGACATCATGGGTAGAGTTAGGATTTATGTCATGGTTAGGGTTAGGGTCAGAGTTAGGATTATGATAGGATTATGATTAGGAATACAGTTGTGACTAGGGTTAGGATTTACATAATGGTTAGGGTTAGGGTTATGGTTAGGCATGGGGTTTGGGGTTATGGCTAGGGTTAGCATTGATGTCATGGTTAGGATTTGGGTTTGTAATGCCCCACTAGGAAACCCCGAAGGGATAAAGCTAAAACACAAGAATAGAGTGCACATAGTTTTTTTTTAAAAGTTAAACACAACATAATGATACAATGAGATATCATAAGTTCAGAATATACAGCGAAAGATTCAAATAACACCTAAAGAGTTTCCCAACATGATTACTTATTTCAACATTTAACTCAACTCACGCTAATTAATCCAATTAGGTTGATTAACTTAATGACAAGATAATACTTAAGTAAATGAGAATTTCTTTCGGTAAGATAAAAATATAGATCACATGATAAGGTTCATCCATTGAGGTAAAAAGTATATGTGACATGATTAAGTTCATCCAATGAAATTTAACCAACCATTACATTCAAACTTTTCATGAAAACATAAGTCATGCATCTAATTTTATAACGTACTTTAATTTCATCATAAACTAATGAGTTCTTTCTATGCATACTTAATTGTGCTATCAATAACCAAATATATTCCATTACTCTTATCTACAATCTTTCATGATTCAAATTACTACATTTAATAAGATGATTAGAGACATGCATTTAAGATTAATTTCATCTAATCAACTTTATACATTCTAACATAATGTCATCCATACATGCTAAACTAAAAAGGAAACATAAGAACATAAGCATCACATAACACCCAATTGATATCGAAGGTCACCCTCAATGTGCTACATCTCCAGGTCTGCCCAACTGTAAGACCCTTCTAATAATTAAATAATAGAGAATAATACATAAGGTCACATCATTTACAATCCTTCCATCAAGGCAAACATAACCAATAATACATACAACCACATCGGTTAAATAAATACATGAATGATCCCTAAATAGGAAAGGATCCAATTGAACATAATAAGAAGCAATTACAAAAGATCAACTGGAGCATCCACAAAACTAAATCTTCACAACCCAAGGTCTAGCATGATATCAGGTTCTCATGAGGGCCTAAACATCAGGATGATTCCACAATAGTACTCCTATCAAGACAACACAACAATGCACTAGCGAACATAAGGGACAAGTGTCATCACATAACTTGGTGTGGTTACCATGGTAGGTCTTCATAGGTTCTAGCCCCATCCACTAAGTTACCCTAGAAACCTAATCCAAACCTCCATCCAAGCCCCATGCAAACCCACACATCCTTTCATGAAGACAAGGATGATGGTTCACCATTTTAGGCCTTCTCACTACATGTCGAGTTTGTACTAGTACTCATCCCATATGTGAGGCACAATTAACTTACTTAGTGATTCATTAACTAACTCTCTAATATGCTATTAGTTTATCAGTTATTTAGACACACTTCCAATGGGTTATCTAGTAACCACTTTGGGCGTGGCCCCAAATTGAAAGCCACTTTCCCATATGACACTAGACTATACTCAAACGAACTCCTAAACCAAGGAATACACAAGGTCAAGCAAACGGAGTTCAACATGGTAGGAATACCCACTTGGTCAAACAAGACTTCATATGAGGTGAACTGACTAATGATACTCTAACTAGAGACCTGATTGGCTATGGTCAACCACAAATCAACATTTGACACCCACATAAAGGACATGATCGGTTACAACACCTTTACAAGAAAACAATAAAAAATCAAGATCAAGGACATAGGAAGGTGCCCAAATCAGTCATACGATAGAGACCAATAAAACAAAATCAAAGACTTTCCATTTCTTAAGGAAATGTGAATACATAAAATTAAACATGCATAGGCATAGATTGGAAAATACAATCTTCTTTCCTATTGTTTACACACAACAATCAATCCAATTTTCTAAAGGATCTAAGTTTGATTGCAGTTATCTACCTCATCTAGGTATAGGTCGTTCAGGGTTTTCTAACTTACTAAGTTCATTTGCATCATAACATTAATATAAATTCTTCCTCATGAGTTTTCAACCAGACTCACATTAATATAAATATTCTATATGCAAAATACCCAATGATATAAAATCAAATATTCAGATTAATCAACTAACATAGGATATTTATTGTTCGAAATAAAACATCATTCTTATTCTTTTTCGAAATAAATAAACCACTCTCATATCTGCAAAACAAGCATATACTTTCCAAAAATGGAAACACACAATACAATGGAAAATAAAAATCGATAGTCATTTCCTAATTAAACCGATACTTCCTTGCATACCTAGTGAAAGGTACAAATTAAATATTAATATATATATATATATATATATTAATATGTGATTAATAAAATATATACAATTTATAATTAATAACACAATTTACAAATTAAATATTAACTAATATATATATATATTAATCCTCGATTAATAAAATATATATTTTAAATAATAATTAATAATAAAAAATATTAAAGAAACTTTTTCTTTAATAAAATAATATTAAATTTTATTTTTTTTAAACAAACCAAATTAGAAAATTCGATGCATTTTTATGCGGCCGAAGCACATTGTGAAATAGAAGTATGGGGTAGGGAGTTTCTACCATTGGTAGTGCTACTACAATATGGTAGTAGTTTGCTACCATTGGTAGTGCTGATACCATATGGTATTAGGCCACTACCATTGGTTGCAAAATACAAGTATGGGGAAGGGAGTTGCTACCATTGGTAGCGCTACTACCATATGATAGCATCTTGCTACCTTTGGTAGCACTGCTACCCTATGGTAGCAGTTGGATAGCATCCCATGTGGTGGGTTCTTCCTGCCACGTGGGGGGGGAGGTAAAAGATATATATTTTTTTTATTATTCTTTTTTTTTATTTCTTTAATTTAAAAATAAAAGTTCCCAGTTCAAAATATAGTCTCAACAGAGACTTAAAACAATTTTCCAGAAAACCATGGTTTTTCTAATATTCACATTTAAAGAAAAACCAGACCTAGAAAAGGGAAAGTTTGTTTTTTTAAATCAAACACCATATTAGCAAACTAAACTAGATTTACACCCATTTATCCAATCCATTCCACCAATCTTATCCAAAACAAACTAATTTTCCCAAAATAAAACTTAAATCTAAGAACATGTATGGAGTTTTAACCAAGTTTATTGAGAATAACCAAAATTTGAAACTAGAGGTTTGATAAGAGAGAAAGGAGGGTTTGAGTTTGTGATTTCATTATGTAGTCTTCCATTTCCCACAAAATAAAAGATTATCTACAAACACAACCATTTTTCTTTCCAAAAACCATACAATCTCAATAAAACAATAAATCAAAGAGAAGAGCTAGAAACCTACCTTATTTAGCATTCTTGGCAAGATTTGATGAAGAGCCCAACCTGCAGCTCAAGAAATTTCTTCTCTTCCAAAATCCCCCAAATTTCATTCCCAAAAAATAATTTTCCAAAAATAATCTCTAAAATAATCCTCCCAAAAATATTTTCAAACCTAGGTTAAATGGGAGATTGTTGAGCAAAATTTCTTTTTTTGGATTTAAATTTTTTTTCATTTAAAATTAATTCCAAAAAATCATTCTTTTAAACTATATCAAGTATAAATTAAACATGCTTTTCCTATTTAAAATTGATTTTCTTAAATAGTCAAAATTAACCTTTTCTATTCCCAAATGCCAAAGAGATTAAATCATTTCTATTTCAATTAAATTTAAATCTTTCCTTTCAAAAGCATTACTGAAAATATCCATCATTAAAATTAACCATATAAATGAACTTGCTACCAACCTGAATTGAGTAATTCTAATTAATGATTAATCGCATAAAAAGGGAACCTATTTAATTTAGTCCATTAAAACACTAATGCGTAAACACAAATTAAAACAAAAATAAATACTGAGGATTAAATACTCAATTTAACCGCAAACAAAAACATGTAACGTAAGAAAGCCAAACAGACAGACTACCTGCATACCCCACCAAAGGGGATACTAACAGACGACTGACGATGCTCACTTGAGAACAACTATGGTCAAACAAGGGTCTTATGACCACCTAATCCAAATTCTAAGGACTAAAGAGGTACACCAAAACCTGCAAATCCAAGTGGAGATGAACATCACACCCATGCGGTACTGTACCTGAAATCTCCTGCAACCAAGAGTCATACATGCATACATACATACATATACATATATATACATACATATATATATATATATATATGTATGTATATATATGTATATGTATGTATGTATTATATATGTATGTATATATATGTATATGTATGTATGTATGCATGTATGACTCTTGGTTGCAGGAGATTTCAGGTACAAGTGTTAGACCAAGATTAATAACACAAATCAAGAGAACTAATAAACTTCCATATGAATTAATGCGAACACCACATTAACAAGTATGCACAATAATCAAAACATATTACTATAACATTATAACATGATAAACTAACCAAGGTCAAACTGAGATTAGAATCTTATTAGGGTAGGGGTACTACAGAGTTTGGGTATGGATTATGGTTTGGGTTTACACAACAGTTAGGTTTACCATTAGGGTAATGGTTAGGGTTAGGGTTAAGATTTTGTTTAGGGTGAGGGATTAGGATTATGGATAGTTTTGGGGTTTAAATTATGGTTTGGGCTAGGGTTAGGATTTGGGTTAGGGTTTAGCATTAGGATTAGGATTATGGTTAGGGTTTATATCATGGTTAGGGTTAGGGTTAAGTTTAATGCTTGGGTTACACTTAGGTTTAGGGTTAGAATTATGGTTTAGGGTATGGGTTAGGGTTTACATCATGCTTATTGTTAGGGTTATATTAAGCATTCTTATTATCATTAGGGATATGATTTAATTTGGTTAAGGTTAGGGTTAGAATCATGGTTAGGGTTGGGGCTAAGGATTATGCTTAGGTATAAGGTTGGGTTAGGGTTATGGTTTATTGTTAAGATATTTGTTTAGGGTAAAGATATAGGTTTAGGATTAGGGATAGGGATAGGTTTTGGGTTATGGTTAGGATTACAAGGTTGAGGGATATGGTTAGGGCTATGGTTAGGGTTAGGATTTTAGGTTAGGACAAAGGATTACTGCTATGGTTAGGGTTAACCTTTAGGGTTAGGACAAATTCTTGTTGATAGTGTTAGGGTTCAGGGTTATGGTTATGGTTATGTTAAGGTTTAGGGTTAGGGATATTGTTAGGGTTATGATTATTTAGGGTTAGCTTTACATCACAATTAGTGTTAGGGTTAGTGTTAGGGATAAGTAAATGGTCGAGTTATGGTTAGTGTTCAATTAGGGTTATAATAGGGCTAGACATAAGGTTATATTGGGGTTAGTGCTAAGGTTAGGTTGTGATTAAGGTTACTATTTTAGGTTATTTTCAATATCAATTAGGATTAGAGAGAATATTATAATTTAGCTCAATTGGGATTAAATTAACGTTAGAACTTTAGTGTTAAGATTCAATTAGGGTTAGCATAGTTTAAATTAGTGTAAATGTTTAATTATGGCTAGGGTTTGAAATTAGGTTTAGGTTATGGATACAATCAAGGTTAGGTTGGGTTTAGGGTTAAGGTTACTTTAGGGGTAGAATTTAAATTCAATATAGGGTTTAATTATGATTAGGATTAATTTTAGGGTTAGGTTTTTGTTAGGGATCAATTCTTATTATATTAGGGTTAGGGTTGATTTTGGGTCATAATGATGATTACCATTTTAGGAATATTATTTGAGTTAGGGTTGAATAAGGATTTGATTTAGTATTACAATTCAATTAGATCTCAATTAGTTAAGGTTAGGGTTAGTGTTAAAATTTGATAATAACCTTAATAACTATTATATCAATTCATCATATATAAAAAATATACATTAAATATGTTATGTTAAATAGAAAATATATTTAGGAAAAATAATTTAGAATAAAAGTATACCTCCCATGTAGGAATCAAATACAACTCAACCAAAAATAACTCAATGCTTAATTTATCATGAAACCCAGAACGTTAACATCCAATATGTTTTATTTAAATGTATGCATTATAAAAGAATCTCACTTGCATGATCAATGAAACCAAAGTTATCATATTGTGGATTATAATAAAATTATCATTGGAGCTTTTGAATGAGAGCTTTTGGAGATTCATGCAATGCAACCAATGGGAGCTTTTGAATGAGAGGCATGGAGATTCATCCAAGCATAATGATAAGAATTTTTTTTATAAATGCTCTGGTAGATATGCATACAAGATGTGGAATCATACACATAACAAAGGCTAGAATGTCATCTCATTGAATGTAAAAAATTGCAAGATTTTCAGAACATGGATTCATTCAAAAGGCTTTCAAAACTTTCAGACAAATGCTATTTGGATTAGTAGGTCAAGCATCCCCCTACATTTATTGTCTAAGATAAAGAATAGAAGGAAAACAACCTACCATAATTCAATGACTGATTTAGTTTCATTGATTGTACTAATGAGGATATTGTTAGGCGATACAAATGGCAAGCCATACCATGCACTTATCAAGCAATTCAAAAGATTAGAAACATACGGAATCCAAGCAATGTGATTCATTGATTTCATCTTTAAAATCTTTTAGAATGTAATCCTGCTACCAACAAATAATCAAGAACAAGGATTAATGATCTAAATTGGTACATTTAAAATGGGAGAAAAAAAAAACCCTAGAACCTAAATCTTCACAACAACTTACAGAGGCACCAAGAATGAACAAAGTGATATTTCCTGCACAAGCACCACAAAATAAATCAAAATGCAAATAGAAAGAACTCACTTGTTAAGCATGTGAATGAAGATGAAGACTACAGAGAATACAAACCAAAGATGCTGAATACAAAATGCACATGAAACATTGTGTCAAATTCTCCTTCACTGCTAGATCTGAAATGTGAAAGCTGCTATTAGACTTGATTGCTTCCAATCAATGAGAAGAGCATGGAGATCAGATCTAATGAATTTTTTTTACATCAAAATACAAAAATTACAATCATGAATTGATCACTTGTTTCCACTTCATTGGTTATAGAATGTCCATGAATATCCCAGTTATGCCATCAATTACATTATGTTACTTCAACAATCATTTTAATCATAAAAAAATTAAATATTAATTTTGAGTTGTAACTGTCAAATTTTAAAATATTAATTATGAGGTTTAACTTTCCAATTTTAAAATATTAATTGAGTTATAACTATCTGAATTTGAATCATTTCTTTTTTCTTCCACATAATATTCCATCTTATTGATCGCCTATTGTTGTTGCCATTGTAGGTTACACCTCTAGGCATAACAAGGATTCTCATGTATTAGATTTTTTTTTCCACAAAAGAATAGTCTTAAGCCAATATTTAATAGAGTGAACAAACAAAACATTATTTCAAAGGCAAATGGATACACTCCAATTCCAGGTAAGAATTGTGTATAATTTTTACAATTCACATCTTTAAATGCTTTAGTTTAGTAATTATAATAAATTGCATTGAAATAATCATAAGAAGATGCTTATCAAAAATTGAATTTTTGTTTTGAAGTTATTTCTAATAATCCCCTTATGTTATAAGAGACCTATTGGCTCATCAATGCTCAAACCTCTCACAGATTTCTTCATGTGTTAGGGTTTGAGCTTGCAGAAGCGAAGTTACAGATTTCATACTACGTTTGATTCAGAGAAAAATTATCTTGAAAGAAGAAGTGTGGTGTTTTGTTGTCTTAAAAAATGGAAATTCTTTGAAAAAAAATTAAAATTTCTTCTCTTCATCATGTAGCCTCATTGAAATCCAAAAAAGTGATACACATTATTTTTAAGATTGATTCTGGTCTACTTGAAATTTTCAATTTCAACATTTCCCAATATTTTTGGACAAGTGACAAGGTTTCAGATTGAATACATCATGTTTCTCTTAAAGGTGTGCCAAGATTAAGATTGAAAATAAGGAATCATAATTTTTCTAAGTTCAAGTTCTGCATCCATTTTTTTTTATGTCAAAGTCTTAGATCTATGGCTCTAAAGAATTTCTTTCTAACAAACCTACCTAATGGTTTTCATGGCTTAGCCATCTTGATAACATTGCATCTTTATAAAGTTGAACTGAATGACAAGATCATTGAGCTCTTTATACAATTATGTCTAAGTTTGAAAGGTACAAACCTTAATATTTGCAATGGACTTGAGAGATTAAAGAATTGTATTATTCTATTTTGTTAGGAAGATAAAGGAATAATTTTTATTTTTAAAATGATTTTTAATGAATGTCTATTTGACAACTATAAGATGTTAGAGTATTCGAGTATTTACTTGATTAATTAAACATTCTTTGTTTAATTATTTAAGTTCCCTTTATCTCTTTTACACTCAAGCTAACTTTAGGTGCATATAATTAATTATTATGTGCAAACCTAGGTTTTCCCTTTTTAGGGTTTCTTGACCTATTAAAGGTTGAGTTCTTTCTTTTCTTTGTAAGAATCACATTACATATTTTTGTGAATATTGAGCTCTCTCTTTTTTAGCACATTCTCTATGTTTTGTATGTTCTTCAGTTTTTGCTTCATTGCTTCTCCTTGTAACAGGTTATTTGCCTTGCAGAAGATCTTCAGGCTACTATGGGGTTTTATTTCTCAACTCCTATATGGTGTCAGAGATTCAGATCTGCAACTACTTGTTCTTGTTTTGAGATTTTTGGATTTGGAAGTAGATCTCGGGTTTTAGGAATTTTTTATGTACCTAGGGTTTGAGATTTTTTTTTGAGCACTTTGGGCCTAAATAGAGCTCACCATCATGGTCAGAAGGCCCGAAAACCCCTATGGTCATATAAAATTTGACCTATTTTGGTTCCTAAGCCTCTGGGAGCAATTTTTTCTCAGATCCAAGCCATCCGACCCTAGCACGCAGATCGAGAAAAAAAATTTGGCCATTTTATGGCATGTAGGCCAAAATTTGATTTTAAAAAAATTTATTGCAAAAAAAAGCAAAAAAAGATGGGGTGTTTGTTTCTTTTTAAGAAAAAAAATTTTTTGGGCACATCTTTTGTGGGTACCGCAGGGTACCGGACTGACAAGCCTGTCAGACCTGTCAGTCCAGCCCCTGCGGCCCTCGCTGGTGGCCCCTTTGTCCTTCTTCAGCCCTTTGTCCTTCTTCAGCTACTGTCACTATTTCTTTAGCCCCCACCGGCCATCCAGCTCCTAGTCTCCGGCCTCCATTGGCCATGCAGATCCCGGTCCCCCGCACATCGGCCAGCCTGGCCCTGCCACTCCGCCTTGCTCCGCTGCTGCCACCTAGCCTGGCCCTGCTGCACAACCAGGCGCCCGACTCCCTGGCCTTCCCACTACCTAGCCACCACTTCCCTACCGACCACCACCTCCCTACACTGTCGATTGCCTAGCCTGCAGCCCCCGACCTCCTCCCTAGCCCCCGCCGCCGCTTCTGGCCACCCTTCTCTCCACTCTCCAGGTGCCTTTTTTTTTTTCGGTTGGCCACCGCTCCACCACCAGTCCACCATCTGACTACCACCCTGCCACCCAGCCACCACCAGTGCACCACCGGAGCACCTCTCCTTGGCCATCAGACCACCCACAGGCTACCAGACCCCCTTTTTTGGCTTTTTCAGGGGGCGTTTGGTTTTTTGGCCCTATCTTGGGTATACAGAGTCATCTTTTTGAAAAACAATAGGCAACGAAAAGTTGGTTCCAAGGCCGATCTCATGGTGTTGGTAATTTTTTCCAATTTTGCTGTTTAACTATGCTTTTTTACAATCAAAGTGAGGTCTCTTTTTTGCACTTCAGGAGACGTAGAATGAGCATCCGAACTCCGTTTTTCAAAAAATTTATATTTTTGGAAAACTTGTGCTGTGTACTTTCTATAAAAATCAATTTTTTTTTCTAGATTCTACTCCATGTATATTTTATTCAGTTTTTTGCTTTTCAACACTTTGGTGGATATCATGGTTGTTTCAGGTCCTTGGATCTCTTTTCTAAGTAGGGTGTCTCTGTTTTGCTTCTCTTTTCTATTTCCAGTCTTCTTATCATTGTAGCTTATAATTATGCAAATGCACTAAGATAAAGTGCCATCATGCATTGTTTACTCAGAATCTTGCATATCTTGTGTCTTGTTGTACATGCACTGTTGATCAAGTGCCATGAGGGGGTTGATGTTTGTCTTTGTTTGCCATCTTCCTTTGTCAAGTGAGTGTTCCTTCCATGACATTCACCTCATGATGATGTGTCTCAGTACCTTTGATGTTCTTGGTTCTTCATCATGCAGTTGTTTTTGGCTGTCCTTTTCAGTGTTCCTGTCCCTCTCCCACTTCCGCATTATGGGGAGGTTTATCCTATTGGTTGTAATGCTTCCGTGGTTTGATTGATCAGCTCTTCAGGCTTTGGTTTCTCATGCCATCTGTATCTTCAATTTCATTTGTTTTGCCTTGTTTGCCTCCTGATTCGAGTAGTGTCATTTGAGGGCACTCATACAGATTATAGTCTTCTCTACCTAGTCATGTTCTAGTTTAGTGGATGTTCTTTAGATCAGGAGTTATTCTTCGACAGAGTTTGCAGGGTCTTCATGCTTCAGTGGTATTCTTTTCCATCTCTTTTTGGAGTAGATTTTTTTTCCCATGTGGTTTTCTCTATTTCTCCAGTTCATAGAGATTTCATTGTATTTGGGTACCTGATCAAGCCTTGTTGTCGAGACCCATCTTTATTGCTTTCAGTAGCTATTCTAGGTTTTAGCTTCTCCCTAAGTCTAGCTTAATGGGGGGTGCTAGAGTATTTAGGTATTTACTTGATTAATTAAACATTCTTTGTTTAATTATTTAAGTTCCCTTTATCTCTTTTACACTTAAGCTAACTTTAGGTACATATAATTAATTATTATGCGCAAACCTAGGTTTTCCTTTTTTAGGGTTTCTTGACCTATTAAAGGTTGAGTTCTTTCTCTTCTGTGTAAGAATCACATTACATATTTTTGTGAATATTGAGCTCTCTCTTTTTGAGCACATTCTCTATGTTTTGTATGTTCTTCAGTTTTTGCTTCATTGCTTCTCCTTGTAACAGGTTATTCAGCTTGCAGAAAATCTTCAGGCAACTGTGGGCTTGTATTTCTCAGCTCCTATAAGAGATTGGTATTTATTAATATTATTACTGTATCTCATCATTCATATTACAAAAGCATATTATTATGGTTGATAACTTGATGATATTTAATGAGTTTGTTAAATTATTGCAATTAGAATTTAATATTAATTTGTAATTTTATTTTTCAACTCTCTGTTTCTAGATTTAAAATAGCATAATAAAAGACCATAATGTGTTTATTGATACAAAGATGTTTATTTAGACATGTTTGAGAACTTAGATTTTCATTAATTCTTTCAAAATATAGCCATATGATATAATTCATTCAATACACCACTCTGTGTGATTCTCCATGCAAAAGCCAATACAAATTTTTAGAATCCTTTGCAAATGACCCTAAATTCCCTTTTATACAAACAAGGGAGCAACAACAGCTTCAAGTCAGATTGCAACATGTGAAGACTCAACATCAAAATCATAAACTCAACACAGATTTACATGGCCATCATAGGTCGGATTAGCAATTTAACAACAACTACATGTCTGATGTCTCATGTTAAAAAAAGAGTTCAAAATTAAATATTAATTCAAGCCATGACAAATTAAATATAGATAATAGCAGTGCCCAAAACCTAGTAATCAGAAATAGAGAAATGCATAAATATTAAAACTTGGCAGAATTTGAGAATACAAATTTATAGGCTAAAGTTTTGCACTGTGCATCATAGATTCATAGGTTGGATTAGCAATTTAGAAATAGTGAGTGCTGGTTTTTTCCTATTCATAAAACACAGTTATTTTAAGCGATGCCAAATTCCAAGCAGAAAAAACATAAAACCTTGAAATTAAGAGTAGAAGAAGAAAACTGTGCAATACATACTATGATTCTTAAGATTTATGTGCCAATTTTTGTAGGGTGCTCCACTCTTCGCCTGATGGAAGGTCAATATTATGTAAACTATGGAAAGTCAACTCCAACTTCATCAACAATCCATATTTAGAAGAGTGACTTGATATCACTATTTCACCCAATACCACATTCAAAGTTGTAAATGGTTGGATGAATTCTAGAAAGCTTTGGGGAGTTGGTTTTTTATGAGGCAAATCTAAATCAGAGTTGGTTTTTTCTGAGGCAAATATAAATCAAACTTCAATTTTATCTCCATGTTTCTTTTGTAAGCTTCTTTTCCAATGAATTTATTTTATGGGTCAACAGTCTTAGGCAAACCAAGTTTGATCAAAGTAGTTGTCTTTTCTTGCAGCTTCAATATCTTTTTGTTACATTTATCCATAACTTTTGATGTTTCCCTTAGTTTCTGACATTTTTGAAGGATAGATGATGTCTTAAGTATGGCATCAATGTGGCTCTTAATTCCCTTGGATGCCAAGTAGTTGTCACTGGTACTGCAGACTATTTGCAGAATCTATTTTGCCATATCCTCTTTTGAATAAACATGTATGCTCTTTTCAATGTGTCCTTTGACTGTCATATAAATTAATCTCAAAATTTCATTCAATTCAAACCATTCACACAACTTGTCACTCCTCTACATTATTTGACAACAAATTTTCTTGTGTATATACTTCGTTGTATTTTTCATATTATCTTTCAGTCTATCCTCCAAAGTTTTAATTTTATCATTTGCATTGTGCAGGTCTTCTTTCATTTGTGCACATTTTTTTCTTTCTTCCTCTACTTCCTCTTCCAAATGTTTTTCTTTTTCCTTCTCATGATCCAATAGGTCCTGTATATATCTTATTTCGGCAGCAGCAGACTTAGAACTTTTGTATAGTATTTGAAAATTGGCTCTTTCCTCATCAATTTTTTTACTGCTTTTATCCTATTTTTCTCTCATGTCCTTCAATTCTACATCCATCTTTTCCTGCTTTGCAATTTCTACTACAAAGCCTAAATTTTTTATCCTTTTTTATAAATCATTACAATTGTTATCTGTTGCTTTTCTCTTTGATTTTTCATTTTCCAGGTCTTCTTGTAACTTTTCTATTTGTTTCTCCAGTTTATTTTTTTCTCTCTCCACCTTTAGCAATGAAGTGTAGACCACTTCGTTAGTCCTTTTTGACACACTAATTTTGTCCACATTATGTACTTTGGAAAAATCCATTTGGAGGGTGCTAACTTGAAATTCAGAGGGATCTATCAGACTGTGTGGTGGAACTTTATCTTTATTTGGGGGCATAACAACCATGAACTCCATCATATCTTTTTGTGGGTCATAAGTTGGAAATACCTTGTTCCTTGCAGGTTGTTGGTATACAACTTTAGTGATGAAGAGGTCGCTAGGGGAAGCCAAATCAAGCCCTAACTCCAACCTCTGCAAGAAATCAATTCCATTGTTCACTTTGACCCAATGAATAATGTAGCCTTACTTAGCATGCTAAGGCTAATGTCTGATAAGCCAAATTATCAAAATGTGATACTACTCAAACCCTTCATTTTAGGAAGTGGACAACATTCCCCTGTCTTGTTTCAGACTTGTTCTGATTAGGCAAGTTGATTCCTAACAACTCCTAGACCCACAACACCCAAATGCAGCTTAAATGTTAAACCAAATTGTTTTCTATTTGTAGCCCCCCAGACACTATTTTTGGCAAAACAACCTCAACTTATCCAAAGGGTGAAGAAAAAACCTATAGACTAGAGTACCCTTTATTGAGTACTTTCAAACTCCAAAAGGACAGACTTCAACTCTCCTTGTACAACTTTGAACTATCTAGGCCAGATGGGCCCAATAGGGGTAAATAGGTCTGGTTCTGGAGTAACAACCTAGAAATGAATACACTTTGCTAGATGGTCATCTGGTTTGGCTCTGGGGATATTTCTAAATATACAATCCAAGCTTGGATTGGTTCATTCCACTCAAGGAGTCTTTCTGCACTCCTACTTCCTTAATTCTGGGACCAATCACATCGGCATGCTTGGCCTAGGGTATGGTGTGGAACCTAAGTGATGACACTTCCCAGGATGCAACTACTAGTGTCCTAACATACATTGCTCTAACTTGAACTCCCCTAATAGCCATTGTGGTCCTATGCAGTAATCTCAAGTTAGAGCCATTGCTAGATGAAACCCTATTTCACTTTACCCTGGTTGTCAGGCTAGAATAGAAGAATTTCTGACTTAGATGTGTCCACCCTAATCCTAAGCCAATTTCAAAACAATTTAAACCTTAATGCTTGTGCCAAGTCCTACAATGCAAATTATCGATTTTCAACACCCAAAAGATGTTCTCCAAAACCTACAACTATATTTATGTCTGCACCAAAAGATCACATTACATTTGTTGAATCAATCCGCTCCTACTCTAGAAATAATTCAAACATATTCATATAGGTCTCCTTTCAACATCCTCAACTAAAATTCAAATTGGTTTAGCCATTGGGAGGAGTTGGGAGACCAAATTCCCTTTTGGTTATCGCTTCTGGCAGGTTGGTAACTTCCATCGGGTTATCAACATAGGCCGAAAACATCCCTTCCGATGCCCAATGACAAGCTTTACAATTCGTGTGGTTCTATTTGGTCATTGGGTTAACTAAAAAATAGTGCTCTTGATGTTTGATTAGAACTTTGCCAGTGGTGCGCTCCTATCGAGTCTTCAGAGTAGCTCAAAAACTCTCCACCCGATGTCCGATGAAATATCCTCAAGGTGGTGCGCTTTTCCATCAGCTCTTAGGGATAACTTCAAGTGTGCTTTGTCGATGCCTAATAACACATGAACACAAGTTCTCTTTTCCATTGGTTCATTGGAATGACTTCTAGATAGTTTCTCTAGTAGTCAATGCAAAGACTCCAAGTGTGCTGAGTTATCAGGTCATCAGGGTAAGTCAGGATCTTCGACTTTCGATCCCCGATGCCGACTCCTTTTGTATGCTACTCTATCAGGTTATTGGGTGGTGCTCACAATTTTGACACCGATACTTGATGAAAACTCCTTCAGTGTGTCATCGCTCCATCGGGTTATCGGGTGGTGCTCAAAACAGCTACACCGATACCCGATGACAATTCTTCAAGAAGGCGACTCTATTAGGATAAGTTACGCTAATAGTGCAACTTTTACACCTTTTTGCAACATTTGGTCTATCGACCATGTAAGCATTTTTCTACAGTCCAAAGGTTTCCAAATGAATCGTAAGCACACAAGACACACAAAAATGACTCTTCCTAGTCTACCATATATCCGTTGACCAAGTTTGACCAAGTGGTTTATAGGTGTACCAACTTGAAAAATGGTCTTACAAAAATGGATCTTTATTACAATAAAGATGAAAAATGGAAAAGCAGCTTCATTGTTGGGGTGCTCCTCCACCATACTCCCCTTGTTGTTTTGAACTCAAGTTCCTACTTGAGAGTAGCTCTTGCAATGTGCTGTCGTGCTTGATGATTGTCTGCTCATCCATCCAAGTGGCATACAAGTCTGGCAAAACCTCTCCACTTGACCAGATATTCCTTGTAGATGTTCTTCCTGGTCTATTTTACCACTTGGGTGTCCAACACTTTCTCCAACTAGAGTGGTTGGCTAGGTGGAAGGTCCTTCAGCCATTCAACCCATTCATCATCAACTTCCTGCAAAGAATTGTTATCACCTGCAATACTCATGAATGGAGTGAGATCACAAACATTAAAAATAGGAGAAATGGCAAGATTAGGTGGTAGAGACATTTCATATGTATTATCTCCAAACTTATGGATGATTTGGCAAGGACCGATCTTCCTCATCTACAACTTGGTGTACTTTCCTTTAGGCATCCTACCTCTATTCAAATAATCCCACACTTAATCTCCTATTTTGAAACTGGCATGTCTTTTTTTGTGATCTGCATGGACCTTATACTTCTCTACAGTATATTTTGAATTCTCCTTCACCTGTTCATGAACTTGTTTGATAAAATTTGCCAAATATTCTCATTGGGCACTTGCTTTGAAATCATTTGGTAGCTCTCTTAACGCCATCACCCCTCTAGGATGAATACTATAGTTGATCTGAAAAAAGAATTTTTCTAGTGCTCCTGTTAATAGTATCATTAAATGCAAATTCCACCTGTGGGAGAATTGAAAGCCAAGCTTGTGCATACTGTTCAGTCAGGCATCTGAGTGGGTTTCCAAGAGACATATTTACAACTTCAGTGTGCCCATCTATTTTAGGATGGTATGCAGAAATGAAAGACAAATTTGTGCCTAACTTCTTCCAAAGAGTTCACCAAAAATGGCCTTGAAACTTTACATCTCTATCTAAGATGATTGAGGAAGGAAATCCATGGATTCTGTCTACTTCCTTAAAGAATAGATTTGCAATGTGAGATGCATCATTTGTGGACTTGTAGGGTACAAAATGTGCCATTTTGATGAATTTGTCTACAATGACAAAAATGTTGTCAAACCCTTGTCTTCTTTGAGGAAAACCCATAACAAAGTCCATGCTCACACTATCCCATGGTTTTGTAGGTATTGGCAATGGTTGGTAGAGGCCTTGATTTGTCCTAACTCCCTTAGCTCTTTGACAGATTATGCAAGACTCTACAAACTTCCTAATGTCTATCTATATTTTAGGCCAAAAGTAGTGCATCCTAACCAACTCTAGTGTTTTATCAATACCAAAATGACCTCCCATGGGACCACAATGTTTTTCCTTAATGAGATTTCCTCTTGTTCAACATTTTGAAATACACAATTGTCCTCCTTTGAACAATAAGCCATTCTGAATCATTTAATTAGAATACAAAGTGTGATATGCATCAAAAAAAGTAATGCAAACCTCATATATCTCACCAAAATCCGCATCACCCTCGTATAGGTCTTTAGTGTATCAATCCCAATACTCTAGATTTGAACCTCTTGCACTAAATGGACTCTCCTACTGAGTGCATCTGCCACTTTATTTTGTGTTCCCTTCTTGTGTTTTATAATGGAGGTATAGGCCTAGAACAGCTCAACCCACTTTATATGCCTAGAACTTAGTTACTCATGTCCATTCAAGAAGCTTAATGCATGGTTGTCAGTGAAAACAATAAATTATTTGGGCAAAAGATAATGCCTCCACTTTTTAAGTGCTTGTACCATTGCATACAGTTCCAAGTCATATGTACTATACTTTTGTTTAGCTTCATTCAATTTTTCAGAAAAGATTGCAACCAGCCTACTTTCTTGGCTAAGGACTACTCCAATGGCCAAATTACTTACATCTATTTCTACTGTGAATAGTTTATTGAGATTAGGAAGGGTAAGAAGAGGAAATTGGGCCACTCTACCTTTCAGGTATTCAAATGCTTCCTCTACTTTGGTTTTCCATTTGAACTTTATCTTTCTTCCTCCCTTGATGGTGTGAAGGAGTGGTGCACAAATGTGACTAAAATTCTTAATGTTTCCTATAAAATGTTGCCAACCCATGAAAACTTCTCACCTCTCACGGTGTCCTTGGTGTTGTCCAGGTCAAGATGGCATCTACCTTCTCCGGATCCATCTTCAAAGTACCTTCAGATATCACAAATCCCAATTATATTAGTTCTTCCTACATAAAAACACATTTTTCTAGATTTATCAACAATTTCTGTTCATGAAGTCTTTGTAAGACTTGACTGAGATGTTCCAAGTGTTCTGCGTTGGTTTTACTAAAAACAAGTATATCATCAAGATATACAACCACAAACTTTCCATTGAAGTCTAGAAGAACTTCATTCATTAATTGCATGAATGTGCTAGGTGCATTACTAAGGCCAAATGGCACGACAAGCCATTCATATAATCCCTCAATGGTTTTAAATGCAGTTTTCCACTCATCTCATGGCCTTATCTGGATTTGTTGATAGCCTGATTTAAGGTCTATCTTTGAAAAGTAACATGCACCTCCTAACTAATCCATTAGATCTTCAATCCTTGGAATTGGAAATCTATATGTAATTGTGATTTTGTTCACTGCCCTAGAATCAGTGCATAGTCTCCATTTGCCATCTTTTTTAGGGTCTAATACACTAGGGACTACACATGGGCTCTTACTCTTTTGGGTCAACCCTTTGTCCAATAGATCTTGGACTTGTCTTGCGAGTTCTGCACTCTGAATAGAGGTAAGCTTATAAGCTACTTTGATAGGTAGAGAAGCACTAGGTATGAAGTCAATGTGATGACATATATCTCTTAAAGGTGGTAGGGCATCTGATAAGTCTCCTCTAACTACACCTTTGTTAATGTCAAGAAGTTCTTGCACTTCTCTAGGTACCTCCTTAACATTTTCCTGCTCCTTGGGCTTCAAGATTAAGGCATAGGCTCTTTTGGCTTCTTTTATGGTTTCTACCATCTCCCTTTCTCCTACCAATAATACCATTGGTTCATTTTATTTTTCATCCCTCAAGTTAGGCAGTGGTTTCATGGTGTATACATTTCCATCCTTGTTGATGGTATAAGTGTTTTTCATCCCATCATGTTGTGCCTTAAGGTCATACTGCCAAGGGAAACCTAACAACAAATGACACACATCCATGTCTACAATATCACATAGTGCTCTATCCCTATATTCTCCTATAGAGAAATCGACCCAAGCCTGTTCATTTATGAGGGTTTGTTGGCCTTTACTAAGCCAAGATACATGGGATGGGTTGGGATGGGGTAACTTTATAAGCTTGAATTTTTCTACCATTTATTTAGACACTAAATTATGAGTTGAACCAGAATCAACAACAAGTTTATAGACCTTACCGTGGCTCTTGCACTTTGTCTTGAACAATGTCTTCCTTTGTAGTGGTTCTTGTGGTGCTTGTGTCTTCAGAAAAATCCTCTTCATCATTAGGAATACTCCTTCTTCTGGATCCAAATACTTTGAAGGTGAGTGGGAGCTTTGTGCATCCTCTTGGATTAGGTTTTTTCTCCTATCTCCTTGTGTGCTTGACCCTATCTTCTCTAGACATCTATTGGCATGGTGGTCTATTTGGTTGCAGTTGAAGCACCTCATAGGACCTCCATTACTTCCACCAAATATGCCTCTGCTATTGGATCTCCTGCCTTAGTATCCACCTCTAGAACTACTCTCTCCTTATGAGTTCTCTTGGTTTGAGTCTCCTTGGGGTCTTAAGTTTTGTCTCCTTCCACTAGACATTCCTTACCTCTGTTATTGAGGTCCCTTTTGCATCTGCCCCTGTTGTTATGGTCCTACCTCCTCTTGAGCTTTTCCTCAACCTTTAGTGCTAATTGATAGCACTTTTTCACCATCTATGAGTTGCAAATATTTAGTTCATCCTGAATGCTTACCCTCAAGCCATTCAGGTATCTAGCTACCTTCTTAGTGTCACCTTCCACTATCTTAGATTTCAGACATAGCCTTTGGAATTCCTCAGGATAGCTACTGACATCCATCTCTTTCTATCTCAAGTTCTGCCTTTTTTTATGAAGTTGTACTTCATAGTCTTTAGTTACATAAGCTTCTTTGATCTTGGTAACCATCACCTTCCATGAAGTGATCATGTTCTTTCCTACCTTCACCCTTTCTCCTTGAGTGAAGTTCCACCAAGTCAATGTTGTACCTTTCAATTTTGTGTTTACTATCTTGACCCTTTGGTTCTTAGGGATCTCATCACATTAAAAGAGACCTTCCAATGAATCCACCCATTCCATGACTAGGTTTGGGTCCATCTTTCCACTAAACATGGGCAAGTTTGATTTACTATCTGAAGTCCTTCTAGTCACAGACTTGAGGACATTCACAAGATCTCTTTGGTTTGTAGGAATTTCCTCTTCCTCTTCTTCCTTCTCTAGGGTCTCCTCTTATTCTCTCCTTTCTTCCACTAGACCTTCTTCCCTCCTCACAATCTTTCCTTTCAAATTTCATAGTTCAGTGATCAATCCTTGCACCATCTTTGCAAGTTCAACATTGGTCACCTTTGAAGGGATCCTAAGGATCTTATCCTCTCCTTCTTGGTTTTGGTCAGACATGTTCAACTAATTCTTCTCTTAGGCTTCACCTAATCTCTGATACCACTTGATACAAAGGTCACCAGGGGAAGCACAATCAAGCCCTAACTCCAACCTTTTACAAAAATTAATTCCCTTGTTCACTCTGACCCAATGAACAATGTAGCCTTACGTAGAATGCTAAGGATAATGGATGATAAGCCAAATTAGAAAAATGTGATACTACTCAAAACCTTCAGTTTAGGGAGTAGATAGGGTTCTCCTATCTTGTTTCACACTTGTTCTGATCAACAAAGTTGATCCCTAATAGCTCGTAGACCCACAACACCCAAATGCAGCTTGACTATTAAACTAAACTGTTTTCTATTTGTAGCCCCCTAGACATTGTTTTTGGAAAAACAACCTCAACTTCTCCAAAGGGAGAAGAAACAAACTATAGCTCAGAGTACCCTTTATTGAGTACTTTCAGACTCCAAAAGGATAGACTCCAACTCTTCTTGTACACCATTGAACTGTCTAGGTTGGAGATGCCCAATAGGTCTGGTTCTGGAGAAAAAACCTGCAAATGAATGCACTTGGCTAGATGGTCATTTGGTTCGGGTATGAGGATGTTCTTAAATACACAATCCAACCTTGGATTGGTTCAATCTACTCCTAGAGTTTTTCTGCACTCCTACTTCCTTAATTGTGGGACCAAGCACATGGGCATGCTTGGCCTAGGGTATGGTGTGGAACATAAGTGCTGACACATCCTAGGATACAACTACCAGTATCCTAACATACATTCTCTAAATTGAACTCCCCTAATGGTCATTGTGGTCCAATGCAGTAATCTCAAGTTAGAGCCATTGTTAGATGAAACCCTAATTTCACTTTACCCTAGTTGTTAGGCTAGAACAGAAGAAATTCTTACTCATATGTGTCCACCCAGATCCTAAGACAATTTGAAAACAATTGGAACTACACAATTTAAAGCTTCATGCCTGAGCCAAATTCTACCAACAATTATTATTGATTTTCACCACCCAAAAGATGTTATGTGAAACCTGCAACTATATTTTTGTCTCCACCAAAAGATCACATTACATTTGTTGAATCAATCCGCTCTTGCTCTAGAAATGATTCAACAATATTCATATAGGTCTCCTTTTAACATCCTCAACCATAATTCAAACTTCTTTAGCCATTGGGAGGATTTGGGAGACAAAGTTCCCTTTCAGTTACCGTTTCTAGCAGGTTGGTAACTTCCATCAGATTATCGGCATAGGTCAAAAAAATCCCTTCTGATGCTTGATGAAAAGCTTTACAATCATTTGGTTCTATCGGGTCATCGAGTTAACTCAAAAATAATGCTCATGATGTATGATCATAACTTTTCTAGTGGTGCACTCCTATCGGGTCTTCAAAGTAGCTCAAAAAATCTCCACCCGATGTGCGATGAAATGTCCTCAAGGTGGTGCGCTTTTCCATCAGCTCTTTGGGATAGCTTCAAGTGTGCTTTGTCGATGCCTAATAAAACATGAACACAAGTCCTCTTTCCATCGGCTCATTAGAATGACTTCCAAATAGTTTCTGGGATAGCTGATGCCAAGACTCTAGTGCACTAACTTATCGGGTCGTCGGGGTAAGTCAGGATCGTTGACTTTCGATCCCCGATGCTGACTCCTTCCATATGCTACTCTATCAGGTTATCAGGTGGTGCTCACAATTGCTACACCAATACCCAATGAAAATTCCTTTAGAATGTCGCCATTCCATCGGGTTATCGGGTGGTTCTCAAAATAGCTACACTGATACGCAATGACAATTCTTCAAGAAGGCAACTCTATCAGGATAAGTTATGTTGATAGTGCAACTTTTACACCTTTTTGTAACATTTGGTCTATCGACCATTTATGCATTTTTCTACACTCCAAAGGTTTCCAAATGAATCCTAAGCACACAAGACACACAAAAATGACTCTTCCTAGTCTACCATAGATCCATTGACCAAGTTTGACCAAGTGGTTTATAGGTGTACCAACTTGACAAATGGTCTTACAAAAAAGGATCTTTATTACAACAAACATGAAAAATGGAAAAGGGGCTTCATTGTTGGGGTGCTCCTGCACCATTTAGTCAAGGCAACCCTATGAAATCCTCTCTTTTTTTCTTTATTTACATTTGTTGTGTGTTCAAAATTTTCATAGTAATCACGAAATTGAAAATCTCGGCATGTTGAAGCAATTGAATGTTTGAAAGGTGAAATAGGAATAGCAGAGGCTCTAGTTCCACTTATGCCTATGGTTTTAACTAATTCATTACTAGGATTACCAACAATGATTCTTGATCCTATCCCACTATCACTTCCATGTTTAGTTTTTATAATCATTTGAGGTGTGTGATCTGAAGCTGCAAATGATTGATTTGTAGTGTCAGTGGCAATTGATATAGGATTCTGAATAGTATGAGTATGTACCACTAGTGGCCTCTTGTGAGAGATGTTTTGTTGTTGCCCTTGTCCAATACCAAGACAACTAGTATCAGTAGTAGTACCCATCCCAACCCCACCAACCACAATAGCACTTGACTGAACACTAATAGGAATACTATCCCCAAATTCCCCACCAGTGGCAGTGGCACTTGATTCACCACCAATGGGAATACCATGATGTGGTGGTGGTTGTGGATTTGAACCTAAAACAAATACAACTAGACTGTGAGGGTAATGAGTAGTACCTTTCTGTGATGAATCTGAAGAATCAAGTCCAATGACTGGTTTAATAGTAGCTTTTGATTTTGAATTTGATAGAAGTTGTACCTCAAGTGGATACCAAATGCCTTCTCCACTAGGATCTAGACCACCAACTTCAAAACCCATTTTTTCCACAATGTTTTCCCCTTTGCTATATTTTTCTTTCATGGACTCATTGACTCCACCTAATATTTTAGGGACTGTAGTAGCTGTTGGAGTGGGCTCAACCTCATACTCATCATCATCTTCACTCCTATCATATGATGTTCTGGGATGCTCCATATTCCACAATTTTCTAAACTCTTCATCCTTGTTGATGGACTCAAATTATGCATTGGTCTTTGGTTCACTGAGATTCTTCCTCATAATCCAAAAATCATTTATTTTGGTTTGAGTCCAATAAATTTCTTTACATTCTTGTAGAATTGATTTGGGAATAGAATTGTTAGACGGATTAGCAGATTTTTCATAAAATTGTAGGTGTAGACACCTAAAATTGTCATGTCTAATTAAATAAAGATTTTATTTATTTAATTATTTTAGCCTAATTCTTATATTAATTAAATAAATCTTTATTTATTTAATTAATTCATTAGCCTTTTCTACCCATGACACATGTCATTCATCTCTTAATTCATACACTACCTACCCTCTTATTATTTTATTATTTTCTTTACCTACCCTCTAATCATAGCCGACCTCTTTTACACCTCTCAATCTTATCCCTCCATTTCATATAGTGTCTTCTATATAAGAGGATACTTCCTTCATTATCAACCCTAATCAATCATTCTAATCAATCATTCTAATCAATCTATGCATCATAATCAATTGATTACACTCACTATGCATTCAGCCTCAACTACACTTTGCACCTTCATATGCGATCCTACTTGCAACCACATTCTGTTCTTTGTTGAGCTCTTGTGCACATAAAATCTAAGAGCAAATATATCAAGCAAGATCAATGGAGATAGGAAGAATGGAGTTCCAAACCCTATTGGACATGTGATGGTATAATCTTTGTGATTTCATTTGATTTGCATTGTCTTAGGTAATCTTCATATGTTATGGTGGATCTTTGTTATTGTTAGGCTAGGGTTTTGTGGTTGAATTCATTTAGCCTTTCATCATTGTTTTATCCATTTTCATTATATACATTTTGGCACACCCCATGGGACATGGATTTTTGTTAGATCTATGTTTTTTGCAAATTTTTCTAATCCTATATTGCTGTTTTGTAAAATAATTTGGAGAATAACCTTGTGCAGCTAGGGTTTTGGACACAAAATCAAGATCTTGGAGAGATTCCATCATATCTCACAAATGACTTATAAATTTTGCACCAAAGTTTTTTTGCAGGTTGAAGAAAGTATTCGGAGATCTCAATCCAAAATTCAGAATTTTTGGAGCACATTTTCATTTTCTATAAATTTTTTATGATTGTTCATAAAAAATTAATTTTGAGAGAAAATGAGAGAATGTTTCATATTTTCTTACATTTTTGGAAATTTCTCATAATTATACATAGGATCTATTCTTTGTGATTTTAATTTTGATGGAAAATATTTCCCTAAAAATTGGGTCTTTAAAAATTAGAGGTTTTACTTATTTTGATCAGATCTCACAAATGGCCTCGAATTTTGGCATCAAATTTTTTTTACAAGTCAAGAAACATATCACAAGGATTTAGTAAAAATTTTAGATTTTTTGGATCCAATTTTAATTTTACATGAATTTGTAATTATTTTTCATAAAAAATTACTTTTGAGAGAAAATTAGAAATTTTTTTGGATTTTCTTACATTTTTGGAAATCTCTCAGAATTATACACAACATCTATTATTTGTGATTTTAAATTTGATGCAAAATCATTCATCAAAAATCAGATCTTTGAAAATTAGGGTTTTACATTATTTTACTAATATCTCACAAACTGCTTAAATTTGTTGCAAAAATTTTTTTATGCGGGTTTAAAAGACCATCAAGACTCTCCAGTAAAAATTTCAAATTTTTTGGATTGATTTTTCATTTTATATGAATTTTTTATGATTTTTCATAAAAAATTAATTTTCGGAGCAAATTAGCAAATTTTTTGGATTTTCTTACATTTCTAGAAATATCTTGAAATTTTACAAGTATTCTTTTTTTATGGTGAATCAGATCTTTGAATTGGTCAACAAAATGCATTGTTGAAGGCCCCTATTTCACAAAGTCTTTTGGATCTAAAATTTACCTAACTTGTGTGCTTGCAGGAAGGGGTGATTATTTCAAACAATCCAAACTACTAATAAATCTTTGTTGCAGGTCCTTGGCAAGGGTTTTTGGATTTTTATTGTTTGCCTTGTTTTCATAGACTAGCAAACACTTCAATTGGTGCACTAAAATTGAATCATTGTCTTTTGTGTCTTGAGCAATAGGCTCTTTTTGTTTAATCTTTAGAGGGCCTATCTTCTCGTGTGGTCATTAGGACTACTAGTGAGAAGAGAACAACGCAAGTGGTAGTGAGGAAAACCCACCTCTTCCGAACCACTATAATCAACTGTATTCATGGTGAAAACTATGGATAATGTGTGCTGATTAGTTCATACTGACACTATGTCTCCCCATAAACCTGTTTAATCAAATTTATTTGATCAGTTGTAGGGTGTAACTCCTACTGGCTGGGAGCCTTCTGTATTTATAGAGTTGAAAGTGCCGCATGTATGGCCACACGAGCAGATGCCCTTACTAGCACCTTTTTGTTTTAGAAGCCAAAATCCTTCTAGTTGTTGAGGTAGGAGGTTGGACCTCTGGTAGCAACCCACACACATACGGTTCTTAGTAGAGATACAAAGTTTGCCATGGGGAGTTTTCATGACGACTAATGCTTGGCTGACCCAAGAAGTGAGCACCGAGGGTGGAGCCAGTGATGTCAAGCATCTAAGTATCAGCTCTAAATAGCGTAGCCTCGGAGGTAAAACCTCATCTGGGATCAACAACTATTGTCTTGGCCAGCCATAAGAATTGTGCTTGAATTATTTTAAACAATCAAACATTCAAGACCAAACAACAAAACATTGTGTCTTTTGTGTCTTCAAGTGTATGCAAAACATTTTTTTACATAAAACAACACACTTTTCTTTGAGTCATTTTTGAGTCTAAACACTTGCAAACATTGAGTCCTCATCAACATTGTGTCCTCTTGTCACAGAAAAACAGTCAAAAATTTAGATTGGGTCACAACACAACAACTTCACAAATTGGAAAATTTTTACAGTCTAGAAAACAAGAGCAATCAGTTTCGGAATTCTTGAGCTTCCTAGGTTATTTCTCCAAGTTTTCATCTAGCATTCAACCTATCTTTGGGTCTCACAAAGTCCATCATTTCTTTACGCCTTACATTACATTCACATTTGTCTAAACTTGAGTCAAAAGGTCACTTACTTGTCCTCATCATACTTTGTCAAGACACTACATACAACAACATTTTGCTAGGTGGTCCCTCATCAAGGTCTATCACCTTTGGGTCTCATTTGGTCTTACTTAGAGTCAAGGTCAACTTACCTCATCAAGAGAAACTATCCTCTCTTTGGAAGCCACACCTACTCTACTACATACATACTTGGTCTTACACTTTGGACATTGCAAGTACACCTCAAATTCATTTACATTCCATCCAACTCTTGGTCTTCCATACTCTTTTCCATTTTCATCTAGTTTCATACATCTTGGTCAATACCTAGTTCATGGTTGAAACTCGATCCCAAAAATCTAGGAGAGAAACTAAAGAGGCTCAAGAGTTCGCAAACATGAGTTCTTATGAGTATGACAATGATATCTTTTTCAATTCTGATCATACTACATTACCTAACATGGATGCTTATAGAAACATGTCAAATGTTGAGCACATGGACACTACAAACAACAATGATACACACAATGACAATATGGACAACTTTTCCATACATTCAGCAGATGTGGAAGAATCCATTATGGATCCTCGTTTCAACTGATTGATTGAGGAAATAATGAGGAGAGATAGACAATACTTCTTACAAATGATGGCACAAAGTGGAGCCAAAATCCCTCATGATTTTGACATGTCTCAAATAATGGAACATAGACCTTTGCAACAAACTCACTCCAACATCAATCAAAGGAGGCCTAATAATGGAGGCAATAGAGGACCACATATGGTGCCTGAATCACCATCATCTTTGTTTCAAAAACCAGAGGTCCCACATACACATGGTCAAACATATGATATTCACCTTTGCAGACCATTATGGAAGTCTTATGTAGAAAAATATGCTCAATCACATACCAATGCTAAGGATCAACCACCAAAGCAATTGGATATTCAAAGGCATGCTCAAAATTTGGACACAAGGAAACCCCGTGTCAAATTTGGGAGCAACACATTAGAGCATGACATGCCTGTAGAGTATGGTATACATAGACAAAACAGATATTTTGTCCCTCAACATGAATCTATACCAAGTGGTCCATATACATAGCATCATTATAGACCTCCTCCATATGAACATGTGTATGTTCAATATCATCCATATATGCAACATGCTTCTCCTCCAATTGGTGCCTCAAGCATGGGATATGGTCCAAGGAGTCAATCTCCACCTAAAAGCAATTTGGAACAACAAATCAAGGACTTACAAAAGAAAATGGAGGACATAAATACATCAAAGCCAACATACACAATGAGAGACATATATCCTTATCCATTTGACAAGAGCATTCCAATGCCTCCTTTTCCTACACATTTCATGACACCTAAGTTTGATAAGTATAGAGGAAAAGGGGATCCTAAGGCACACATAAGACAGTTTTTCATAGCTTGCATTGAGGTAGCCTCAGAAGAGACATATTTGATGAGATTATTCCCACAAAGCCTAGGTGATCAAACTATGGAATGGTTCTCCCAACTGCCACCTGGTATTAAGTCATGGGGTGACTTAGCAGAGGCATTTATCCAACTTTTCTCATACAACATAGAGACAAACATATCAGTCACTACTTTGTGCAACACTAAGCAAAAATATGGAGAGTATTTTTCATCATTTTTACAAAGATGGAGGAATCTAGCTAGCAGATGCTCTTGTGAAATTCCACAAAAAAAAATGGTGGAGATGTTCACCCAGAATGTTAACAAAGACATTGGCTATGATCTAAGGAGAGCTTGTTTGTCCACCTTCAAGGACGTCATTGAAAAAAGTTTAGCGATAGAAAAGGTCCTAATTGAACAAGGAGTCATTAAGATATTCAAGGAAAACAAAGATGACTTTAAAGGAAAAGATAAGCCAAGATATTGGAATAAAAACAAGAACACAGTCAATGATGGTGTTGTTGATGCCAATACAATGCAACCCAAAATTGTTTTTTTGGGATAAAGCTCTACAAACAATCAGGTGAATACTCAAACAACTTCCAAATCATGAAGGAAGTACACCCTATTGGGAGAACCACTTGAGTCAGTCTTCAAGAAGCTAGTGGCAAACAAAGTAATCACAATTCAAGATTTTCCTCCATATGAACCAAAGGTCAAACCAAATTGGTGGAATGATGATGAGTATTGCAAATTTCACAAGACCAAGGGTCATAAAACAGGGAATTGTCATGGACTGAAGAACATCATACAAGATCTCATTGATAGAGGTGACATTGAGATTGAAGGACACTCATCCAATCAAGAACATGAAATGTTTAAGGAACCATTCCCAAAGCATGACAAGGGAAAAGCTACAAGCACAGATGACCAGACCAACTATACCAGAGCATCTTATAACTATGATTCAACTATCAATCACATTTCAATGGACAATTATGTCTCTACCATTATCATCAAGGACAAAACACCTGAGAATTCTACCCAAAGACTCAAGATTATCCTAAAAGGCATTGGATCTTCTTCTAAACCTACCTCTGAATGTCATGTTACAACCCATCAAGGTAAATTCACTTTGCAAGGTGCTCCCGCTAAAAACACCGCTTCCTCATCAACCAAGCCTGAGTATGACCTTGTAGAATAGTTAGGGAAGACACCCATGCTCATCTCCATCCTTGAACTCTTATGCATATCCACCGCACATAAAGCTATTCTTGACAAAATCTTGAGAGACACTTCTATCCCTACTAATCTGAATGTGGACCAGTTTCAAGCCATGGTGGGATACCTTTCCATTCCACACTCCCTTACATTCACAGAAGCCGACAACGCTTCTGTGAGCAAACCACATAATGCACCTTTACACATTGAAGCCTTCATACACAAACATCAAATAAAGCGAGTCCTGATAGATGGAGGAATAGGTGTAAACATTTGTACATTGAGCACTATTAAACAATTGGGATATTCTGATAAAGCTTTGAATTCTACAAATAAAATTACCATCAAGGCATATGATGATGAAGAGTGTTCATCCAAAGGCACAATCACCTTGCCTCTCAGAGTTGGGCCAGTTACAAAGGATGTGGTTTGTCATGTCCTAGACCTTGATCTCACATACAACATATTGCTGGGACGCCCATGGATTCATGAGATGAGCACAGTCCCATCTACATATCATCAATGCATTAAGTTTCCACACAATGGAGTTGAAGTGACCGTCAAAGCTGACCCAAATCCATTCATATATTGCAACAATCTATGACCTAGATCAGAAATAACAATTCTAGTTAATAGAGAAGCTATTCCTTCATCAACAGATGTGGATCCAGAATCCTTGAAAGCTTCTACATCAAAACAAACAGAGCACAAAGAAAATTTCAAGTTTAAAGACCTTGGATGTGGTGAGTATATCTTTCATGTTGATCAAATCCCATTATCTCCTAAGGTATCTAGTCTACAAGAACAACCTACAAACAACTTACAATGCCAAGAAATTAGGTGTGGACCACCTAGTGTTGTGGCTACTAAGTCTGAATGCAAATCTCCTCTAGTAGTGCAAGCACCTCTTGATATCAATAGTCCTAAGAGTGGTTCTAGAGAAGAATCTATTGAGTGTATCACTAGCCCTCTTGAGAACTCACATATCCTCACCATATCATCCACTCATTTCATTTCCACTCCTCTCCTAGACTTGGATCAACAAGAATTACAAAAGGCCTTACTCATTGGGGATCAAAAATCAAGCTATGAAAAGAAAAATCTAAAAGTCAAAACTAAAGAGAAGTCCTTTAGTCCAAATCAAAATCAAAAGCTATTGGACTCTGCAAAAATCAAAGTCAAGGATAAAAATCCCATGAAAGAAAAAGAGAAAGAGTTGATCTCCCCTAATATCGAAATAACTGGGGGCAAAAGTTCTACAATTTTAAGTCAAAAATCATACTTGTTGATCCTAAGTCTCCATCATGCTATCCTACTTTCACTTCTTTTCACAATCATAAGCCTTCATCACTCATCCACTTGTTCCATACATCTATTCCCTTCTGGCGATACATCATGGACCTTTAATGGAGCTTCTTCGAGGGACTTTGTTGTCAGGGATGCCCAAAATTCTTTAGGTGACATGCATACGGGCTTGTGTAGTCCACACACTAGTAATTCTATCTCAGTTCCTTTATCAAGGAAGATAATCACTCAAGCAAGATATCATTCAGTTAAGGAACATTGCAGTTACAATCATAAGGTTAAGCCTCATATATTTGAGGTGGGTGACTTAGTTCTCAAATAAAATTCTAAAAATCAGCAAGACAGAGTGAAGAAAGGCAAGTTCGAACCAAACTGGCTTGGTCCTTACATCATTATAACAGCATATGGATTTGGGGCATATCAGCTCTCAACTACAGAGGGTGAATATTTAGAGGATCCTATCAACAACATGCACCTTCGTAGGTTTTACACATAGCTCTTCAGAGTATCCTAATTCAAAAATACAAAAAAATCATAAAACATAAAAAATGTTACTTGGTGAAAACCTGGCAAACAGGCACCTTGTGACACAAAAAAAATAAAAAAAGTAAAGAAATTTTTTTTGTCCAATAGTGAAAACCACTTCAGTGGTGCCCTGGGCAAGTACCATGGTGAAAACTAGGTCACCAGTGCCATGTGTAGAGACATTGCTCCTCCCTCCTTCAGGATTCCATTTCATGCTTTCACTTTGCACACACTCACAACCTATTCATTCATAATAAACTTACACATTCCCATCATGGCTTGTTATTGATCTACCCAAGATTGGTTTGCCATTCATAATAAACATTCCTTTTCAACCCTTTCCATCCATAATAAATCAGATCCTATATGTGGCTAAGGCTAATCCTAAGTCTAGTGATGGGTGTGGAACTAAGAACATCACATGTTTCAAGAAGTACAGTTTCTTCCAGTTTCCTTCAGTCTATTCGCGCACAATCCGCAATAAAGAAACACTTGCATCGCCAGTCCGCAATAAATTTTCACTTGCTCCGCAATAAATTTTCACTTGCTCGGCAATAAAGTATCAGTTTCATGGATTCAGTCAGTTTCAGATGAGACACAGCAGAAACAATGGGCTTCAACAAATCAAATCTTTCAGCAGACTTAGACAACATTATGGTTCAGTGCTCTCTATCATTTTTGTGAAAGTAAACATTGTGACCACAATCAAATAAGACTTATACAAGTGACAAGAGACACTAAAACTTGAGGACTACAGTGGATGTTGGTGTCGAGTCTTGGATTTCTTTTGATTTTATCTTTCTAGTGACATGTCTTTTAGCTTTTCCGAGATGTCTCTGACTAGAGATTCTATCTCTAGGATGTCTTTGACTAGAAAGGTGAGGATGGGGTATTGTCACCTATTTTTCTTTATTGTATGTGGATTGTCTCTTAGCAATTCTATGACTTGTCCAAGAATATGAGGACACTGAGAGTCTAGTGTGAACTGGGGCATTCCTTGTTTGTGACTATCTTATCTCCATGCAAATGGGTACAATGACTTTCTAGGTTGAACATATGCCTTGATTGTCATAACCTACTTGCCATAATAAAGCTCAATGATGATAACACACAAGAAACTCTTTCACTTCCATATCTTCTATCTTCCATCCCCATTTCTTAATTTACTTCCATCATCCTTCTTGAGTCTGCATAACCTACTATCACATGACTGAGTATAATGACATGCCAAAAACATTTGCATTTCATGTAGTTGCACCTGCATTATCACATGTTAGCATTTCATACATACATACATATAGATATCACAATCACATCACATCCTGCGCACAACACATATTAGCACATTTTATATTCTCATCATGTAAATAGTTATTTGCATCATCATATCCATCTACATTTCATACATTCACATTCACTTATGCATAACATATAAAACATAAAAAACCAAAAATATGGCATTTCATCATGTACATATTTGCATCCATATCATAACCATCACATAGAAACATACATCATGAAACATCTCATCACAAAGGTATGCATGCATATAGCTACTGCAAAGATGAATCATCTCATATATATAATCACAAGTGTCATGATACAATGATGTCAAAATCACATGGCTACAATCACCCAAAGGTGTCTACATCATCATACAAAATTGTACAAAATTGATACATAGGGAGCCCTCTAAGGTTATGATGAACTCCCTCCTTCGGAGCCGCCTGGCCTCGACAGAGTTTGAGCCCTAGAAGGACCCGCCCCAAGATCATCCCTCGTGACCCATGTGTCCTCTGCAGCCACCCTTCACATCACCCTATCCGGACAAAGGAACCCACTCATCACTCCTACCAGCATCGCTGCTAGCGCTAATCCTATCTATGTCATCATGTCCCAAGCCACATGTCTAGCCCTAATCTCTAGTCCCAGATCCTGGAACACTCATCTCAGTGTATCCCTGTCTTTGTCTTGATCATAGGGTATCAACTTCCCATCGATTGGTATCCTCAAAATCCTATACACATCCTCTAAGGTGATTGTCATCTCACGCATCGGCAAATGAAAACTACAAGTCTCTGAGTGCCATCTCTCAGCTAATGAAGTCAGCAATCCCATGTTTTCCCGAAACTCAAGCACATATAGAATAAATCGCAGACCCATAACCTCAATCGTGGCTCTGTCCTCAAATATCAGCTCTGGTTGTAACCTTTAAGTCAACGTGAATCTCTCTCGCGACTCCAGCATAGGCAAATACTCCTGTAGTCAAGAAAATCAATCATATTAGTCATGGTGGCATTCACTGTTCATCACAAAATGCTACTTTTTATCTAAGTTCATATGGTCCTCTATTCTAGTAACACTCACTATTCATCACAAAGTGTTGCCTCTATCCTAGTGACACTCACTGATCATCACAAAGTGTTACTTCTATCCTAGTGGTACTCCCTGTTCATCATAAAGTACTACGTGTTTTACACTTCCTGTTCATCAAAAAGTGTTGCTCACATTTGCACTCCCTATTCATCACAAAGTGCTGCTCACATTTGCACTCACTGTTCATCACAAAGTGTTGCTCTTTTTTTTAGTACTCACTGTTCATCACAAAGTGCTGCTCATATTAGTACTTCCTACTCATCACAAAGTACTATGTCTTGGTACTCACTGTTCATCACAAAGTGCCTCAATCTATCTTGGTCTCTCCTAAAGGACTTGCTTGAGTGTATCCTCTCAACAGCTTATCCAATCAATAGCGTATGTTACTCACAGAACTACCAATTTGACCTTGAAGATATAAATGAGCTTGCATTTTGCACAAATGCGCCTGACACAAACACAGACGTGCTCCAACATTTTTTGACCTTGTTTGACATATTCTAAAATGCATTTATTGCACTACCTAGCATGCATTAATGACAACATTTATTGTGACAAAGTACAAGGAGGTTTCGTGGTACTTACTGGCTATCCTACTTCTGCTGGCCTCTGAAATCGGCGAACGCGATCACATCTATGCACCAATGCCATCACTATTGATTGTTGCTACTCTATTCTTTCTCTGCACTCTAATCTTTGGGATGTTTGGATGACAGTGAGGATGTTTTCCCCTTGTGGTCTATCTTATAGATTGCCTTAGCCCTAGTCCTAGCCCTCGTCTCCTGAGTCAGTCTTCTTTATCCCATGACTCTGTCACTCTATCCTATCCAATCAGTCCATTCTAGCCTTTCTTTCTTATTGAGAGATTGTCTGCAATCTTTCCAAATATTTTCATCCAATCTCTTGAGGGGGCATATCATTCCCATCTTGGGGCAACTTCGTATCAGTTCATCTTATCTTCTTTGAAACTACGCGACAAGTTGCATTGTCTCAAAGAGGGGCAAAATGTAGACACCTAAAATTGTCATGTCTAATTAAATAAATATTTTATTTATTTAATTATTTTAGCCTAATTCTTCTATTAATTAAATAAATCTTTATTTATTTAATTAATTCATTTATCCTCTTCTAGCCTTATTTCTCATTTAAATAAATACATTTATTTATTTAAATTATCCTTTTCTTAAAATTAAATAAATATCTTATTTATTTAATTGATCCCACTTCCTCTATTAATTAAATAAATCTTTATTTATTTATTTAATTAATTCATTAGCTTTTCTACCCATGACACATGTCATTCATCTCTTAATTCATACACAACCTACCCTCTTATTATTTTATTATTTTCTTTACCTACCCTCTAATCATAGTTGACCTCTTTTACACCTCTCAGTCTTATCCCTCCATTTCATATAGTGTCTTCTATATAAGAGGATACTTCCTTCATTATCAACCCTAATAAATCATTCTAATTAATCATTCTAATCAATCTATGCATCATAATCAATTGATTACACTCACTATGCATTCAGCCTTGACTATGCTTTGCACCTTCATATGCGATCCTACTTGCAACCACATTCTGTTCTTTGTTGATCTCTTGTGCACATAAAATCTGAGAGCAAATATATCAATCAAGATCAATGGAGATAGAAATAATGGAGATCCAAACCCTATTGGACATGTGATGGTATAATCTTTGTGATTTCATTTGATTTGCATTGTCTTAGGTAATCTTCATATGTTATGGTGGATCTTTGTTGTTGTTAGGCTAGGGTTTTGTGGTTGAATTTATTTAGCCTTTCATCATTGTTTTATCCATTTTCACCATATACAGTAGGACCTCCTATTTTGGATGTTGTGGCCCTCCTCTTTTGTCCTCTGTGTGTGCAATGCCATAATTTATGATGACATTTATTCTATTGAAATGTTATTGTTAGTGGAAATTTTCTCCAGCTCTTTTTCTGCCTCATCCCAGGAGTCCATGTTTCTAAGATTTTCTAGCAATGGCTTACTTTCATGTTGACATAAAGTTGAAGAGTTCCCATTTTTCTGAATCCTTGCTTGAACTACACCGATTGGATCATACTATCAAAGACCCTCATTACCAAAGCTAAAAACTATCAAAAAATCATGTGCCACATTGAATGCTTTTCTCTCAAATGTGAACCCTCCAAATGAGAAAGGCAAGGAAGGAAATGCTCTTCTTCTCCTAACCATGGAAGTACCTATCTGTGCTCTCCAACTTTCGTACATATTCCAATGCAAATACAGTCTCTGTCACATGTATTGGAAGTCTATATGGTTTTACTATTGATCCGTAAAACCTTAACACAGTTTATTCTTCCATGAAGAACCAGTTAGCCAATTCTATTTGACTTCCGAGTTGAATGCAATCTCTACAAGACATGGGTAATCTAGGCATCAGAGTGCTTGTGATTTTATTATACATTGGTGCCAAAAAGAAGTCTACAAAATGGTTGTAGTTCTTTCTATTACCATGCATCCTTATCTTTGTTGTCCATTCATATATTGGACACTCTGCTCTATTCCGATTCTTCTCATCAATCTCATAGTTCACAATTTGAAGATTGTTGGTCTCAAATATTGCACGATACCTCGATAGAAGGAGATAGAACAAGTACGATGAGAACCTAAATGTCTTATAGGAACCTTTTTTGATCATTAGTAATTGTGTTTGCATGGATTGAACAAAGTGCTCAACAAAATTATATCATATTGGCTGAGCTACGCAATGGATATTATAAAGCATTTCAAGAAGGCTTGCACCCACTTCCCTATCATTTTCCAATCCTAGGCAAAATGTCAGCAAGGAAATAGTATCCCCAACCCATGGAACAAAAATGTTAGAATCATAAGGAGGCTTATGATTCTGATCCAATAGAGTACCACCCTTTATTAAAGCTTTGATAAATGAATCTCTATGACCTGGATCGAGACTCTCATAATTCTCTGCCATCTTTCCTAGGTCAATTTGGACATTTGAGTTTTATCCTTCAAACCTTAGGTTCAACAAACGAGCAAATTCTCCCATGTTTATGGATAGAATTTTCTCTTTTGTATTTTTATTGACAATTGCTTTTTATCATCATCATAATTTTTGGTGCAAACCATGACAAAATCGAGGCAAGGGAATACTTCAGGTAACACCATGCTTCCCAATCCAGCATCCAACGATGCGATTTTTGTTTTTTTTGTTTTAACATTGTGTTGAAAATGGTAAATTTTTCCCTGGTTGGATCTTTCACCTTACTAGACAATGCATATCTAGTATCTATGATACACTTTTCACCATGGATAGAAGGGTCATAAATATCATGGTATTCATTAGTGAAACTTGGTGTTTTAATGAGTTCGGTTAGGTACATTTCTTTTTCACTCAGTTTCTTGTTGAACTACTGCTTCCTATTTTCCCCATCACTGTTATTGTTAATAATTCAAAATAATGCTAGATACAAACCTGAAAATGCTCACCCTCAAATTGAACCACAAGATTAAAAAAAGTTAAAAAGGCGGGATGTAGGTGTTCTAGATTTTACCAAAAATTTCTATTTCACTAGAGTGGCATAAACAATCTCTATTGCGACTTGCATTCCTCAATCTAGTAGTTGTTTTTGAATCTCCCTCAATTTACTGGTTTGTCCATGAAATGAAATACGACTATGATTTATGAGTCACTTATTTTGAAAACTCTAAAAAGTACAAAAGTAATACCTAAAGGGAAAAATATCTAGAATCATGTTGTAATTTTATTAATTATTATTAATATCTATTCAGCACTGAAGGACAAAATATTCATTACTTCAGTCTAAATTCTAAGGACATTAAATGGAAAACGTTCAATTACGGGCGAAGTTCTTAGAAATGTGTTCACTTCCCACATTGCGCTAAAATCCACCCTAAGTCATTGATCTGTGATCATCCAACAGACAATGGTATCTGTTGTCAGTTGTCATGGGTCTGACTTTTGCCATTTTTTGGGCACGTCACCGCACTTGAGTCACTTTTTTGGATTGTTTTTTAATGTCTTTTTAATCCTTCAACTTTCACCCCAAATAGAGCTTTATCAACTTAATTATATTTAATTAAATGTAAAGCATTTCATTCTGGGTGAATTTCTCACAAATGTGTTCGCTTTCGACATTCGGGCTGAAATCCACCCTAAGTCGTCAATTTGTGCTCATCCAATGGACGATTGTATTTGTTGTCAGTTGTCGTGGGTCCCATGACTTTAGCCATTTTTCGGGCACATCACCACACTCAAGTTACTTTTCAGGACTATTTTTTAAGTCTTTTTAATCTATCAACTTCAGCCAGAAATAGAGCTTTATAGACTTAATTATATTTGATTTAATGTAAAAAAGTTCAATTCTGGGTGAAGTTCTCACAAATGTGTTCACTTCCCACATTTGGGCCGAAATCCACCCTAAGCCATTGATTTGTGCTCATCCAATGGATGATGGTATCTGTTGTCAGTTGTCATGGGTCCCATGACTTTTTCTATTTTTCGGGCACATCACCACACTCGAGGCACTTTTTGGGACTATTTTTTAAGTTTGTTTAATCATTTTCAACTTATGCCCGAAAAAGAGCTTCATAGACTTAATTATATTTAATTAAATATAAAACATTCAATTCTGGGTGAAGTTGTCATAAATGTGTTCACTTCCCACATTCAGGCCGAAATCCACCCTAAGTCGTTGATCTTTTCTCATTCAATGGACGATGGTACCCACTGTCAGTTGTAGTGGGTCCCATAATAAGAGACATTTAAAGATGTGCAATAGTTTGAGATAACTATTAAATATAATTACAATATTATTTGTAAAAATATGAAATACAAAAATAGTATAGAACATGAAACTTAGATTCTAGAATTAAAAAATAACTAAATACAAATATAAATTTTGATATACAATTTGAAAGGTAAAAGTTTAATATTAAAAAGAAAAAATTCACTATCAAATCTAAAATATTAATTAAAAATTTAACAAAATTCTTTAAAAATATGTTTACGATAGATAATTTTAAAAAATAGTTTAAAATATATATATAAAAGTTCAAAGTAAATTTAGTTTAATATAAATTTTAATTTAATTTAATTTAATAAATAAATAAAGAATAAAAATATATATAAAAGTTCAACATAAATTAAGTTTAATATAAATTTTAATTTAATATAATTTTAATTTAATTTAATTTAAATTAATTTAATATACAAATAAAGACTATAAAAAAATTATATGATTGCATTTACAACAAAGTTTATAGCCTGTATGAAAAATCCACCCTAAGCTATTGATCTAATTGAGTCTAATCCTATTCTCTAATTGAGTGTAGAATCTTGAATTTTCGTCTAATGACCTTGGCCTTGAGTCTAATAATATGGTGAATCTTATTGATAAACCCACACCTCCTAAGGACCTATGCAATATGCATTACCTTTGATCCTAGTGAGACTATTGAAACACCTGATGACCCACTATAAGTCTATATATCACTGCAAATATCAAAGACATACTCTCACGAGGGGTTCTCATTGAGGATTGATCCAACATGTATGGTGAATGTAATAACTTAAGAATATCTTTATACTTTACAATTGCATGAAGTAACATATTGATATGATAAATTTTATTTAGTGGTTGGGAAATTCTTGGTTCTCTTCCATGAAAGCGATCCCATATATGCTTCATAAATGTCTCAAATTTCTTCATTATGACAAAATATTAACTATAAATCATAGCATGTACCCAATACCAACCCGTGCATGCAGTAGTTCAAAACTTCAACAACAAGTAAGTTAGACTTTTAATTCACTTGTTTTTCATGAGATAAACATCTTTCTTTTTTATATTTACAAAATTATAATAAATCATAATCAATGTACAAATAATTAATGGAATGAACTAGATTTTATATATATATATTAAATATAGAGGAAGAATTAATACATAGAAAAGATCACAGTATGAAATTTATTTCCACTGTTTAAGAAAATATTCAAATAACGTAGCTCATACACAAAAAGAATTTGCAAAAATTTCATTAATAAAATGAAATAGAAAGCATTTTTATATCCATAAGAGCCAAACTAGAACAAACTAGAATTTGCAAAATTATCATTAATATTTATGTTTTGGAAATTTACAATTTTTACATGTTTGAGACTTGAGTCCCTCAAAAACTTTAAAGCCAAAATGAGTGAGCCACTGAGCGTGTAAGGTTACGAGGATATAGCCAAAAAAAACTACTAGGGGGCTAGGGCTAGGGCACAGGTAGTGGATGGTTTACCCTAAGAATTTGGCCCTCCCTCCATGTAGAATTCTTCAGATAGCATAAGCTGAGAGAATTATTCAAGCCAACTGTAGTTTAGAAAGTCATCTAGGAGCAACCATTTCTGGAGAAAGTCCCTACCAATCCACCCCTATTTCTTATGATATGTCAACTGCTCCACATTCAGGTTCAGAAGAAACAGTTGCTTGGCCACTAGCACTGTTTGGTCAGGGAGGAGAAGTTTGGTTAATTCACTCACCGAAGGGATCCCCACCCCTACTTCTGCAAGGATGACAATAGTAATGCCCTCTCCAAGGAAGTATTCCTTAAATACCTTCCTTAACAATATCAACGTATCCACCTTGTCTCCTTCGAGGTCTAGAAGAGACGACAAGATCCGAGATGTAATGTCCATGTTAACACGGTATCTATTTTCATTACGCAGAAAGTCTCTACCCAACACTATCTATAGAGCCTCATTGGTGAACATCCCAACCTCCATGTAGACTGATTGGAGGGTTGGATCTTTAACAGAGCCCAAAAAGGCCCTCTAGTCCTCTGCAAAAATGCTTCTCAAGCAGATAGGAGTGTCCATCTTGAGAGATCATATTACCAAATTAAAGAACCTGAGCTTATAGACCTAAACCAGAGGTAGAATTTAAATACCATGAGCTCTAATGATTTATCTACCAAATGCTAAAGGCTAATTGAAGATGAAAGAAATAGAGATCATATATAAATAGTTGAAGCTCTTGATTGTAATAATTAATTATCTAACTATATTAAATCCTTTAAATTTTTTTAAATATTTCGTATCTCTGTAAACCTTTCCCATAAATGCACTAGTGTGTGAAATTGGAAACAACTATAAAATAGTACCAAGTTCGCAAGTACCACATTGGAAGTTGTGGGGATAGAATGGATTACAGTTAGTGACTAAACATATATTAAATGACTAGAATTATTGATCGTGACATTTGATATGCTTCTACTGAATCCGATTCCATTCTGGGCACTTTCTGGTGAGCTATGTTCTCTTCAAAAAATTGGGCCAAAATAAAACTTCAGCCATTGATCTACAATCATCAAATAGTTTAAAATCATTGATGGATTTTAGGTATGTGTCACCCTTCACGTGTCAAATAGGTTGCTCTTATTGATATATCATGCAGAGTCTGAACTCAATGTGATGTACTGATATGATGTGATGTGCCTTGTCTATTAATGGCAATGAATTCATGAAATTGCCAATAAATTATATATTTTTCCAGAAATAACAAAATATTAGGAAAAACAAATGAAATAACTTTCAAGCGGTGGATAAAAATTGCCAATACATTTAAATAATTTTTCCTTCGAAGTAAAATTTTTTACCCATACAATTATATATTTGTTCCTTTCAACAAAAATTATTCACCTCCTACAATATATATTTTCCCCATAGAACAAGGTATAATTTTCCAGAAATTTATGGAATTTTCATACCCTAGAAAATAATCGCCAATACAAAATAATTTTTTTTCCTATTTTGAAAAATAATTTTTCCATCAATATGAAAATTTCCCCCCAAAAATTATGTCTAATTTGCCAGGATTATACACTTTTTCTCGGGGGGTGGTTTCTTAAAGTTATCCTTAACGATTAGTAGGAATAGGCAAGTGAGCAAGAGCGAGCGAGCTAGGGTTTTGGAGGTTGAAGACTCAAATGAAGGGGATGAGGATGGCGATGCAAATGATGTAGAAAGGGCCTTTTGTCTTTAACCTATGCTCATTGCTTTGCCCTGTGAAATGTTTGTGCCTTGTGTGTTAACCTGTGTTGGTTTGACTATGGTTTGGCAAGCACTAGGGCTAGGTGCATAGGGGAGTGAGGCATTATTGTGCATGCACAGGACGTGTTCAATGGCGATGTTGAGGGTGGCACTAGTGGATTTTTTCTTTCTTTTCCCTTCATCTTGTTCTCCTTTGTTGTCCAAGGTAGGCGTAGGGTTCTTTCTGTCATCTTTGGGTGCTAGGAGCAGGGCTTTGTTTGGTCAAAGGAGTGTGTGGTTCTGTTGGTAGGTGTCCTCAGATCTGGGAGTGAGAAAACCCTTTGTTCTCTCTTTGTTTTATCCTTGGTAAGGCTTTTTTCTGCTCCTCTTCTCCCTTTTCATTGATCTCTGTCAAAGGTGGTTTTCTCTCCTATGGAGATGGATAGGTTGCTTGTTTCTTGGGTTGAGAGAGGGTTATTTGGGTAGTCAATATTCTCCCCCTCAAGTCCTATTAAGGTGGCTCTTTCTCTTATTGAAGTGGAGACTAGGTGTGAGGGAGTGTTTTAGCTATTGTAGTTCATGGTTACGAGAGGACTGCCTGGGTAGTTGGTATGCTCTCCTCATCCTATTAGGGTGGCCCTTTCTCCTATTGAGGTGGAGAGTAGGAGTGAGGGAGATTTTTGATTACTACTATTTATGTTGTTGGTTAAGGGAGCTTGTCATCACAGAAGGGTATGGGAGATGTGTCAAAACATAGTTTCCCAGATTGCTTTATGAGTTGAGGGAGCTTATAAAACTCCTCTTGGCTTTTTATGTAGAAGGTTTTGGGTGCCTTTTCAATACCATGTTTCCTAGATTGTACCTTCACGAAGTGTTGTTGTTTCCTAGGCCATGTCAGGTGGTGGGAGCCTTTTAAAACCCACTTTCCAGATTGAGGGAGTCTGGGAAAACCCTATTTTCTTTTTTTCTTTCAGGGGCTTACTAGATGCTAGTAGTTTTCAAGGGCCTAGTTTTGACAAAAAAAAATTTTGGTTAGGTTTGGGCCTTGTGGTTTTCTATGGACCGAAGATTCTATTCATATTATGGGAGCATGGGAAAACCCTTCATGTTGGCTGAGGGTGCCAGAAAATCCCTCATTCTTTATTTTTTGAAGTTCTACTATTTTTTGACTTAGACCCTCTACTTGGGCCAACCCGTTTTGTAATGTATTACTCTTGATGTTTAGCTGGTGTTTGAATTTTTGTGGTTCCACTGATTATTAGCTTATTTTTTGTAGTTGATATGTTTTGGGTTATAGATGCCCGTAAGTCTAAAACGTTTCAAGTCCTTTCTAAAACCTATTGTTCACTATTAGGTAGTCTAGTTCATTCTTTGATGGCATTTCTCTGGTTGTAAGGGTTTTGGGGCCCCTTCAAAAAAAAATTATCCTAAAAAAACAACTTGCGAACTACCACCAACCTGAAGAGATAGAAAAATAGAAGGATCCATTAAGAGATCATAAACCACTAATATCGACACAAATCCTACATAAAGTACAAATATTAAGTTTTGATATTAGCAACTCCCTTAGAATGGGAATGGAGGACCATATCAAAGGGGTCTTTCTATTCTTTTCTCTCTATTTTCCCCTTATAGTGTGCTAGCCTTCTTCAAGCCTAACAGCCTCAATCTACCAGTCTAAAGAATTAACCTTGGAGAATTTTGTTTGATCCCTCATATAGGAAACCTCATGCTAGAGCTAACCATCCACTAACAACAAGGCCTCCTCCTTATCTGAGGACCTTAATGGTCTACATTTCTCCCTTCCCTATAGAATTATAGCTCCCTTATCCAATAATAGCTCACTATCACACCCAACCAAACTAGTTTCAATACTATTCTTTATTGCTTGTACATCCAGAGGAAAAGGATCTATAGGCTTATGAATTGTATCATTTCCCTAGAAATAACTTGAGAAAAAATCTTATGCTTTTCATCCTTCTTCTCCACCATATAAAGTTGTTGAGTAACATATTTCCACCAAGAGCCTATCTTATGCATCTTATCTTTGGCACACTATACAACCATATACCCTATCTAAAAGCATCTTCTACACCTAAATGAGACCCCTTCATAGTCCAAGGGGTACATTGAGCAACCTTTCGAGGTTTTAATGAATATTTCTACAAGAAGCCCCTTAGATACATCCATTTCCACCCAAATTTGAGAAAAGGTAAAGTGATAGAGATTACAAGAAACTTCCGAATGTTTTTCCTACTACCTCAAAATAATAGTCAAACCAATAATGTAAGGGGGGATTAGGAAGCCTCACCCATAGCGGGAGCTTGTCAAAAACTTTTCTAGTTGGATAAAAAGTTAGATTCCAAGGCTTCAAAATGAAGGGAAACTTATCCTCCCAACTCCAAAGATGTTCACACAAAACCTACAATATCTTAATTCTTTTCAAAAACAATAATAAAAAACCCCTTTGTTTATGGGGTAAATATGGACACACCCATCTAGAAAAGGCTCCCAATTTTCAGATATCCAAGTATGCAAGTCATGCAAGCTCGGGCATAGGCCCTTGAAGCGTCCAATAAACCCTAGCTCAGAAGAAATTGAAGCATTATGAGTAGCTTCCTCCTAAGTGTGAGGCCCTACCCCGATTCAGTTTGACATTTTCAGTTATTTGCATATTGAGCCTATTATGGATGCTTTATTATATGCTTTAAGGACTTAGAACTTATATGATTCCATGATTTGGATCACACTGACATATGTTGATGTTTTATTTCATGCATGATGATTATGAAACTTTAGATATGTTACTAGAATAGAATTACATTATGATGGTGAATGTCATTATTGGAAAATTGCAGGATTTTATTTTGATGAAAGAAAAATGATGCATATTTATGAATGGTTCATTTTTGGGAAATTATGTTAATTTCATATGTGAAATTGAAGTTGAAACAAATGAGATATTGAATTATTGTTGTCAAATGTATGAGTGTTTGATGTGTAATGAAATCCATGTATTTGATTATGTACAAATGTGATTATTTGGAGTTACTAATGTGTTAATTGAGATGCACAGGAAAATTATCCATGTGACCATGGAATTTAATGGAGAACCAAGCCTAGACCAATGTGCATTTGTTAAGCCGGGAGTTGTCTATTTGGAGAGACAACACCCCTTTGTAATGTGTTTTATTTGTGAAGTGTATAATGCTTGAGTGTTAAAATTAATTTGTATGTATATGTGTAAACCTACAAGAGACAAAATTCCATGTGTGCTTTTTATATTGTATTTTTATTGTGTCACTTGACACATGTGCTGATTAAGTGTCATTGATTTTGACTTGTCTCTTGGAGGGAGTTTTGTTTCTACCAAAGTCATTCAAAAACAAGAGTGTGGTCCCAAATCTGCCTTGGGTAGGGAGTCTTGGGAGTGGTCAACTCAAGCTTGACCCGTAGGTAAACTTCAGTGGGGTTTCCAAAGGGTTTAATGGACTCCTAGAGTAAGTTTTTAGGCTTTTCCAAAGGTCCAAAGGGTATACCTATGGGTTAGGGGTGTTTTGAAACATGTGGCTTCTCCCATGTGACTATGTAGTCACTTCAAAAAGTGATATTTTCAAGATGCACGAAAATTGAACTTAGAAAGTTCTTCCTAGGATAGAGAACCTTCCTTTTAGAAGTTAAACTCTCTTCCCCATCTTCTTCCACCTTTTCCCTTTCCAATTCTGGTAATGTGTAAGAGTTTGGGAAGGGCAACCAATGGGAACTCACACCTCACCCAAGGGGTTGGGAAGTGTGTGAGAGGCCTTCTTAGGCAAGAATTTGGAAACTTAGTGAGTAATCACCCACTCTCCTTTCTTGGAGATTATGCTTGTTTTGAAAAAGTTAGTAGGAGTTTAGCACTTTTGGGGGGAATTTGGAGAAAGTTAGTGTGGAATTGGGCAGCTCATCCCCAACTAAATTTAGCAAACCTTTTGGCAGAATAAGGTTGGTTACTTCTTACTTCCTCTTGTTATGTTGTAAATGTTAGTTTATGTTGTTTTGTGAAAGAAAAGAGTTGCTTGTAAGAATGTGTTTTGTGAAGTTTTTTTTTTGTTGAAGTTAAAATGTGTAGTTTTCTTGTTCTATGTGTTTGTTTGTGTTTCTTGTTGTTTTTTTGGGAGTGTCCAAGATCTCCTACCCTTGGGAGGGTAGGAAGATCTTGGGGTGGAAGGAGTATGACAGCCATGGGTGAGAGGCTCTCCTCATGGAGAGTGTTCTCAAGGGTTTCCTTGGTGACCCTTGATGCATAGCCTTGTGTATGCATTTGGGGGTCATAAGGGGAGTAAATATGGCCATGGGCCTTTTGGGGGGCATAAGGATTGTGGGAGTATTCTTGGTTGCATTTGTATTGCCATGAAGTGGCTTGTGTTGTATTGTTTTTGGCATGCATTCTCCCCATTGGTACTTGGTCCACTTCCACCCATGGAAGAGTCACCATGAAAGTGGTGAATGTGAAGCTTGGGAAGGGATATTTGAATGTAAATGTGTTCCTATGTTTGTTGTGGGGTATGTATGTTTGTAACCCGTCTAGTGCTTGGTTCTCCAAGCTCGGGGGTGGCTTCTAGTAAGCCTAGGCTGGGAGGTGAGCTTCCCATGGTCAAAAAAATGTTTTATTGCAGGTTGCATGAGAATGGGAAAAGAAGAGTTAAAAGATTATGCTACTGTTTTATGTTGCAGAAAGGAGTTTCAAAAAAAAGAGATAGATTAAATGTAGTAATTTGTATAAAAAGAGAAAAGAGAGCATGTGTAGTATTTACTTACAAGAAAGAGAAAAGTGTTGTATTATATTTAAGCCATTATGTAGAGGAAAAAGTTTTGTCGGGATTTCATCCCATTTGTATTAATGTTTATTTTGTATCCTTGTCAGTTTCGTATTTATATTTGTCAATGAATACTCATGTTTTTCCCTACTTGGTAGTTTGGCAAAAGAAAATGAAATACATGATGTTTTCCTATTTTAGTTAGTTGCAAATGAAAGAAAAAGTATATTAGATTGTATGAAAATTTTTGTGTTTAACAAGAGGGAGAAGTAGATGTAATTTATTTTTCTTGTATTCTGCAAATAGATGAAACTAGGCTGCTGTAAATTTAAATGAAAACAGTCCATTATTTATCTATTTAATACCGCAAAAGAAATTTATTAAAAAGTCTATTTCTTGTGTATAGTCTTAGCTATGTGGCTTACAAAACAAGATATATTTTCCCCATTTATTTCAGAAAAGGAAAACTTATTACAGCAGCTTATTTCTTTAAAAAATATATATATATAAGTAAATGGTAGTACAAAAGAGATATTATAAATGTTTTAGCCTTAAATATTATTTGAAGGTTCTGTTTTCAAAAATAAAATATATACATGTGTAGCCCTGATAATATTAATGTACAGAAAAAAAAGACCTGATATACAAGACATTTAAAACATATATCTACACCAATATATATAAATACATATATATATTTATATATATATATATATTTATATATATATATATATACATCCATACATGTATGTATGTGTATGTGTATATATATATATATATATATTTAAATAAAGATTCTGCCAAACTGAGATACTGTAACTATATTCATTTAAACCTGTGTGTATATATATATATATATATATGTTGGCAATTTATATTTTTAAAAAAATATATATATATGTAAAACCACATCATACGTTTTCGAGGGTTTAGAACCCGTTCTAAATTCCATCGCATGAAAAATGTTACACACAGGAAAAAAAAAGTGAGTAAAATTGTGTCTCAGGGGGCGCCGCGGCACCCGGCGGTGGCGGCCGCAGCCTGCGGCACCCGCAGACTGCGGGCGGCGACGCCGCAGTCTGCGGAGGCCGCAGACTGTGGCGGCACCGTCCGCAGCCGACGGTGCCGTGCTGCCGGCCTTCCCTCGCCCTTTCCTCCTCACTATCCCCCGCGCTGCGGGTGTGTGGAAACCCCTTCTCCGCCGTGTTCGAACCTTTCTCCGCCGCGCTCGCCACCCACTCCAACTCCCCGCCTTCCCCTCTCAGCCGTGTTAAAACAAAAAAAAAATGAAACCCGTTTTTACCCTCCGTTACAGTTAGGGTTGCAAGGAAATAATGGGGGGGGGGTTGGCACGGGATCGGCCCTGCGCGCCCCTCCCGTGGCCGTCGACTCTCCTGCATACTCATGGGCGCAATATGGGGAGAAACAAAAAAAAATCTCCACACACTCAACCCATTCGCACAAATAAAGAGAAGTTGGTATTAACGTGTTCGCCCTAACCCTAGTTTCGGGTTAGGGCAACACTCACATGATTCAAATAAACAAGTGGGTTATGGATTATAATAAAAAAAAAAGCTCTCATACATGAGGTTTACTACAAAAAATAAAAAATAAAAAATAAATGATTATATAAACATATATGTATATATGTGTATATATATATATATATACATATATATATATATATGTATAAAAGTAGTCCTAAAATGATATATAATAGGAATTAAATCTGTTATTTTGTTAAACTAAGTTTACAATATTTGGCAAATGTATAAGAGGGTTTAATTTATTGAGGGGGTTTAACTTCTTTATTAAAGTGGGTTCAAACATTTGATTTTAGGATTAAGTAATGCTATTTTTTTCCTTTTTAAATTACTAATGAATGTAGAAGAATTTTTACAAGAGAGGATTTATTTCCAAGAAGGGCTTAATTCCTTGTTTAACTAGAATCATCTAATTGATTGTTTGAATTTAGGTAATGTTATTTACCCTTTTAAATTTCTAATGAATTAGAGGAAATTTTTTTAAGAAGATTTTTTTTGAATATTTAGGTAGATTAGGTTTAAGAAGAAGGGTGTAAACACAAAATTAATTGTAGGGCCAAGAGGGCCAATTAAGTCAATGTTATAAAGTAATTTTATTTCTTGAAGGATTTATTTTAATAAGGTGCTTCCATGGTTTGGACAACTAAATTTTAGTACCTAGGTGGTTAAGAAAGATAACAAAATATTTAGGTCATCTAATTCGAGATTAGTCGATATTCTGGAGATTTTAAATTAATTATTAATGAAGATTAGTGTTAATCCTTTTGGGGAACATCTTAGCTCGTAGATGACTCAGTAAACCTTGTCACCCAACTGAATTTAATCGCCTGATTTACACCAACTGTAGTTGAGAACAAACAAGTTGCAACATATTAATTAAGAAAGTCGTCAATTAGAAAGTATTTTAACAAAAAAAAATTTTCCCGTTCGTGCCCAAAAGTGGGCATGACATTTTGGTATCAGAGCAAGGTTGCCAACACTAGGGAACCTTACTCCATTACGTTTCGCTATAATTATTTAATTAATTAAATTGCATTTAATTTTATTTTTAAATTAGCTAAAATATTTTCTCCTAAAATAGTTATTTATTTCATTTTATTTTATTTTCTTAAAAAGGATGCCTCCAACTACGCGACAAGCTCGCAAACGTGGTAGAGGCCCTAGGCATGCACGCATGGCACGCGAAGAGGTCATTAGGGAGGAATCGGTTCAGGAAGTGAACCCAGCAGCTCCTCCCGAGCAATCAGTTGACCCAAACCGAGACATCTTGGTAGCTCTTCAGAACCTGATTGGCTTAGTTCAGGATAGGCTTCCAGCAGTAGACCACAATGTTGAGGACCAGAACTCAGGAAGTCATAGAACAGTGGAACGGGAACGGAGTAGGAGTCCACCTCCTAATCCCGTAGAGAGTCAGGCTGTGCATGAGCCCGAACCCATTCACCTACCAGCACCACCTCCAGCCGTAGCACCAGTGTATATTGAGAGGGCACGTAGAGATCCAGGGGATCTAATCAGAGAGGTTATGCGTCTTCAGCCACCATCATTTGGGGGATCTACCGATGGGGTAGAGGCAGAGGCATGGCTTTTAAGCCTAGATAGGTGCTTTGCATTTCGCTCTTATGAGAGCAATCTAAAAGCACGTGCAGCGGTTCACCTATTGCGAGGAACAGCCTCCACATGGTGGAGACAGGAAGAATATAAGTGTGGTTTAGAGATAGAGACCCTCACTTGGGAGATTTTCACAGAGAGATTCAGGGAGAGGTATTTATCAGAGCATTTCAGACAGCGTAGGGTGGATGAGTTTCATGACCTTCAGCAGAAGGGTCTTGTAGTGACACAGTACGAGAACAAGTTCTTTGAACTCTTACCTTATGTAGACTACCTGAAAGATGAAAAACTTCTCGTCAACCGCTTTATCAGAGGATTGAATTCCGGCATAGCAGGACCAGTGAGAATGGCCGCTCCAGGGAGCCTCCGGATTGCCGTGGAGAAGGCTTTGATAGCTGAGGAGATTCAGGCCAGACCACATGACTCGAAGGATCGGTTTCAGAACTGTAACCCTTCACCACAGACTTATGGGTTTCAGAAACCCCATTGGAAAGGTAACAACAGGCACTCATCGGGGTTCTCCAAACCCCCTCCTCCGCAGTAGTCACAGCAAAACCAGAGGCAAAAGCCTCCGCAGAATCAGCACAGCACAAAGCCCAAGCAGTGGCAGTCACAGGGTCAGAGGCGAGATCAGAAATCTCAGGCTCCTTACACACTTCCGGCTAGGACCCAGCAGTCCTCTAGAGGTGGGTACAGTGGATCTAGTAGGACAGGGGGACAGTCTTTCACCAGACCACAGGGAGTACAGTTTCAGGCACGAGGCCCTTGCTTCACATGTGGAGCCATGGGACACATAGCGAGAGAGTGTCCTCAGGGTCAGATGATAGGGAATCAGAGGATGGCAGCATCAGAGCCGACAGTTGGGGACATGGGCAAGTCCCACAGAGTCTTCGCAGTGGTTGACAACCACTAGGCAGAGCATCAGGCCACGGTTATTGAGGTAGCAGGTATGATCAGAGGTAGCAGTGTATCTATATTATTTGATTCAGGAGCTACTGATTCTTTTATATCTCCATTGGTTATGGAGCATTGCGGGCTAGTGGCAACTAGGCAAGAGGTCAGTTGGGAAGTGGAATTATCTTCAGGGGCTAGAGTGTCAGTGGAATCAGAGGTTAAGGGATGTCAGATTCAGATTGGTAACACCACCACCTTAGTGGACCTTAGAGTTACACCACTCGGATCATATGGCGTCGTACTTGGCATGGATTGGCTTTATGCCCACAGAGCCAAGATGGATTGTCACTTGAAAAGGATCGAGTGTGAGGATGATCATGGCTCTCCTATAGTGATCACTGGAATTCAGAGACCCGTGTCTCTTCGTATGATCTCCGCCATGCAGCTTAAACGGAGCATGCTAAAGGGATGTCAGTTATTTGCCATCACCATTAGTGATAGAGAAGAAGAAGAGGAAAAAGAACCATCTATTGACGACCATCCTATCCTTAGGGAATTCTCAGATGTTTTTCCTTCAGAGTTACCTAGTATGCCACCCCGTAGAGAGATTGATTTTCATATAGACCTTGTTCCAGGGGCCGAACCCATTTCTAGAGCACCATATAGGATGACTACAAATGAGCTTAATGAGCTCAAGATTCAGCTTGAGGAACTCCTAGAGAAGGGCCACATTCGCCCTAGTGTATCCCCTTGGGGTGCACCAGTCATCTTCGTGAAGAAGAAAGATGGATCTCTCCAATTATGCATGGACTACCGTCAGTTGAACAAAGTAACCATCAAGAACCGATATCCATTGCCCAGGATCGACGATTTGTTTGATCAACTTCAAGGTGCCAAAGTATTTTCCAAGATTGATCTAAAGTCAGGGTACCATCAGTTGAGAATAGTGGAAAGTGATATCCACAAGACCGCATTTCGCACTAGATATGGCCACTATGAGTTCACCGTGGTCCCATTCGGTCTTACGAATGCCCCAGTAGTTTTTATGAGTCTCATGAATGGAGTATTCCGTACATTCCTCGACCGCTTTGTGATTGTGTTTCTTGACGACATTTTGATATATTCATGGAATGAGGAGGAACATGAGGAGCACTTGAGACAGGTTTTGCAGTGTTTGAGGGAAAATCAGTTGTATGGCAGTTTGTCGAAGTGTGCTTTCTTTAGAACTGAGATCAAGTACCTTGGTCATGTTATATCTGGTGATGGGATCTCAGTAGACCCATCAAAGATCAGAGCCATTATGGATTGGCCAGCACCTACCAGTGTGACAGAGGTCAGGAGCTTCATGGGCTTAGCAGGTTATTACCGACGTTTTGTTGAGGGATTCTCTAGAGTTGCTCACCCTATCACTTCTCTTCAGCGCAAAGGGAAGAAGTTTGAGTGGACGGAGAAGTGCGAGAAGGCCTTTCAGGAACTTAAAAAGGCACTTACTACCGCACCTATCCTTGTAGTACTAGATCCTTCAGCTGATTTCATGGTTTGCACAGATGCTTCCCTAGATGGTTTAGGAGCAGTACTTATGCAGAATGGCAGAGCTATAGCGTTTGAGTCTAGGAAACTCAAGACTCACGAGCTTAATTACCCTACTCATGACCTTGAGCTTGCAGTCATAGTGCATGCACTTGTGAGATGGAGACATTTCCTTTTGGGTCATCATTTTGAGTTGCACTCAGACCATTAGAGCCTTCAGTACATATTTACTCAGCCGAATCTTAATGCACGTCAGAGGAGATGGATGGAATTCTTGTGTGAGTATGATTTTGACGTTCACTACATCAAAGGGAAAGAAAATGTAGTTGCAGATGCTTTGAGTAGGAGACGTCACGAGGTATTCACCATGTCTATGAGCACGGATTTGAGAGATCGGATCATGCAGCGATTACCAGAGGACAGATGGTATTTAGAGGTTTGCCAGGCAATTCGATCTCAGGGAACTTTGGAAGGGAAATATGTGGATTATTCCTTAGAGCCCGATGGTTTATTACGCCATAGAGGGCGCATCTATGTACCTTCTTCCGGGGGATTGCGGGAGTTCATTATCACAGAGACACATAGAGCTCCTTATGCAGTGCATCCCGGTGTCAAGAAGTTGCATGCAGACTTGAGAGAATTATATCATTGGCCAGGAATGCGACAGCTTATCGCCGAGTTGGTAGCCCGATGCCTTGAGTGTCAAAGAGTCAAGGCGGAGCACAGCCATCCAGGTGGGTTGCTCCAATCTCATGCTATACCAGAGTGGAAGTGGGACACTATATCTATGGATTTCATCATTGGTCTCCCTATGTCATCTCGCCGCCATGATGCCATCTTGGTGATGGTTGACAAGTTGACCAAAGTGGCTCACTTTTCACCAGTTCGTACCACTTTCACAGCACCAGCAGTAGCACAGGTGTTTTTGAGAGACATTGTCAGACTTCATGGTGTTCCACGTAAGATCATTTCTCACAGGGATTCCCTCTTCACTTCCTCTTTTTGGAAGGCATTATAGGCAGCTATGGGCACCAAGCTCAATTTTAGTATAGCCTATCATCCGGAGACGGATGGCCAGACAGAGAGAGTTAATCGGTTGTTAGAGGATATGCTTCGCATGTATGTCATGGATCACCAGACCAGATGGGAGGAGTATCTTCCCTTAGTGGAGTTTGCCTATAACAATGGGCATCACACGTCCTTGGGGATGCCACCCTATCAGGCATTATATGGCAGACCTTGTAGGACACCATTGAGTTGGGACCGCATAGACGACAGAGTTGCTATTGGTCCAGAGATAGTTCGGGATATGGAGCAGCAGGTGGATTTGATTAGGCAGCGTCTTAGAGAGGCTCAGGATAGACAGAAGAAATATGCAGATGCAAAGAGGGTTGATCGTAGCTACTCAGTTGGAGACAGAGTCTTCTTGAGAGTGCGACCGCATAAGAGTCCAATCCGTTATGGAAAGGGTTCTAAGCTCGCACCTCGATTTGTAGGACCATTTGAGATCCTTGAGAGGATAGGGCCAGTTGCCTACCGTCTAGCATTGCCACCTAGCCTATCACGCATCCATGATGTGTTTCATGTTTCAGTTTTGAGGAAGTATATCTATGATGAGTCTCATATTCTAGATTGGGATGCCTTGCAGGTGGAGTCGGACAGGCAGCTAGCTTTGGAGCCCACTCGCATTTTGGCACGCCAGACGCTGAGCCTTCGAGGGCGAGAGCTGGACCAGGTTAGGGTCCAGTGGGATTGCTATGATGAGGTCACAGCCTCATGGGAGGATGCAGCACTTATGAGATCACAGTACCCCCACCTTTTTGATGAACTCCAGGGGGAAGTTCATGCCTAGAGGGGGAGGGTGTGAGGCCCTACCCCGATTCAGTTTGATATTTTCAGTTATTTGCATATTGAGACTATTATGGATGCTTTATTTTATGCTTTATGGACTTAGAACTTATATGATTCCATGATTTGGATCACACTGACATATGTTGATGTTTTATTTCATGCATGATGATTATGAAACTTTAGATATGTTACTAGAATAGAATTACATTATGATGGTGAATGTCATTATTGGAAAATTGCAGGATTTTATTTTGATGAAAGAAAAATGATGCATATTTATGAATGGTTCATTTTTGGGAAATTATGTTAATTTCATATGTGAAATTGAAGTTGAAACAAATGAGATATTGAATTATTATTGTCAAATGTATGAGTGTTTGATGTGTAATGAAATCCATGTATTTGATTATGTACAAATGTGATTATTTGGAGTTACTAATGTGTTAATTGAGATGCGCAGGAAAATTATCCATGTGACCATGGAATTTAATGGAGAACCAAGCCTAGACCAATGTGCGTTTGTTAAGCCGGGAGTTGTCTATTTGGAGAGACAACACCCCTTTGTAATGTGTTTTATTTGTGAAGTGTATAATGCTTGAGTGTTAAAATTAATTTGTATGTATATGTGTAAACCTACAAGAGACAAAATTCCATGTGTGCTTTTTATATTGTATTTTTACTGTGTCACTTGACACATGTGCTGATTAAGTGTCATTGATTTTGACTTGTCTCTTGGAGGGAGTTTTGTTTCTACCAAAGTCATTCAAAAACAAGAGTGTGGTCCCAAATCTGCCTTGGGTAGGGAGTCTTGGGAGTGGTCAACTCAAGCTTGACCCGTAGGTAAACTTCAGTGGGGTTTCCGAAGGGTTTAATGGACTCCTAGGGTAAGTTTTTAGGCTTTTCCAAAGGTCCAAAGGGTATACCTATGGGTTAGGGGTGTTTTGAAACATGTGGCTTCTCCCATGTGACTATGTAGTCACTTCAAAAAGTGATATTTTCAAGATGCACGAAAATTGAACTTAGAAAGTTCTTCCTAGGATAGAGAACCTTCCTTTTAGAAGTTAAACTCTTTTCCCCATCTTCTTCCACCTTTTCCCTTTCCAATTCTGGTAATGTGTAAGAGTTTGGGAAGGGCAACCAATGGGAACTCACACCTCACCCAAGGGGTTGGGAAGTGTGTGAGAGGCCTTCTTAGGCAAGAATTTGGAAACTTAGTGAGTAATCACCCACTCTCCTTTCTTGGAGATTATGCTTGTTTTGAAAAAGTTAGTAGGAGTTTAGCACTTTTGGGGGGAATTTGGAGAAAGTTAGTGTGGAATTGGGCAGCTCATCCCCAGCTAAATTTAGCAAACCTTTTGGCAGAATAAGGTTGGTTACTTCTTACTTCCTCTTGTTATGTTGTAAATGTTAGTTTATGTTGTTTTGTGAAAGAAAAGAGTTGCTTGTAAGAATGTGTTTTGTGAAGTTTTTTTTTTTGTTGAAGTTAAAATGTGTAGTTTTCTTGTTCTATGTGTTTGTTTGTGTTTCTTGTTGTTTTTTTGGGAGTGTCCAAGATCTCCTACCCTTGGGAGGGTAGGAAGATCTTGGGGTGGAAGGAGTATGACAGCCATGGGTGAGAGGCTCTCCTCATGGAGAGTGTTCTCAAGGGTGTCCTTGGTGACCCTTGATGCATAGCCTTGTGTATGCATTTAGGGGTCATAAGGGGAGTAAATATGGCCATGGGCCTTTTGGGGGGCATAAGGATTGTGGGAGTATTCTTGGTTGCATTTGTATTTCCATGAAGTGGCTTGTGTTGTATTGTTTTTGGCATGCATTCTCCCCATTGGTACTTGGTCCACTTCCACCCATGGAAGAGTCACCATGAAAGTGGTGAATGTGAAGCTTGGGAAGGGATATTTGAATGTAAATGTGTTCCTATGTTTGTTGTGGGGTATGTATGTTTGTAACCCGTCTAGTGCTTGGTTCTCCAAGCTCGGGGGTGGCTTCTAGTAAGCCTAGGCTGGGAGGTGAGCTTCCCATGGTCAAAAAAATGTTTTATTGCAGGTTGCATGAGAATGGGAAAAGAAGAGTTAAAAGATTATGCTACTGTTTTATGTTGCAGAAAGGAGTTTCAAAAAAAAGAGATAGATTAAATGTAGTAATTTGTATAAAAAGAGAAAAGAGAGCATGTGTAGTATTTACTTACAAGAAAGAGAAAAGTGTTGTATTATATTTAAGCCATTATGTAGAGGAAAAAGTTTTGTCGGGATTTCATCCCATTTGTATTAATGTTTATTTTGTATCCTTGTCAGTTTCGTATTTATATTTGTCAATGAATACTCATGTTTTTCCCTACTTGGTAGTTTGGCAAAAGAAAATGAAATACATGATGTTTTCCTATTTTAGTTAGTTGCAAATGAAAGAAAAAGTATATTAGATTGTATGAAAATTTTTGTGTTTAACAAGAGGGAGAAGTAGATGTAATTTATTTTTCTTGTATTCTGCAAATAGATGAAACTAGGCTGCTGTAAATTTAAATGAAAACAGTCCATTATTTATCTATTTAATACCGCAAAAGAAATTTATTAAAAAGTCTATTTCTTGTGTATAGTCTTAGCTATGTGGCTTACAAAACAAGATATATTTTCCCCATTTATTTCAGAAAAGGAAAACTTATTACAGCAGCTTATTTCTTTCAAAAAAATATATATATAAGTAAATGGTAGTACAAAAGAGATATTATAAATGTTTTAGCCTTAAATATTATTTGAAGGTTCTGTTTCCAAAAATAAAATATATACATGTGTAGCCCTGATAATATTAATGTACAAAAAAAAAAGACCTGATATACAAGACATTTAAAACATATATCTACACCAATATATATAAATACATATATATATTTATATATATATATATATATATATACATCCATACATGTATGTATGTGTATGTGTATATATATATATATATATACATATATATATATATATATATATATATATAAATAAAGATTCTGCCAAACTGAGATACTGTAACTGTATTCATTTAAACCTGTGTATATATATATATATATATATTGGCAATTTATATTTTAAAAAAAATATATATATATTTAAAACCACATCATACGTTTTCGAGGGCTTAGAACCCGTTCTAAATTCCATCGCATGAAAAATGTTACACACAGGAAAAAAAAAGTGAGTAAAACTGTGTCTCAGGGGGCGCCGCGGCACCCGGCGGCAGCGGCCGCAGACTGCGGGCGGCGACGCCGCAGCCTGCGGAGGCCGCAGACTGTGGCGGCGCCGTCCGCAGCCGGCGGTGCCGCGCTGCCGGCCTTCCCCCGCCCTTTCCTCCTCGCTATCCCCCGCGCTGCGGGTGTGTGGAAACCCCTTCTCCGCCGTGTTCGAACCTTTCTCCGCCGCGCTCGCCACCCACTCCAACTCCCCGCCTTCCCCTCTCGGCCGTGTTAAAACAAAAAAAAAATGAAACCTGTTTTTACCCGCCGTTACGGTTAGGGTTGCAAGGAAATAATGGGGGGGGGTTGGCATGGGATCGGCCCTACGCGCCCCTCCCGTGGCCGTCGACTCTCCTGCATACTCATGGGCGCAATATGGGGAGAAACAAAAAAAAACTCCACACACTCAACCCATTCGCACAAATAAAGAGAAGTTGGTATTAACGTGTTCGCCCTAACCCTAGTTTCGGGTTAGGGCAACACTCACATGATTAAAATAAACAAGTGGGTTATGGATTATAATAAAAAAAAAAAGCTCTCATACATGAGGTTTACTACAAAAAATAAAAAATAAAAAATAAATGATTATATAAACATATATGTATATATGTGTATATATATATATATATACATATATATATATATATGTATAAAAGTAGTCCTAAAATGATATATAATAGGAATTAAATCTGTTATTTTGTCAAACTAAGTTTACAATATTTGGCAAATGTATAAGAGGGTTTAATTTATTGAGGGGGTTTAACTTCTTTATTAAAGTGGGTTCAAACATTTGATTTTAGGATTAAGTAATGCTATATTTTCCCTTTTTAAATTACTAATGAATGTAGAAGAATTTTTACAAGAGAGGATTTATTTCCAAGAAGGGCTTAATTCCTTGTTTAACTAGAATCATCTAATTGATTGTTTGAATTTAGGTAATGTTATTTACCCTTTTAAATTTCTAATGAATTAGAGGAATTTTTTTTAAGAAGATTTTTTTTGAATATTTGGGTAGATTAGGTTTAAGAAGAAGGGTGTAAACACAAAATTAATTATAGGGCCAAGAGGGGCAATTAAGTCAATGTTATAAAGTAATTTTATTTCTTGAAGGATTTATTTTAATAAGGTGCTTCCATGGTTTGGACAACTAAATTTTAGTACCTAGGTGGTTAAGAAAGATAACAAAATATTTAGGTCATCTAATTCGAGATTAGTCAATATTCTGGAGATTTTAAATTAATTATTAATGAAGATTAGTGTTAATCCTTTTGGGGAACATCTTAGCTCGTAGATGACTCAGTAAACCTTGTCACCCAACTGAATTTAATCGCCTGATTTACACCAACTGTAGTTGAGAACAAACAAGTTGCAACATATTAATTAAGAAAGTCGTCAATTAGAAAGTATTTTAACAAAAAAAAAAATTTCCCGTTTGTGCCCAAAAGTGGGCATGACACTAAGCCTCCACATCCAACGCCACAAAAATGGTCTTAGACGAAAGCGGTGAAGGAACCCCAACACACCATTATGTTGGTGAGAACCTTGTGTCTACTTGGCAACACGTGGGGGGAGATTTGAGCTACACCCACGATATGTTGAAGCATCCTTTGTCCTCCTTGACCATACTTCCCCAGGAATGACTTCTTTGGAGCAACAACACCCTACATGTTGTGTACCATAAATGCAAATAGAGCACTCACCTTCCTCAAAACCCTGAAAAAGACCTTTGTTGCATCCATGATTCTAGATTATCAACACTCAGAAAGACAAGGCCAACACTATTTTTTGAGGTATATTTGAAACCTTGGTTCCATGACAGACCAGAATGGTCATGGAAAGAAGAGAGGCTGACAAACTTGACCTTGTTACTAGGCATGGAAAGTAAAACCCTAGCCCCAACACAAGGAGATTTCTATAAACGTATAAAAAAATCTAATAAATTATTTTTAATATATAATATGATATTATATTAAACATTGAAAATTAATTAAATTATATATTGAAAAAACATACTATAAATTATTTTTAAAAAAAATTATGTTACCATTTCAAAATATAATTAAATAATTTGATAAAAATATAAAAATAATATTTAGCCTAGTTTAATTTTCCCCTTTAATTAAGATGGTATTTTATTAAATCTAATATATAATAATAATTGAAATTTATAATATAAATATAAGGAACTAATGATACTTCATGTCATTCAAAACCTAATATGTTATGGAAGCACATAGAGCCATATTAGGGCTTTTGTATACCTATTGCATGGATATAATTATATTTTTGTATTATCTCTTATTATCTTATGTTATAATATGATCAAACATACATTTACTTGTGAGTTTTAATTTTATTTTGACAAAGGTAAGAACTATTAATATAAAACTAACAGTGAATCATTATAAAATTCAATATTAATTTATATGTACATTGAAAATCTAATTTAATATTAATTATAAGTAATGAGAGAAAGGTCAAACAAATAATGATAATTGTTGTTTGTTGAGTAGGTTAACAGTGATAATATTTGAACAATGATTTTGATGTGAATTATTGAGGACTTGATTTGATATTTGATACTTAGATTTTTATAAATGTTTTGGCTCAAGACATGACTCTACCAAGCAACATGTGAAATCACTTTACTATCTAGAAAATATAGCAAATTTATTTTAGTGATAGGCATTGAGTAGGATGACTCTTTCATTCTTCCACTCCATGGGAGGTGTAAGTGGCATTTAATAATTCTGGTGTGAGTCAAACATAGCAACATATCACATTAATTAAGGCATGGCTATCTTGTGATGGATTCCTTTTCTTATAACTAAGGGTTCAAGGTCACATCATCAAATATGATGCCACATCAGCATGCTTTTTGTCAAGGTGTCTAAAATAGCCCAAATATAGTGAGACCAATAGGTGAGAAATAGGGCCCCAATACTTGTGCAGCTGATGTGGCATCACATGATTGGTTACTTTTCACAATAAATGGTGTATTTCATTCAATTATTGGTACTTATCATATAACTATTGATGCAATATTGTACAAAAGGTGGAATTTAAATCAGCAAGTATGGGGGTATTGAATCAACAACTTCTATCACATAAAAATTGTAGTATTGGTATGAGAGTAATTTGAAGATGTCAAATAAAACCCAACAACCATAAAAATCTATGTCCATCATTTAATACATCAAAATATTTAATCTATCAAACTAAACTAGAAAGCCATAGACTGAAATCATAACAACCTGGTTGTATCCAACAAATCATAACCAGAAAAATATAAAATAAATAAATAAACTCCTTTAGCTATAACTATTATTGAGTTTTATCACCACTTTGCACATGGCCAATTTGCAGCTAGAAAAATTAACAAAAATGTCATGTGATAATTTGAAACAGAATCTATGAACAAGTAATGAATCTAAAAGGCTTCATATAAGGTAACCATATTCCAAACATAAAAAGTATCTTTTCCTATGAGAGTGAGTAGGGCAATGTGATCTTAAAACCATATTTGAAATATACTAGTGCTTGCACCTGAATGAGGTGCAATGGGTAAGCCGATAGTAATTTATATAATTTAAAAATATAATTATTTTTATTTACTAATATTATTATATGAAAATATAAAAATATATTATAAGAATGAATTAAGAATTAGAAAACAAATATGATCCTCATAATAGCTCATAGAATATGTCCAAAAAAATTAATATTAAACTTATCATGCGTTTAAAATATTAAAATCATTTCAAACACACTGTCCAACAACATTCCCCTATCCAAGATCGAAAGAAGATTTGTGGAGAGATTTCCCTCTTATGTGAAGTGGAGGGTAATGGTCAGTCCGAAGCAATGAGAATTTTGTTGGATTAAATTAATTTGTGTTTTTGTTAGCACAAACCATCTACTCACAAAGTTGAATTAAAATAATTTATGTTCTTGTCAACACAAGCCATATACCCACAAAGTAAATGTTTTATGTAGAAAATGTTAAATACGATGGGCAATAACTGAACTCCAATATTCAATTTAAATTAGTGAGCTTCACTTTAGCAACCAATATACTGAAATCTATAGACTGAAATTATGAACTCTCTTTGGACCAATATGACATTGGTGTAACTATAAATAGTTAGCAATAACTCTAGAGATCGTTTTAATTAAGATTTTAGAATGTTGCTAATTTTCAAGGAAACGTATGCTTCTCATTAGAAGAGCTTATAACTTTTCACATTGAAGAAGACAATCCCTTAATAAAATTAATTATACATCTAGCCCTCTAGTTAGAGAGATAAATTTAAAGTAAAAAGAGCCCTATTATGAACCTATGTAGCTAATAATCTACTTATATTGTAATAGAATTACCTAAAGTTACTAAAATCCTGTCAAGAATATTGTAAGGGACAGTGTACATACACTCCTTGTCATATGGATTGAATCTACACCTTGCATCTTATGAAATTCCCACAACTTGAGGCACAAAAATTCCATAGTTTCATTCTGGTGGAAGAAAACACATTATGGCGGAGTGGCCAGCCCATCTTCAGTCGGCTTGCTTGCTACCATCTTCAACAAATCTTCTATTAGTGTATCTGATTAAACATGATAAGTAGGACCATTATAAATGGCTGATCAACTCCCACTTTGACAACAAGGTAGAAAACATCATTCCCCAGCATTATGTCTGATTTTGCTTCCTTTTGTTTAATTTGCTCGATGATATCTCTGCAGGCACTAAATATTGTGCAACAATACTTGTGTAGCTAATGTAGCATCACATGATTGGTTGTTTTTTATAACTAATGGTACATTTCATTCAATTATGGGTAGTCATCATAGCAATACCAGCTTTAAACTCACAACAATTGGTGTATTGTTGTAAAAAAAATGGGACACTAAATCAACAAGCATAGATATTAAATCAACAAATATAGATATTAAATTAACAACTAATATCACAACAATAAGGGAAGTGTACCAATAGTCATTATAGCTAACTTTGCCAACCCAAAGATTCTAAATGGGACATCGGATTTAATGATCTTTTTTTATTGTTTTCTTTGCATGCAACTTAACTATTTATATAAAGATGCACGATGTAGGACCCCTAATACCCCTGCACTTAAAATTGACAATACCTGTGCACCAATGTCCAGTAGTCATGCCCTATAGGTACAAATAAGAGTGCACAAATGGACCAATTATGATCTAAAAATATTATAAAATAAACAACTATTGATACATATGAAATTTATTAATAAACTATTTAAATTTTTTTAAAATTAATGATTAAAAAATTGATTATTCAAGAACATTATTAAAACGTGAACCATAACCGACTGGTAGAGCTTCTGGTATTTCCAAAATTTCAGTCATTCACATGTTAGGAGATGAGGTGATGGGATAGTGGACAGGGTGGCTTGTAGTACTGGCAACCGTTCTCTTTCTGAATTACTAAACATAAATATCCCGGTGGGGAGTACCTCCCACAGGGTATAGTTGTGAATGCAGGCGTGAGGCAGCGGCACATTTGTCGGAAACACCTAACAGTATCGGCAAACAACGTTCCAAAAATTGTTTCAGGCAACCGTTTACCGGCGTGAGACAATTCCGGTGGGAGTGCCTCCAAAGGGAATAGCCTATCGGCTAATTAGTATCTTTTTCATCAAAACCTAGCTGCTCTTGCCTCGTAAACTTAGAATTACTAAATAGTTTCATAGTCATACTTTTATTACATAGTTTATAATATCTTGACATAAGGAAATTACTATTTATTTACAAAAAAGCAATAATATAAATATTTAAACATTAGAAACTATTCTTAAGCATATAGAAATTTAACTTTTTAAATCGCAGCTTAAAAGATCCTTATCAAAATAGAAATTTTATTGGCTTATTGTTATTTCTTTATTTCTAATGAAATCAGGGAAATTACTATTTATTTACGAAAAAGCAATAATATAAATATTTAAACATTAGAAACTATTCTTAAGAAGATAGAAACTTAACTTTTTAAATCACAGCTTAAAAGATCCTTATCAAAATAGAAATTTTATTGGCTTATTGTTATTTATTTATTTCCAATGAAATCAGGAAAATTACTATTTATTTATGAAAAAGCAATGATATAAATATTTCAACATTAGAAACTATTCTTAAGAAGATAGAAACTTAACTTTTAAAATCGTAGCTTAAAAGATCCTTATCAAAATAGAAAATTTATTGGCTTATTGTTATTTCTTTATTTGGAATGAAATCAGGGAAATTACTATTTATTTACGAAAAAGCAATAATATAAATATTTAAACATTAGAAACTATTCTTAAGAAGATAGAAACTTAACTTTTTAAATCGCAGCTTAAAAGATCTTTATCAAAATAGAAATTTTATTGGCTTATTGTTATTTCTTTATTTTGAATTATACTAAAACTATTTCAACCCATTATAATTTGACAGGCTATATGGCCATTTTTGCACTTTTAGACAACTAATAAAATTAGTGGACAGTATATATTGAAGGCTATTTTTTCTAATTTTATTTTTAATATAATTTTTAAGTATGTTTTTAAATATTTTTAATAACATTGTCTTCAATTAAAGATCCTTATCAAAATTGAAAATTTATTGGCTTATTGTTATTTCTTTATTTCGAATGAAATCAACGAAATTACTATTTATTTACGAAAAAGCAATAATATAAATATTTAAACATTAGAAACTATTCTTAAGAAGATAGAAACTTAACTTTTTAAATTGCAGCTTAAAAGATCTTTATGAAAATAGAAATTTTATTGGCTTATTGTTATTTCTTTATTTTGAATTATACTAAAACTATTTCAACCCATTATAATTTGATAGGCTATATGGCCATTTTTGCACTTTTAGACAAGTAACAAAATTAGTGGACAGTATATATTGAAGGCTATTTTTTCTAATTTTATGTTTAATATAATTTTTAAGTATGTTTTTTAATATTTTTAATAACATTGTCTTAAATATCAATATAGAAACTTCTAACAATTGAAACTTACACTTTTAATGCATTACTAATTTATCATTGTTTTTTAAATTTTTACATTTTCTTTTGCATGAAATTATTTCTTTTCAAAGCAAAAGAATCTATATTAAACTATTTACAAATTAAGAAAAAAGTGACACTTAACATTTTTTTAAAAATGTAAAATGAAAGACATTAGAATGACTAAACTGTCATAAAAAAATTATATCACAGCTTTGGATTATTGGGATTAGAAGTTAGAAGAGCTTGTGAAGTTCCTAAAAAACAATAATATTGAAATTTAGTAGTCAATAAATTTATTATTTATGTTTCTACTATATTATTAGAATTTGAGTTGTCAATGCATCCTTTATTGGGAAGAATTATAAGTTAGTTTTTAAGAGACGCAATTCTATTCTCATACTTTGTTTTGTTTAAAATTTTTGTACAATATTTTAATGATTGTGTAGTTTTCATTTCCCATTTATTTTTTCAAAAACTGGTTTATTTATAAAGCTAGTCATATCTTTTAGTTATAGAAAATGTTTTGAATTATGCTTGTACATGTATATTTATAGGGACTTATAAAGAATAAATACAAAAATCTTGGACTGTTAGTATTTTGTGATTCATGTAGAGCATAAGTAAATGGCATTTAAGACTAAAATATCATTGAGGTCTATTTCCTTGCTTTGCCTAAAATCAAGTAACTCTAGGATTTTGAGTAGCTCACGGTAATGAATTTTCTTCAATAACTATCATGGACCATATTGAATGGAGGGAGATGGTGATTCAAGTTCATTAAAGAATACTAAGGATTCCTCTTTAATATTCCTAGTCTTTTGAGTTTATGATGTTGATATGGACCATTTGTACCGAGTTGATGTTTTTTATTAATTAATGGTTATCATTGTTATTAATTTTCTTTGTTATATTATTGTTATTATTGAAGTTGATCTTTCTCTTATACAATTATGTTTTGAGATGCATATTTTAGAATTCTATAGACCACAACACATGACACTATGGTTTGAGCTTCTTAGGATAGGATTTAATAGTCAACCACATGATGTTTATAAGTGGTCCACTCTTGTCAAGTATGTATCTTTGGTTGTTTCTTATTTATTACCATGCACATGTTAGTAATGATAACCCTTTTTTAAAATAGTAGTATCCTATAATTTCATGGACTCTATTCTGAGCTTTTACTTTCAGTGTTGAGTCATCAACTAAATCTAGGACTTCGTCCCTATTTCACCTAAGTGGGTGAGAGTCGATGAGGAAACTGTCTGGGGAACTAGACCCTAGAAAGGATTGCATACCCACTCTTATACCATCATCTTAGATGGGTTTTAAATTGTTTTATGATCTATGAAGTCTCTATCCCTTCATGTAGGCAAGTCCATCTGTGATGAGCCCCTGAGATATTAGGTTTGGCCCTTAGGTCTTACTCTTTGAGTTTGATTGATATTGTCATACCTTCTTATTAATATGCATGCCTTATTCATCTTTACAAAATCAATAGTTGTCTATTGTATGATTGATTCAACTAAAGTAATTATATGATTTGCTATGATGATCATGTATCTAATAATCCTTGACCATGTGTTGAACCTCTAGACAAGTAGACAGCTTGCAGGTGCAGGTTTGAGAAGAAAGATAACTGCATAACGATGGAATTGTGAGAGCAACTTGACTATAGGGAAGGTATGTTTAGCTGTATCCAAAAGAAGCTTTATGTTATTGTTTATCATTTAACATTGGTTGGAAAGGTTACATGCCATATTTTACTACTTCTTGTAGTTTTACAAATGTATTATATTGAGTCCTTTAAAAAAAAAAAATCCAAACTTCATAAGTTTGGAGTGTTGTAATTAGGTTGTGTAATGCCCATTAAGCTTGTAAATTTTGGGAATTACACTAGTTCCCTAAACTTTAGGACTTCCAAAGTGGGTGAAAAATATAATAAAATAATTAAATTAGCATATTTGGACTCTAAGGTTGAGATGCCTTAATCCCAATAGTAAGACTCATTACAATAAGATCTCAAGGCAATCCAAAATCTAAAACAATATATCAAGAACACTAAAAAATGCATTTATTCGTAGCACTTTTTTGTAGGACATATTACTTGAAGTAACTATAATATATTACATACAACGATGATGTATCACTCCGGTTTATTAACCTCCAAACCATAAAAGTTAGGGAATTTATTTTCCAATTTATTAGATACAAATTACAACATCCAAACAACATTTCAATTTATTTATTTTCAATAAATATTTGATATGATTTTATAGTTCCAAACTTATTATTTTCCATTAAACATATAGGCTCTACTAACTATGGACTAGAGTAATTACAACCCTTCTTACTTTTTTTTTATGATTATGAAATAATAGTATCTATGAGATCATCCAAATGGCAATGGTCAAATTTCATGTTAAGATCATCTTTATTCAAGATAGTTTATTATAATATGATTTTAGGTTTCTCTTTTGACTCTAAAATATGTTTTATTTGGGTACTCTACAAAGTGTTTGCCTTAGAGATTTGAATACATTTATTTAAATGAAACATTGACAATGTTGCATTTAATATTAAAAAAAATAGTGGTTATATTTTCCATATAATATAATTATTTAAAAAATAAAAAATAATAATTTAATAATAACAATGATTACTATTACTAGGTACCTTAAAATAATCCATGAATAACTATCATTTGATCTTAGATTAGTTTTTTTTTTTTCTTTTTTTTCTCAAATCTCACATGATTAATTTAATGTTAATCTAGTAGTATGTTCATTTATTTAATATCCTCAATTCAATAAATCAATTCCTCTAACCATTAACTTAAATATTATCATATAAAAATGTATATATTATTTGGATATTTAAATTATAATTTCATATAAAATTAACTTCAATAATTTATATATTTTATGTGTAATACCCTGATAAGGAACCCCATAGGACAACAACAACTAACTAAAAAAAATAGGAACATTTTTTTTTAACATATCGCCTTACATTAATAACTTATAATGAAAGTAAATATAACACATGCACATGTGGAAGATATCCTACCACAAGTGAGTTTCCTAACATCACTTCCTAAGAAATTCTCTAAAAAATGATTAAGATTATTATACCATACTACATTAATCATAACATCATGTAAAGTAGGAACACATTCATATTTAATTCTAGGATAATTTTAAAACAGCAAAAATAAGTGTTCCTGCAATAACCTTTCGAACATCATAAATATAGATCTAAACAAGTTAACATATTATTTCCAATATTCTCACCAAGGCTAGCACAATATCAACGTTACATTGCAAGTATATCAAATTTACATAGCACCAACTAATGCAGCATTGAAAACATCCATAACAGGAAAGTGAAGGAAGACTCAACAATCACCAAAGCCTCTGAACAAGTCCTCTAGTCCCCGATGGAGGTAGGAAATAACCACCTGACCATGTGGAACCTGAAAGCCCACCCCCGATGTTAGGAAATAGACACAAGGCCCCACACAAAATTAGTAGGATAGGCTAATAATACCAAGGCTATCACAATATCAATGTTACATTGCAAGTATATCAAATTTACATAGCACCAACTAATGCAGCATTGAAAACATCCATAACAAGAAAGTGAAGGAAGACTCAAGAATCACCAAAGCCTCTGAACAAGTCCTTTGGTCCCCGATGGAGGTAGGAAATAACCACCTGACCATGTGGAACCCGAAAGCCCACCCCCCATATTAGGAAATAGACACAAGGCCCCACACAACATTAGTAGGATAGGCTGATAATACCAACACCCAAGGAGACACAAAGGACTAGTTACACAAACAAAAATATCATAATAGTTATCATAAAGGATTGTTGCAAGAACTACTAGAGGCTTCACAAACTAGGGTTCTAAGGTAAAATTAGAGAGGAGTATCATCGCATAGCCTCACATGAGTTACCCTAGCAGTCTAATCCCTCTATGAACTCTAGACCTCAACCCTCATTGAGGACTCATGCATAATTAAACAAATCCTTTCATGAAGACAAGGAAGTTCGATCGTGCCATCCAGGCCTTCCTAATCTCATCTCGAGTTTATATGATCACTCTAGGCCATGAGTGGGGCACCATAATATCTTTTTAATGTGATAATCTACCCTTCCCCTGAATTAATTTTATTTAGTGTTACCACTTGATTACTAAACTTTCAATGAGTTACCCTAGTAGCCACTTAGGCACTAGCCCCCATTGAGAGCTACTTCCCCTAACATTCACTTAGACACCCTATCAAAGTAATAAATAACAAAGGAATAATAATGATCTAAAAATCCAAAATTCCAACTAGGAAATCCATGTATCCAAAGTCTGATACTCAAACAAAATCATATTCAAAACCATCTTATCCTTCCAACCATATACATCCATGGAAGTCCTTCCATAAGCACAACAACTGATCATCCAATTAACCAATCATAAAAAATCATGAGAAATCATGGAATAACATAAATTAGACCCAAAATATCCCCAAAAAAAGATAAAATAGAACAATCCCATGACAAGGCATTGGTAACTGACTAGGATTGAACCAAACTAACAACATATAAGATCACAAACTAAAATTTGCATAATAGAATATTAAGGATTAATTTATAATCATATTATTCCCTCAATAATATAATAATGATTTATTTTATATTTAAAAATTCATTCGCAAATTAACTTTTGAAATCTATAGAAAACATCAAAACTAGACAGGTAGTCTTGCACAAAGAAACACAAAATTGAATGCAATCTTATTGAACACCATGGAAATGTAATATCTGATATTGAAAAGCAAAATATCATGTTTGAAAACTAATTTACCATAGAAACAAATTATATAACTTTTATTTCTAAAATTTCTACCTAACCCACAAAACCATGATAAAACCATACCACCTGATTCACCTAAAACATCACAAATTGATTCTATTTGAATTACAAATGGAAATAATAGTATATAAATATAAACAAAATCATAAGAAATAACATATTAACAAGACCCAACACATCAATAAATACACACACTATTCTTGAAAATAACCAAAAGAAAAATGAAAGCGTGATGAAGAAACCTTACCTTGAATTTGAAGAACAATGAAGGAAAAAGAAGGAAAATAAAATCTAAATGAAACCTGCAACCAAAATAAAATCTAAATGAATCCTGCAACCAAAATCCATTCTGACAGCAGCAGAAACCACAATAATCCATAAAAAATCATCTTGCATTAAAGTCGATTGATTCCAAAAATTCTAATCAAATTGAATTGAAAATCTCTATGCTATTGATCAAGACTTCTCCCACCATACTTCTCCAAAAGACCCAAAATTTTCAAGCAATAATTACAATTAGCTATCAAGGTATAAGCATCTTTCAAATTCTAGCAAATTACTCAACCACATATCCCAAACAATTTCTAAAACAATCTCCTTCCAATTTGTAAAAACAATCCTACATGAAAATCCAACATCCTCTAAAAACTCAAAAGAAACCAATAGACTTCCCTCTCAAAAACTTTAAATGAAAATCAAACCATCACAATAAAATTAAACTCATTCACATAAATTATAATTAAAAAGGGTTTCATAAAATGGATAACAAAATTCCCACCAAATAATAAGCAAAAAAATATCATAACCAAAATATAAATACCACCTCCATATCAAAGAGAGAACATAATTAAAGAAGCACATATATTTATTTAACCATTACTATATCATACATACATAATAGTAATCTCACATTTGATAATAATACATGAGAATTATAACATATATTTATATGATTATTTGAATAACAATATTAATAGACATAATAAATCTCATTAAATAATACTACCTACATGATTAGAATATCACATAAGAAAGCATAAAACGTAACCAAGAAAAGACATCATCCATCACATAGTTAGGACAACTGACACAAGGATTCAAATATAGCCTTTAAGGCAATTCGAACAAGTAAACACAAAACCATAGATAATTGTCCTAGTATGTGACAAAGGTTAGGGCTAAGTCAATTTAGGCCTTTATGCTATCTCCATTACCACCATCAAAGATTGTTAGGAATGCTCAAACTTGTGAATCTGACTGGAGTTGATGTCCGGTACCTTCAATAAAACAAAACATAAAACATGTGAACACAAACACATCCATGTATACATCTGAAAAATAATATTAGTAGCCATGTAAAACTTCCTCAAATATAATCATCTCAACATATGTTAGTACACCATAAATAATCATAAACATTAAAAGAGTATCGTAATGAGCCACCTCCTAGTTAGCCCAATGAATAAATTTACACATTAAACTTATGCACCCTCATATACATATAAGCAACCAAATATTCAACTCATTGGAAGGGGATTTTAACATCACATGCATTCTCCAATGATGTGATATCATCCCTTTCCATCAAATATACATTGATTCCCATTTCCTTAGTTTCTTTATCTGTAATAAGAGTAGGTTCAATATCATAATACCTGCCTTGTCATGTGAGGGTTAGAGGGGTAATACAGCATGCCAATGGTAGACACTTGACACTTACTACAAAATATGATCCATTCTTGGTGAATAATATTTTCAACTATCTTAAAGGCACCTAATTTTTCTATCGATGAGATTAACATTATTATTTATAGAGGTAAGATTAAAGCCCTCTAGCTTTTTGTCAATCATAAGATTATTGAATTGTATTCATACTACTCTACACATAAAATCTATTCACAAATTTTAGATCATATCATAAACCATACATTTATTTATTTAGAATGAAGTAACATATCTCTAGGAAGTATCAAAATATGAGGTATCAATACCCAACTATTTGTGGGGCCTGATAGATAAAAAAAATTATTGTTTAGTTCCATAGGGTAGGTGTTTTTAAATTTTTGTTTGCTGGTCACCACTTCTATTAAGAGCATTGATACCAAAGTCGGTTATCACTTCCACACCATTACCAAAGTTGGTCACTATGCTCATCCCACATTCATATGTGCTTTAATGAAGGATTCCTTGTATATTTTCACATCTCATTCACATCAATCTCATTGTTCATTACTCCACCTTCAAATTGTTGAATGCGTCAACATGAAACATTAATAAAAAAATTATCATAAAACATAATACTATAAAATTATATATATAACTAACTGTATATAAAATTAATTTTGTACAATAAAATATAAATGTTTCAAAATTATTTTAATGCTATAAAATGCTATGAAAATCAACATCCCATTTGGAGGATAAATTACCCATAATACGCCGTATGATACTTGTCACAAAGACTTATAAGTGGCATATGCATTTTATAACCTGTCATTATAATTCTGCAAATCTCTACACGGCTGCACTCTACGTGTCTTTATTAATGTTGATTTATTGTGCTATAAATAATTTAATGTTGGTTAGTTTGGTGAGCTGCAGTAGATTTTTAATGAAATACATTAAGGTAGGCTTTCACTATTAACTTTCATTACTTATTATTTATTGAGCCTGCCTTTTCTCATTCAGCCATTCTTATAATGTTTATTAATTTTCACATCATTATTTATTGACCAATTTTAATTATAATTACTTTTAATTGTATTTAATTAATAAAAAATTAGAAAATTAAGTAATATTTTATTGGATAGCTTTAAGATAAAATTTATATCTAAAATATAATATTAAAGTTTCATATTATGAAAGTAAAATTTAATGTCATTTATTTTTCAATTTAATTTATGTGAGTTAACAATCATATTTATGACATTTTGATATTTTGTTCTACTAACATTTTGTTTTCTACATACTACCATTCTTCTTGTGTAAAATTTACAAGTCATCACAAGAAAATGATGAAATTGAATTTGGGCACCAAAATATAATCCTTCTAAATGTAAAATATGATTGATAGATCATACATTTGAAAATTTAGGTCCTAAACTATATAATTTTTTTTATATTAATAATAACTTTTAAGTGTTTCTATATTATTAATAACAAGTATTTAGTGGCAGAATATTTGAAATGATAAAAGAAAAAAATCATTATTCTCATTTAATTTTTATTTAATGTTCTTATATAAAATAACAACAAATCAATGTTTGTAATGAAATATATATCTCTCACTCACATACACATTTTAAATTTGATATTTTTTACTATGTGTTACAATATTTTAAATATAAATTAAAAAAATCATTAATTTAGTTTACTATGATCAAGAATTTATAGTGTTTTTATCATTTTTCATTCTTCATTTTTTTATCTTAAGTATTGATTATTTTATTTATAATTTTACATCTAATCTTGTCACTACAAGATGATCCTTGGAACTTACATCTAACTTTATCAGTACAAGCTAATCTTTAGAACTTACATTCAACATCACTCTGGATCCTATGTAATGTTTATGTATACAATTTTATTATTAGTAAAGATATCCTAAATATGTCTAGGTAACAAATGATGAGAGATATTAATTTAAAACTACTTTATGTATATAAATATTATTATATGAAGTCATTATAAATACACTTTTATTATTAGTATAGATATCTTAAATATGTATATAATAAATAATAATGATAGATATTAATTTAAAACTATTTTATGTATACAAAAATTAGATTATTTTATTTTAATATTTAAATTCAAAAATATTAGATTATTATTTACTAAAATTTCGAAAACCTTATTATACCACTTACACTTAAAAATTTAAACTACACCTGATGCTTTACCATTTGAGGTTATCTTATGATTTATGATTTATATTGATTATCTTAGTTTTTTTATTTCAGCTTCTATATATAGGGATGTTGATTTACTGCCATTCACGTTCTTGTAGATTTCAATCTTTGTGTGGCTTATGCAACTTAGCATGGGGTAGAACCTCATTTGATTCTATTCAAAAATATTGTGGAAGCAAGCTCAATCTTCCCATCAAAATGCCACAGTTGATGAAATTTTTCAATCAGCAAATTTGTCTATGGGAATAGATGTGCCCTAAATATGATATCTTTGGAATATTAACACAAAAGAACTAATCAAATGTAAGTTTCTCTCTTTCACACACTCCATTTATAACTATTAATTTAAGTTTTAATTTTGAATTTTTTTTTATTATAATTGTTTTATAAAAATTCAAATATTAATAGTAATTTTATGAGAAAACATAAATAATTAAAATAAAATATTAAATCTAAATCTAAATTAAAAAAATAAACTAAATGCAATGTAAAAACTTTCAAAACTCAAATATTGATCAAAATATTAAATTAAAAATAATAATTATGAATAATAAATTAATTATGTTAATAACTAATTAAATAAAAAAGTAAAACTTTTGCATTTGTAATTGTGTATTTTTTATTATCAGGGAGCTAACTTCTTTTTTAACTCCATTCTTGTTGACATTGGATATCTATGAATACTCATATTTTGCATCTTCTATATAGGCTACTATACCTCTATCCGTATAATTATGGCCATCTTTATACAATACAAATTATTGCCTCATTTAATGAGGCGGATTAGCCGACATGCCATGGAACCAATGGTCGAGGCTGACCACTTTGAAATGATTGGTTTAACCTTCAATGATAAAATTGTTCTCTACGATTCAAGTACAAGTAAGTTGAAATACATCTGTGTCAAGACCCATTTTTGGGCCCTTAAGGATGGAAGATGCACACATTCTTGGAAGAGCACACAATGGGATGACCTACTTTATGAATGACTTTGGTTCTCATCTAGGTATTTATGACTTTGCCTAACGAGAGTTTCATTTTAAGGAGATCTAAGGAGGGTTTCCTCCAATGATTGGTTATTTTGATGTTAATGACTATTCCTACTTGCTCTCTCATTTCTATCACTCCCCAAGATTTTTTGGTAGACATAGTCAAATCATCCCATGGAACAAATTTTATGGTTGCTACACTTCATTAGATAAAATTTGTCTTATGACTATAGGAAGCACGAATGTATTGACATGCTTAATTTGATGTCCATGGAATGGGGTGTGTTGCTAGGCTACACTATTGAAGATACTATTGATTTCATTTCAAGGAGGGCATTATTTGTATCCTTTAGTAATTTTTAGTTTTAAATTTGTTAACAAATCCACCAGAGCTCATTGAGTAAATGGGATTCAGTTGTGAAATTACATAAGTGGGTACTAGTTGGGAAGGGACTTGTTAGAGAACTATGATCATCTCTATACAAGCTCTTCTATGATAAACCTAGATAAGTAGCTTGTTTTCTAGACAACCTCTTTCATAAAACAAACAATAGGAATCCCAATTTAGCAAGCAATAAAAATGCCAAATTAAGAAACTTACTAAGCTTGTATTTTCATATAAACTCAAAACTTATCATTATGAAATCAAAATAAAATTCATCCCTACAAAAACAATACACAGCACTTTTAATTTTCTAATTACAAATTCATCCCTACAAAAATAACACAAAGCACTTCTAATCTGTTAATTACAAATTCATTCCTCCTACTACTGTATTTTGCAGCCCAACTACTTCCTTAACCTTCAACACTCCTTAATTCTACTAGATCTTGAATTTTTCTCTACACAAATTCTTCCTTTAGTTCACTCTTTCTTATTCAACTCAAACCTTTTGCATTTTATCTTATTTTTCTATTTACACACTATTCCTTCTTATTTTTATTGGTTAACATTTCATCCTTTTTCTGTCCATTTAATATACTATGTGACCACTCCTTATTTCTCCTATTGTGCGCTTCAAGTCCTCTTTCTTGAGCTCTAAAACATACTAGTTGGTACAATTCTTGCAAAGCCTCATCATAAGTCAGACATAATTTCTAAAAGGAAATAGGGTCATCTATTAGGATAAAATATTTCACACTTTGAATGATGCTACTGCACATGCTGAATGCTTATTTAAAAAAATTGGTCACATATTATGAAGTTTGAACATGGAATTGGTATGATTCTTTTATTTTCTCCATAAAAAAACCCTATTAGAAGAAATTTACTCTTTTAGTTTTGTTGACAATTTTTCTTGCTACCCTCAACTCTAAAACAAACGTATGAGCACCTAGACCATGAGATTGTTCAGATTTATGGTCCTATTCGACTCTATCCATAGAACAATGACAAGAAAACACAAACAACAAGGCTTATGAGAGCCTTATTCACCTAGAGCTCCAGCAAACTCGGGAGGGTATTCCTAATATCAGATGTACATGCTTGACACTTCACAAACAACTCATGATATATAGGATCATAATAAGTGGATAGTTCTCAAGATATTTAGGGATTCTTTCAAAGAATGTCCCATTCAACTCTATTCCTGGTTACTTTTCATTATATTGAGAACAATAATTTATACATCTCCTAGAGAATATAAGGGCATAATGGGAATACGATTTCAAATTTGCCTTCTGCAATGCAACTATAGAGATGTTGCATTTGAAATAACTAAAACAAGAAAAGAAAGGGTAGTAAGAGAAATGGAAAATTGATAATTTTGATGTGTTTCTAAAATAATTTCCAAGCAGCTTTAACAAACCATTTCATATTCTAGGGCACAGAGTCAAATCCCAGATCACCAATACAAACTGCATGTTGTAAATAAATTCTAATTAGTGAGCATTTTGAGCATTAATGCCTAACATTAAGAGAACTCATCTTCACTATTTACACAAACTATTCTTATTAATCCATGTTACATATCCCAAAATCCACTATAATCTACAAATAAAATTTAATTCCTTCCTTGAAGGATACCCGCACACATAGCTACGCATTGACAAAAAAATCAGCCAAGACAAACCATAATATCTTTAATAATTTTTTTGATCGGTAATGGACCAAAGCTAATGAGACATACATACCTTAACCCCTTGTGTAATTTAAGCTTGTGACCTCTCTTTTAAGAGAACAAGTTCTCCACTACTAGTCCAACTTAGGCTATACTAGAATATCTTTAATTTTATGATTCATATGAAATTTGAGAATATGGATGCAGACAATTTCTACAACAACTGTGCATTTTGTCCATTACTAATTAAAAATTTATAAAGGGGAATCTAAGAATTCCTTCACTATGAGATTTCTCAACCCTAAATTATCATGGATCAACTTCTATTTGCCCATGAAAATGACAAATTTGAAAACTCCTTCTTATGGCCTTGGTATTCCTCTTATAACTGCAACGAATGTGATAAGATATATCAACTATTTACATGTGTCCAATTTTTACCCACCATTAGTCCATTTACAAGAGATGAATATCCTAGAAAAACACGCTGCCTCTATTTTTTCTTGAAGAGACACCACTTGGCCAGTATACATGAAAGCTTTAGTGCCAAGGTCAAAGAATGCAAACCAACTACCTTGTGAGCCATGACAGTACCACACATTTTTGGTTATTAATGCAGAGAATACCAAGATGGAATATTTGTTGGCAACGACAATGAAGGAAAACTAAGAGGGGGGGAGGTGAATCAATTTTTCGCGGATCAAGAAACTTAATTATAAATGCAAATCAGATTAACTACAGCAACAACAAAGATAAAGAAATTGATACCACAACACACAAAACACAACACCAAGATTTTGACATGGAAAACCTAGTTAAGGGAAAAAATGCGGTGGGAACCTACCCACAATTAGATGGTACTCTATAGTAGTATGTGAATAAAATTATAATGGGGAATACAAATGCATTTAGGTTCATTTACTAGAGCTCACTGCTCAAGATATAATAACCTGGAAGGCTACAATTTTTAGGAAAGGTTCACTACCTTACAAGGAAGTCTCACTAACTTAAAAAATATTAGGACAACAATGTAGAATGAAATAAACTGAAAGAATAGAATTTTCAAATGCCTGATGATAGTTTTGAGTAAGCACATTGTTTTCTCTACAACACTCCAATCTCTGCTCAAACACAATATCAAAGGATGTATTCGATTGTTCACACTTTTATCACTCTCTAATAATGCAGACAAAAACACCGATACCAAATTTACATGACTATATCACCTATATATATTTCATCAATGTTGACTGCGAGGTCAGCCAAACCCTCAACTGACAATTACAAAATTACATCACATGATACACAGATCGACCACTGGACTAATATTATAATATACATGATATAAAATGAACCTAAACCAAACTCTCGAACATGCAACACCACTGGAAATCATGCCAAGATCAACAAAAACATGCTACACCACCAAGAATACCACATAGCATGAAGAATATCATTGATTCAACAAAATCACTAAGAATGTGCGCAAGGATCAATGTAGATCACCAAAACAAATAGGACACAATTAGGAAACACTAGCAAGCATGTTAGAATCATCTATAACAGCTACATTGACACCACCTATCAAATCTTTATCGATCAACATCTAGGACTCAAGAAGAGTCAAACAACAACAACTACCACAAGGAAAGATAACTTGCACAACACCAAATCACAAACCATCTGAAATTAAGATACATAAGAACATCGCCAAAATCTCCCAAAATCACAAATCAAGATCTGATCATATCAAAATATACCAGAGCAAATACTAAACTCTACAAAGCACTGATAAAAAGAACCAAACTATAAACTGTATCATATGATATGATCAATTAAGCTTGCAGATCATAGAAACCAATACAGAAAGATATAATGATACAAGAAATACTCCATACACCAAACCATGATCTCAATAGACCAATCTGCAACCACCGAAACAATAAATCATATGAATATGTTGACATCAATGACAACAACATACCCTAGCAACAATAATATCCAACAATATTCTCATTGTATTTCTTGGTAGGGGAAAACTTTGAGAGTTTTGATCAAGCAGGGATGTGTGATTCCAAACCCACATCTCCTATGTCTTCACCTAACTTTCTCTCTGCATTCCACCAGTTATGAGGCGAATATGATGGTTGATAGGGCAATATGAACTATTTGCAACTGCATCCAAAGCTCATAGGTGCACTCATGCCTTTTAATACCCCTCTGGCTATCGTTGGCAATTTTAATATCCCTTTGGATACAAGGTACATCATTAGTCTTCTTTTCTTCAAGACTTCTACAAATCTTTTGCAACATAATCCTCTTTAGCCAAATTGCCTTATGCCAAGATTTCATTGCACTTTCTATGGACTTTATTTCACAACCTCTGCACATATGGTAAGATTTTTTTCTCATAAAAATAATCAATCTCTGGGAGCATTCCTACCTTTCATAGCTTTGAAAGATAACTCATGTATAATATAGCCACTATGCTGGGAAGCAATAATTAATGACCAAATTCTCTTACTCGTGAAGTGGTGGTAGCTAGTTGTTAGGTTTGCACATTTGAGTTTCTTTACACACTACATCAATATGTGTAAACTGGTCCTTTATGTCGTTCCTATATCTGAAAATATGTCTAAGACCAATATTCTCTCTTAAATGATGACCATGGTTCTGACACCTATACATGACTTGGTACCTATGAAATCTCTCGCACCAATATTCTTGGACTTTTACAAATTCACTGGGACACTCTTGAAGTTTTGGCGATAGGGTTCATTATTCTGGTTTACATTGATTATCGAGACCCTATAATTTCTCTTTAAATATTAAATATACACCACCTTCCAAATTCCATCTATCATTCTCTCTCTCTTTCTGGCACCGTCAAAAGTTTTAACTAGTTTTCATTGGCACTTTCCTATCCACATGGCGCTTCATACCAACAAACAACTCATTTGACCCTTCGAACATGGTAGGAAATTAAAACAAGATGACTCCTCATTCTCTATTCATGTCAAATCAATTAGTAGGGACAATCCTAATAAATTATCTTCAACCCTGTATGCCCACAAAGCGTCTTATCCATTGGGCATAACCTCCAATGGTAATGTGGGGTTAATATCGTGCTCAACCTCTTTCTCTACTTTTCCTCTCGCATACCCATGTGATCGACTTGGCAACATACAATCACTTTGTGGAATTGCAGACAAAATAATTTTTAGTACCAAATTTTTGCCAACTGGCGAATAGTCAGGATTGGGGGTTTTGAAATTGGCGAATATAATGATCGAGGGTCTATTTCCCATTCACCCGATTTTTTTGTGTTTTCAGGCATACGCAAGGTGTTTTGCCACCATCTTTTGGGTTCCGTTATTTTTCTTTTTCTCACCACCAGCTTAAAAAGTTCCAATCTTAATATGTCAATTTATTTGCCAATTCCAGCTAAGCAGTTTGATACAACAATTGTTTAGAAGGACCCATTTTATCAACCGTTTTGTAAGTTATCCTTTAGGAGGACCCACTTTTTACAATCGTTTTGTAAGTTAACGATAATTATTGGTCTATGATCACCTCTTGGAAATTGAAACTTATCATTTCTTTATCTGGGGAGATTCACCCATTTTCATTCAACAATCACAATAGCCCGCTTAAATTCGCCAAAATTTAAGATTAGTTTTAAATTGCCCCATTTAATTCCCCAGATCTAGATTGTTATAAATACAATCAAAATTTGATACTTTATTGTCACAATTTGTTTTGTCCTGAACTTTCTATAGTCGATTCAAATCATAGAAAATTTTCTACTACAGACATTTCTCTATAACGGACTTTGACAAAACCAATTTGTGTGAGTGAAAATTTGTTTTTAAGTATTATAAGATTATTTATCCACAAAATTTGCAAATTTAAGTTCATTTTTAAAAATTATTTAGTAGGGTTTCATTCATTTCCTAAGTAATCAAGATATAGGGGTCTATCTTCTTTGTTTCTAGATTCTATTTCTTTTAGTTTCTATTTCTTGAGAGATGTCAAGAAATCAGCATCCTGAAAGATTGAAATGAGATAATTGAGATAGATCCCAACATTGCACTAATGTTTGAATGGAAATGGATTCCCTGAATAGTCGGGATAAATAAAATGAAGTTGATGTAAAATAAGTAAATCCAAATAAAAATGAACCTTCAATAGGATGCAAGTGTACAATCTATAGTTGGAAACTAAAAAGGGACAAGAAGTTGCAGCTAAAACTGGACACTATAGAGGAGCATATCAGTAAAGTGTATGAAAAACAAATCATATATGGAAAATAATGATCCGTGATTAGATGGAAAAAAAAAGAAGAATGTAAACATCTTAAGTATGAATAAGAGTATAAAGATCATATGCAAAGAGAGGAGAAGAATGTTAAACATTGAGGTTCGATTGAGGCTCAATTCAAACATATGACGTTAGAAACATTCAAGTTAAAAATTATTTAGTTGAGTGTTGTTTTCCGTCTTTTGAGAAATGGTTGTCCTATGTTAGACTACCCTGACTTTGCTAGTCTATTAAGATTTTGAATGTTCCTAGATTTCCTCATAAGCATTGGTCAAAATATAGTCAATGGGAATCGGCAAGTTGTCTGGATGATGTGGAAAAAGATGATTTAAAGGAAATATTAAATAGTCAAACTTTATTGCATTATCTTTAGATGAAGTTATAGTAGTAGACAATACTTATTGGATATGTATGCATATTTATACTATAATGAAACATGTCCACCAATCTCATTTACTATGTGTTGTTAAAATAAAGGAGAATTCCATAGCGCAAAATATATTTGAGTTAGTTTAGAACTCTTTTAAACAATTTTCTCGTATGAATGACTTATCAATTGCCAAAAAGTTGGTATTGTAGGAACTGATGGAGTTGCAATGTTTCAATGTCATAGGAATGATCTATGAGTAAAGCTACAAACTTCTATTTCACCATATGTGATTGGCATTCACTAAATGGCCCACAGACTAAATTTAGCTTTTAGAATTATGAGAAAATTTGATTGAGTATCTAGGATTGAAAATATGGTTTGCAACCTATACTCATTGTTTTCTCGAATTTCGAAACAATTTGCAGAATATCAAAAATTTGTCGAGGGAATAACTGATTGAAACAAGATTCTTAAGGATATTGATACGAGATGGATCTCCTTGCAGGGACCAACAAAAATATTTTACTTTGAATATAAATCCCTGATTGGACTAATGTACAAACAACAAGGTTCATTTGGCATAGCTTTTGAGAATTTACACACGCAAGTGATGTAGAGACACTCTTCACATTGGCTGGCATCCTCCTCCTTTTGAATGAAATGAGCAAGCTTGTGAAAGTATCTCAAGAAATAACTTTGTATATTCAATAATTTTCTAGTCTATGTAGAAGGGTGAACTCACAATACTGGTTCCCACTTTTTGACCAACTTTGACACTTAGATGAATATTTTGAAAAGAAACTTCACTTTCTGACACCTATAACTTTTAAACCATTAAGAATTTGAAGATGATATAAACTAGTGATTTTTAGCATCTTGATTGTAGATTCTAAATATATTTTTTCAAATTTGTTTGAATAAAATTTTATTGATTTTTCCATCTCCCGAAATGCATAATTTTTAGCATCTTGTTTGTAGATTCTAAATTTTTTAAGAGTGATGTGTATCCCGAAATGCATAAATTTTTTTTCTATAAATGATAAAAACTTAATTCTTTTGAATTTTGGTTTGTAACATCAATACCTAGGGCATGCAGTTGGTTTGATAGTGATATGTTGAATATTTTTCATTTTATTAAGTTTTGAAGTTTGACTAATTATAATTTAGATATAGGTGTACGTTTGAACACATAACTTATTCTATATATATCAAAATTTAATTTTCTTTTTTTTGTTAGAAAGAAAACATCAATACCTAGTGCATAGATATTTTTTAGAATTTTTTTGAATTAGTTTACTATTTTTCCCAATGCATTGAACAAAGAAGTTCATGTTCGGTGAAAAACCTACATTCATAAGAAATAAAATAAAAATATATTAATGAAATTAAATATATTAAAAGTTATACTATTTGGAAATCTTATAATAAAGACTAAATACTTTTTAAAATGAATTAACTTGACCCCCCAAAAGCTAATGTAAAATTGGTTTTTTATCAGCATTTGATAGATGCAAAGGAGACTCCATTGCAAGTATGATTTAGAAGTAGAGAGGTTCTATCCAGGAAATTTTGATCTAAGAGCCTTTGATTTAACTCTCTTCAATTAATTACTTCAAATGGGATCTCTTAAAGCTTAAATCATTATATTTTCTAAAAAATGTATGATTTCAGCAAAAATCAAGACGTACCAAAAAGTGGGAACCAGCTTCGTGAGTTCACCCAGAAGGTTAATAATGACCCTTGATAATATTTATCTATCGCAAGAGCCTTTTATAAAGGAAGAATTTGCTAGCTGGCATCTAATGACAAATCTAGAAAATCCTAATATTCTTTTAAGTTTTAACACTACCAAAGAGTTATGTATACATGTACATGTATATGAGATACCAATGCGCAAGTTAGCCACTAGTGGTTATGGGCGGTCAAGTAGAATGAGATATTTACCTATTACTAGGGGAGATTTTAACCAAATTGTCAATTCTGTAGAAGATACTTTAAAGAGTATTGTGAAAGAGGTTTCAGATGAGATTCTAAGTCGATTCCCTTGAGATGAACTATTAGATGTCACGTCTCTTGTGTATCCTAATTATTGGCTCAGTTGTAATAAAAGGGTTTATTTTAAAAAGTTACAAAGCTTGATTGATCATTTTTGTAAGAAATCCATATGAATGTCGATTGAAAGGAAATATAAATATAAGGAGGTTTAGATAAAAATAAGCTCTCACACCAATCATTTGAATATTTTATTACCTTTCTTGCATTTTTGGAGAAGCAATCAGGACATTCCCTTTAGAAGATTCACATAGATAATGGCGAGGTGTACCTTAATCAATTAGTTTAGGGCTTTTTTCATACTTCAGGTATTCTTCATTAGAACATAATGTCATACACTCTGAAATATAATGATGTAGTAAAGAGAGGAAAAATAGAACCTTATATGGCACAACAATTGTAAGATTCAATCTAAGTTCATGGATCTAACATGTTGGGCAAAGGCTATCAATTGGCCCAACTACATTTGAAACTATATGCCTCACAAGGTAGTATGAAATATGAATCATAAGGAGGCTTTGTCTCATATGAATCCAAAGTTTCCTTCTTTTAGAGTGTTTGGAAATGACACATGGACATTCATTCCAAATTGTAGATGAAAGAGGCAATGGAGAAGAAGACAATAGCTCATCTGTGTTGGCTATTGTGATGATGTGAAAGGTTATCAAATGTTCAGTCTTGTTGCTTGAGAGTAAATTATTGTTGTAATGTTAATTGTGATGATTCTTTCACCTTGAAGTATTGCCCATCACAATCGTCTCCCTCTCTTCTTTTCAATTCTTGTTCAAAGGATGTTTTGATTCCACGAGATGATGATGATGATTCTATTGATGACCATGTTGTTGATAATGGTATTGATCTAGTTTTTGAAAGTAATCCATCTTCTCCTTCTCCTCCACCTACACCTAGTTGACCTTTATGCACGCATAAACTTTTTGAAAATATTGGTTCTCTTGTAGGGGATCCCATAGCTACACACTTCACTCATTCCAACATTTTGGTTATCAATATTTTGAGTCATGTAGCCTCTACTAATCCTCACAAGTTTTTTGATTCTTTACGTGTTCTAAAATGTGATAATGCTATGATAGAGGAGTATTCATCTTTAATGAAGAATCATACAAGTGGGATTTAGTTCCTCTTACTAAGGGAAGAAAGTTAGTTCAGTGCAATTGGATCTATCATACCAAGTTTGATGTTGATATTTCTATTTATAAGTATTACCTTGTGGCTAAGGCCATTTATTAGGTTAAGCGTATTGACTATTCCAAGACCTTTTCTCTTGTAGCCAAGATGGATTTCATTCATCTTGTACTTTCTATTAGTTCATCTCAAAGTTGGTCAATGTATCAAATGGATATGAAGAGTTCTTTTTTGCATGGTGATCTATAGGAGGAGATCTATATGGAGCAGCTACCACACTTTGTGTAGGACTCTTCACTTGGTTCTAGGCTTCAAGATTCATTCTATGGTCTCAAACAAGCTACTAGAGCTAGTTATGAGAAGATGGAAAAAATAAATTTGCTTCTAGATTTATTAGATGTCATTTTGATCCTACAATTTACATGCAAAGGCATGGGGTGATCTTCTCATTCTTATTATTTATATGGATGACTTGATTCTCACAAGGAGTTCTCCTACCATGATTGAGGCTACTTAGTGAGGTTTGAAGGAGAATTTTGGTATGATAGATCTTGTTTTTCTACCTTACTTCCTTGGTCTTTAGATTGATCATCCTTTTGTCTAAATTTCTATTTTTTAGAAGTATAATATTGATTTTCTTTAGGTATTTGGGATGGCTAATTGCAAGCTAGCACCTACTACTTTTTAGTTATATGTTTTGTTTTCTACCAGTTGCACTACTCCATTATTTGATGCTACCTTGTATCAATAGTTGGTTGACAAACTTTTTTACTTGACACATAGTCGTTTTGATATTTTCTTTATAGTTTGTCTTGTCTCCCTATTCTCTCAAAACTGTCAGTAGAGTCACTGAAAGGAAGCCACGTGTATCTTATAGTACAATCAGGTCACTACTTAGTTTTGCATTCACTAGACATCAAGGGCTATTTATATTGTGGTCTTCATTGACTCAGATTAAGTTGGTGATTTTAGCGATAAGAAGTCTACTTTTGGCTGTCTTTTGTCTTTGTTTTGGTCTAGTTTCTTGGTCTTATGAGATGCAATTTTTTATTGCATTAAATAATAGTTTCTTGGTGCTATAAATAATTTCATTATGTAAGTATTTTATAACATGCCATTATAATTATGTAAATCTCTACACGACAGCACTCTATGTGTCTTTATTAACGTTGGTTTATTGCACTATAAATTATTTCATTTTGTAAGAAGTTGGTTAGGTGAGGTGAGTTGCACTAGAATTTTTAATGGAATACTTTATGTTGATCATTTCTCTGATGATGTAATTAAAAACATCAAGGTAGGCTTTCATCACTTTTTATTTATTGAGCATGTGTTTTCTCTTTGACCATTTTTATAATGTTTAATATTTTTTATTTTATGATTATTTATTGAACAATTTTAATTATAAACATTTTAATTATATTTAATTAATAAAACATTTAAAAGTTGATAAAAAAAATTTTGTATAGTGTTTAATATAATTTTACATCTAAAATATAATATGAATTTGTCATAATTTATAAGTGTAAAGTTTAATTTCATTTGTTTTTCAATTTGGTTCATACAAATTAATTTAATAATCATATGACATTTTGATGTTTTAGTCCACTAAGATGCTATTTTTCTTGTGTAACAAGTCATCAAAACAAACAAATGAAATTGAAATTGAATTTGGGCACCAAAAGATGATCCTTCTAAAAATAAAATATGATTGGTAGATAATGCACTTGAAAAGTTAGTTACTAAATTATATCAATTTTTTTAATATTATTAATAACTTTTAAGTGTTTCTATTCTATTAATAGCAATTATTTAGTGGCGGAATATTTGAAATGGTTATAATTTTATTTCATTATTCTTATTTATTTTTTTATATAAAATAATAATAAATCAATGTTACATACTATATACATACACATACACATACACATCTACATACATGTATATATGTATATGTATATGTATATGTGTATGTATATGTATATGTATATGTATATGTATATGTATATGTAAGTATGTATATGTATATGTATATGTATATGTACATATATGTACATGTACATGTATATGTATAGGTATATGTGCCATACTATACATACACATTCGCATATACCTATACATATACATGTACATGTACATGTACACATACATATACATATACTTATACATATATATACATATACATATACATATATATATATGTATATACATGTATGTATATGTGTGTGTATGTGTATGTGTATGTGTATGTGTATGTGTATTGTATGTGTATGTGTATGTGTATGTGTATGTGTATGTGTATGTGTATGTGTATGTGTATGTGTATATGTATATGTACATATATGTATATATACATACACATATACATATAAATATACATATACATATACATATACATATATAAAGATAATATAAATATTTACATTTTAAAATTTGATAATTTTTATTATTTGTTACAAGATTTTAAATATAAATGCAAAAATATATTAATTTATGGTACCATGATACAAAATTTATAATTTTTTTATCCTTTTTCATTTGTCATCTTAAGTAATGGTTATTTTATTTTATTTTACATCCAACATTTTCACGACGAAATGATCCTTAGAACTTACATCTAACCTTGTGAATACAAGCTAATCTGCAGAAGTTATATTCAACATCATTTTGGACCCTATGTAATGTCTATGTATACACTTTCATTATTAGTAAAGATATCTTAAATACATCTATGTAAAAAATAATGAGAAATATTAATTTAAAACTACTTTATGTATATAAAAATTATTATATGAAATCATTATAAATATTAATATTTTAAATTTATTAACATATACTCTTATTGTAAAATTCTCTCACATTAAATATTTTTTAAATATTTTTATCCAACAATATTAGATAGTCATTATATTATATTCAACACAATTTCAAACATCTTATTATACCACTTCACATTAGAATTTAAAATTGAACATCAACATACACTGATGCTTTACCATTTGATGTTATCTTATGATTTATATTGATTGTCTCAGTTTTTGTATTTCTACTTCTATATATATATAGGTTGATTTGTTGTCATTCACGTTGGTATGCACAGTTGGACAGAAGCTCAAGGAGGACAACAAACTTAATTGTTCTTCCAAAATCAGATTATCATAGCTAAAGAAGTTCATGGAGAAAAATCAGATTATCATAGCTAAGAAAGTTCATGCTGCTAAACACCCTGTAGTTTTAAGTAGTTAATGATGAGTTGAAGTAGAAATATTACATGAGAATTCATTTGCATTGATTTTGAAAAGTATTATTATGCAACATATCAAAGCTTTGATTTTCTTCAAAAATGTTGTGAGGGACACATTTTGAGTTCATGGAATTTTTCCGTTAGATCAACCAGCCAATTTGTCTATGGGAACATATGTGATGTAAAAATAAATGATATGCTATCTCAAATATAATTCTGAACGAAATGTGCTACCTTTGGAATATTGATAAAAAAGATTAAATTAAAAGTAAGTTTCTCACTTGACACATTTTCTTTATAACTCTTAAGTTAGGTTTTACATTCAAAATTAATTTTATTATATAAATTAATATTAAAATTCAAAATTTAAAATAATTCTATTAAAAAAAATTAATTAAAATTAAATATAAAATTTAAATCTAAATAAAAATAAATATAAAAATAGAGTAAACTAAACTTTCAAAGTCAAAGATTGATAAAATATTTAACAGAAAAACTAAAAAAAATAATAAATTTATTAAATTAATAACTAATTAAATAAGAAGTTAAAACTAATTGTTATCACGGAGCTAGCTTCATTTTACGTCCATTCTTGCTGGTTTTGGATGTTCATGGATAGTCATATTTTGCATCTTTTGTATAGTCACTCCTTCATTATGCTCTTTGTCTTCAATTATCACTGTATAATTTTTCCTTTTGTTCACATGTTGAATTCTTCTTTTGGGAAATCAGCTTAATCTTGAACTTCTATATATATATAGGTTAGTATTAAGGCTAGGGTTAAGGTTTACATCATTGTTAGGGTTAGGGTTATGATAATGGATAGGGTTAGTATCAAGGTTAGGTTTTACCTTAGGTTTAGGATTGTGGTTAGGGTTATGGTTGGGGTTAAGTTTATAGTTAGGGATAGGATTTATTATTAGTGTAGTCACCATTATAGTTAGGTTTTGGGCTAGATTAGGGTTAGGATTAGTCAAGGATTAGAGTTTAATTAAAATTATATTTTAGTTAGGGTTAGGGTTAAGTTTAGACATATAGTTTAATAGGATCTAATTCTAGGATTAGAGTTAAATTTAATGCTAGGCTATAGTTAGGTTTCAATTGTGGTAATATTGAGTTTAGGGTCAAGGTTATCTTCCAATTAAGGTTAATATTCTAGGATAATGTGTAATGCCCTGCAAGGAACCCTAAAGGAAAACCCACAACAAGGGTGAAACAAATGTGTTTTTTTTAAAGTATAAACGTAATAAGTGCATTAAACAAACATGCATGATAACACAAGCGGAAGACTTACACCAGAATTCCTTAAGGGTTACCAACGAAGAATTAAAACCTAAAGATAAATTCCACAATTAACATTAATCCAATAATCCATCATTAACTCAATGATCACAAGAAGCCATATGCAATAACAAATTACACCATTGAAAGATTGAAAGGATACAATATAATTTCTCTTCAATAAGCATTTACACAAACATAATGAATGTGGATAAATCACATCCCAAACATAGGATTACATTGCTCTTCCAATATATGTCTTCTCAGTATACATATAAAGTTACAACTTAATCAAATACAAGGTTACAAACGATCATGATACAATGACCACATAGGTCTTCAAATAACAATAATCTCCAAACATGAGATAAGCATGAGCCACGATCCATAGAAACACCTACGAAGCCAATCCTCGCATGAAGGTACGAACAAGAACATCTAATGGGGAGTGGCACTACCACCTGACCATGTAATTCCCCAAAATGGAATCACCCCACTGTGATAGGAGATAGATGAGGACCCTCAAGCAAGCAAAAGCATGACATTATCGACAAAACAATATGACCCCATGATAGCACCATACGAATCCACAATTCAAGGTGACTCAACATCACAGATACACAAGTGAACCTAAAGAGAGTGTCATCGCATAGATTATGATGGTTACCATGGTTGGCCTCCATAGGTCCCGGCCCCCATCCTGGGTTATCCTAGTAACCTTTCCCGAACCTTCGGCTCCAACTAAGTCTCATGCGGACCCTACTAGCCTTTCATGAGGACAAGGTGGTCAGTTTGCCATTCCAGGCCTTCCCACTACATTATGAGCCCTGTACAAGCACTCACCTATGCGCGAGGTACAATATCTTATTTAATGGTATGAACTAACCACCTAATCAATTAATTAGATTATCACTTTATTATCTAACTTTAGATGGGTTATCCTGCCAACCACTTTGGGCGTGCCCCCCACTCAAAAGTCACTCTCTCAAAGGACACTAAACAAACATGGTCACTCCATGAGGACCTTATGGCAAAGCAGACAACCACAACACCACTATCCAAATATAACTGGTCAAAACAAGCACATATTGACTCTTGGTTAACCATAAGGCAAAGACACTAAATGGTTAAGACAATGAAATCATCATATATCACTTGGTCAAAGGTACCAAATACACCACCACAGGATGACTGAACCATAGACTAGAAATAACACCATATAACTCTTGCAAGGAAAGCTAATTTCACTAAGACCGCAATCAGACAATATTTGAGAAAATCAGCATCATAAACACTTGCAACATCATTGATTGAAAATTTAATAAAACACTCTTTTACCATTCACATCTATTCAATTTCCAATTCAATATTCCATCAAGGATGAAATTTACATCAAATATTCGACTGAATAAAACATAAATTCCTAACAAGCATTTAATTCATTTCTAGAATATATACAAATTAACCAATTTCAATTACTAATTCATGCCTTGATTTTCATTGATAAATTTATTAATCCATATAATAAAAATCACTTGAAAATAACTATTTCATTTAACATAAAAATCCACTTTAAAACATTTCATTTAATAAAGATTAAATTCATAGCACATAGGAATTTGTACCACTAAGGGTACAAGGTCACGTGGGGGGCCAAGGCCAACCTGCAGTAGTGCTGCTATTAGGGTAGCAGACACTTCCTGTCAGTAGTACTATTGCCGACCGATAGTGTTGCTGCTGACCGATAGTAGCCGCTATCGACCGGTAGTGCTGCTACCAACCAGTAGCAGTCATACCGTTCTATAGTGCTGCTACCAACCTGTAGCAATCCTACCAACCGGTAGTGCTACTACCACTGGTAGCAGCCACTACCGACCAGTAGCAGTCTTATCGACCAATAGTACTGCTACCAATTAGTAATAGTCTTACCAACCGGTAGTACTGCTACCGTGTAGCGATACTGCCGACCGGTAGTACTGCTACCTGTGGGTAGTAGACACTACCGACTTGCATGGTGGGACTATCCTGCCACGGGCAAGGTAAAGTCCACATACAGATAAATACATGCTTCAAAAGCATTTAAAATCAACATGCCACAAAATTTTTTAAACATGAAAATGATTCATTCCTTGATCTTTTCTCAAGCACACACACAGTGCCAAGATCCAAATTTAAAAGGGATATTTACCAGTAAGGTAAATGGTGAAATAGAATCAGACAAGAACCCAATATATAATGATTTAAGCAACAATGGAAGAAGTAATTTCTAAAAGTTAGGAAATGGTTATGCTTATTTGGGGTTAGCTTTACATCACAACTAGTGTTAGGGTTAGTGTTATGTATAAGTAAATGGTCAAGTTATGGTTAGTGTTAAATTGGGGTTATATTAGGGATAGAGATAAGGTTAGATTGGGGTTAGTGTTAAGGTTAGGTTATGATTAAGGTTACTATTCTAGGTTATTTTCAATATCAATTATGATTAGAGATAATATTACAATTTAATTCAATTAGGATTATATTAAGGTTAGAACTTTAGTGATAGGATTCAAATAGGGTTAGCATAGTTTATGTAGACACTCAAAATTGGTCATCACTCCTGCGTCGCTAACCTAATTTCTAACATGTCTTCTATGTCACATTTGATTTTCATCATATGATGACATTATGTCATTCTTTTAATTTAAATTTTTTATTTTCCTAATCATTTAAATTATTTCATCATTAATCATTCATTTCCTAACATTAATTGAATAATCTTTGTTATTTGATTAAGTTCAAACCTACTTTAATTAAATAATCTTTTTTATTTAATTAAATTCAATTTTATTTTTCTCATAATTGAATAATTTCTTTAAATTATTTAATTAGCTAATTATTTCATCACAATTAAATAAATTTTATTTATTTAATAAAATCTTAATTATCTTCTTCCAAAAATAAAAAATGGAAACAAATATTTTTATTTAATTAATTTAATTACTAATTATCATCATCCAAATTCAAAAACGGCAATAAATTGAGAAAATGATTTAAAAATTAAAATAAATTATTTTCTCATATTCTCCCAATTTCAAAAAAATAGAAAGTGTGTCATCATTTCTTTATATGATTTTCAAAAATCATTATCATATCTTCCTAAAAATTGAATCTCTTTAATCTCAATTTAGTATTTCATCTTCCTGCCTTTGTTGAATGTATTAGGATCCATTTCATTGCAATCTAGTTTTGTGGTTAGGTAGTTTAATATTGCTTTGATGCATTCCATTTTTCTATCTACAGTTTACATTAGTGTAAAGGTTTAATTATGGTTAGGGTTTGAAATTAGGTATAAGTTTTGGATACAATCAAGCTTAGGTTGGGTTTAGGGTTAAGGTTATTTTAGGGGTAGAATTTAAATTGAATATAGGGTTTAATTATGATTAGGATTAATTTTAGGGTTAGGTTTTTGTTAGGGATCAATTCTTATTAGATTAGGGTTAGGGTTGATTTTGGCTCATAATAATGGTTATCATTTTAGGAATATTATTTGAGTTAGGGTTGAATAAGGAATTCATTTATTCTTACAATTCAATTAGATTTCAATTATTTAAGGTTAGGGTTAGTGTTAAAATTTGATCATAACCTTAACAACTATTATATCAATTCATCATATATAAAAATATATACATTAAATATGTTGTTTTTTAATAGAAAATATATTTAGGAAAAATAGTTTATAATAAATGTATATCTCCCATGTAGGACTCAAATACAACTCAACAAAAAATAATTCACTACTTAATTTATCATGAAACACAAAATGTTAACATCCAATACATTTTATTTTAAACCTATAAATTATAATAGAACTTAACTTGCATGATCAATGCAACCAAATCTATCATATTGGTAGGATTATAATAAAATTATCAGCCCAAATTGAATTTATGATTAAAATTATTAACCAAAAAAAAATCTTATTGATCTTTTTAAACTAAACATTGAAAATTATATATATTTTTAAAAAATATTTATTTAGCTCCTAATAAATAGCATATAAATAGAAAAATCACATCTATATGATAAATTAGAAACTTGCCAAAGCTATCATTTTGGTAGACCATAGGATTCTAATAAAAATTATAAGCCCAATTTGAATAAATAGAAAAATCCAAAGCTATCATATTGGTAGACCATAGGATTCTAATAAAAATTATAAGCCCAATTTGAATAAATAGAAAAATCACATCTATATGATAAATTAGAAACTTTTAATAATAGATACATTATAATAGAATCTAACTTTCATGATCAATGCACCCAAATCTATCATATTGGTAGAATTGTAATAAAAATTATAAGCCCAATTTGAATTTGGAAAATTAATATAAAAATTTATTGATCTTTTTAAATTAAACATAAAAATTTATATAAATAGAAAAATCACATCTATACGATAAATTAGAAACTTTTAATAATAAATATTTTTACATATTAAATATTATATATAATATTTTTGCAGGTACCTAGTTTGATTTTTTTAATATAGAAACATTATATTTTTACTATTGAAATTTAGAAACATTAAAATTCTATTTGATCTTTCTTAATTGACAATAATAAATTATATATCATTTTTGAAATATTTATGTTGGTACGTAATTGTATTTTTTATTTATCAAATTGAGAATATTGTATTTTTATGTTTAAGATTTAGAAACATAGAAATTCTTTTTTGATATTTCTAAATTGAAAATTAAAATTATTTCATTCCTTTACTTGTCAAAATATTATTTCTATTTTTATAATTCATATTCTTTAACTTTTATAGAGAAAAAATAATTGATAAAAAACAACATTTACATAACAAAAATACTTAAATCATGTTTTATAATTATATGCAAATAAAAAATTGTTGATATCAAATTAAAACTAACCAGTCTAATACACTACTTTTGCTTTCAAACTTTAAGACAAATGCGATTGGCTGGTAGAAAGCCAAATTATTTTACAGTGTTCTCCATACCTGTGTGAAAATGGGAGCTTTTGAATGAAGCATGGAGATTCATCGAAACATAATGATAAGAAAATATTTTTATCAGATATTATAGTTATAAATGCTCTAGCAGATATGCATGCAATGTCAGGATGAAGAAATCAAATTGAAAAACAATAGATAAAGTAAAATCTAATTGCTTCAAACCCAACTCGCTGAACAAGAGTTGCAGCCATACCATCTCTTTTTTCTATCCTGAAAAATAGTCATTCCTAAGATCTTCTTTGCTGCCCCTAAATCTTTCATGGCAAATTCCTTTGCTAAATGAGTCTTAAGTTCACTCACAATCCTCATGCTTGTGTCGGCTATGAGCATATCATCCACATAAAGGAGAAGAATGACAAATTCGCCATTTGGAAGCCTCTTGTAATAAATACAAGGATCAGACTCGCTATGAGTAAACTTGTGGTCAATCATGAATTTGTCAAATTTAAGATACCACTGCCTGGGGGCTTGCTTAAGCCCATACAAATTGCGTTTCAATCTGCAATAAAGGTGTTCTTGCCCCTTTTTAATGAACCCTTCCGGCTGATGCATAAATAATTCCTCATCAAGGTCGCCATGGAGAAATGCCATCTTCACATCTAGCTGTTCAAGTTCAAGATCCCACGCTGCAACTAATCCCAATACTGCTCGGATGGTAGTCATTTTAACTACTAGCGAAAAAATTTCCTTGAAGTCAAGGTCTTGCTGCTGAGCATATCCCTTTACAACCAGTCTCACTCGAAATCGTTTGTGACCATCAGCTTCATCTTTTAGTTTATACACCCATTTATTTCTCAATGCCTTTCTGTCAGGTGGAAGTGGCACCAAATCCCATGTTTGATTTCTCACAAGTGCATCCATTTCTTCGCACATTTCAGCATGCCAGTTATCATAGTCTGCATTTTTACAAGCCTCTTTGTATGTTGTAGGCTCTATTTGATCAAAGATGAGCAAAGAAGGTTCATCCTCTTCACAAAACAATAAGTCATAATCAGAAAATTTTGCAGGAGGTCGCCTCTGTCTGGTTGATTTTCTCAATTGACTCTTTGTTTCAGTAGTAGAGTCTTTTAATTTTTGTGTTACCTGTTTAACCATATTAACATCACTTCCTCTATTTTTTATGACCTATGGATTTTGTTGGGGAAAGAGACCATGTGAATGGTCTTCCACGAGACCATCACCGTCAGCAGCATATGTCTATGGTTTCAGTGAACCCGTGGAGTGGGCCTGCGGAGAGAAAGAGGGAGTGGCTGGGGGATCACGAGAAGTCTACAGAGAGGGCCCACATGATGGGGAGACATGGTGACCCACAGCAAGCTCGCGGGGAGTCTATAGGCTTGGCAGGTCCTGTGTGGAGTGAGGGGAGGCTACAGGGGATCCGTCGGGAGAAGGGGCTGCGGGAGGAGCATGGAGAAGGCAGCAAGGAGCTGCGGAAGACTCCCGGGAAGGATTGCAAACTACAGGGTGTGGGGAGTGAGGTAGGTAAGCTGCATGGGTAGGCTGCGCAGTATGCTATGAGGGGAAGATAGAGTTTACAGGGTATGGTGGCGTTAGAGACCACCATTGAGTGTTCCCAGCCAAATGTGAGCCAAAAACACTTTGAGATTGATCTTCCAAGTTTCCTTCAACATTGATGTTATTTTGAGGAGGATTTGCTCTATTTTGCTTACTCGCAAATTCTAAATTAAATGAAGACCAAACATTTTCAACACTCACTTCATCATTCTCAGTCTGAGCATTATATTCAACAGATGTAGATGTCATAGGAGCTCCCACTGAATGAGAGATTAGAGGCAGAGCGCTGGTAGTTGCATTCTGAAATAGAGACATAGGAACATATTTTGTCTCTAATTTACTTGCATCTTGCAATGTGGGAAAGGTGGTTTCATGAAAGACTACATCCTTGCTGTGAACAATCTTTTTGTGAACTAGATCCCATAATCTAAAACCAAGCTGCTCTTCTCCATACCCCACAAAGATACATTTCAGCGACTTTGGATCCAATTTCGTTCGCTTTTCCTTGGGTATATGCGAGAACGATTCGCATCCAAACACATGAAGATGCAAATATGAAATCCTCTTCCCCTGCCATTCCTCTTCTGGAATACCAAAATCCAATTTAGATGATGGACTTCGGTTAATTAAATACACTGCTGTATTACACGCTTCTACCCAAAAATATTTTCCTAAACCTGCATTAGACAACATACATCATGCCTTCTCAAGGATTGTTCTATTCATCCTCTTGGCTGCACCGTTTTCTTGAGGAGTGAATGGAACAACCTTGATTCTTCTAATCCCATTATCAGCACAAAAATTATCAGATTCATGTGATCAAAATTCCCCACCATTATCTATTTGTAAGCATTTAGTCCTATGCCCAATCTGATTTTGAATTAATGCCTTGAAAATTTTAAATTTTGAAAACACTTCTGATTTCCTAGAAAGCATATAAATCCATACTTTTCTTGTGCAATCATCAAGAAATGTTACAAAATAGTTAGCTCCTCCAATGGAGGTTACCTCGGTTGGTCCAAAAACATTTGAGTATACAAGCTCCAGCGGTGTTGTCTTTGTGTCATGCCCACCTTTCAAAAAACTGACTCTCTTTTGTTTACCATAGAGGCAATGTTCACAAAAGGATAAGTCCACGAGCTTGAGGCCCCGATAGCTGATTTCTTGTATGCATAACATGGAGACCTTTCTTACTAATGTGCCCTAGTCTTTGATGCCAAAGATCTGCTTTGCTGTCCTCAATCACCATTGCAGCTCCCACTTCACCATGAGTCTTAAAAATGTAAAGATTTCCCACTTTATTACCATTTGCAATCAGCATGGTACCATGTGTTACTTTCCATGTATCCGGAAGAAGATTGACATTTAGACCTTGACCAAAGAGCTGTCCAACGGATATCAAATTCCACTTCAATTTTGGGATATGGCGAATATCTTTGAGCAGCCATGTTTTACCACCTTCTAATGGCAGCAATACATCCCCTTTGCTTGTAATTTCATAAGCTTTGTTATCTCCTAAAAAGACATTGCCAAATTGCCCTTCATGGTAGTTAATAAATGCTTCAAGACATGAGGTAGCATGATAGGAGGCACCAGAATCAAGCACCCATGAATCCGAAGTAGTGTCGGTTGTTGAAAGGATTAAGATGCTACCATCTTTATCATAAATGGTATTTGCTTCATTGTCCTGCACTCTCTCTTGTGCTCTTTTGAAATTTCTACAATCCTTTTTCACATGACCCGCTTTGCCACAAAACTAACATTCACCATTTCTGTTTCTAGACTTCGATCTCTTTGCTGATTTCGAACGTCTATGGTAATTATTTCTACCTCTGTTATGACTTCTACCTCTATTATCAGTGCTGACCACCGTTAAAGCTTCACCGGATGAAGGTTCATCATTCTTTCTTCTCAAATCCTCGCTAAGAAGAGTAGTTGCTACATCATTAAAAACTAATTTATTTTTACCAAATATAGATGTGCTAACTGCTATTACAACACCATCCCAGCTGCTTGGTAAAGAACACAATAACAGAGCAACCTTGCTTTCATCATCTTGTGTCATCCCCACCGAATTCGCTTGACTAATCAATGTATTTAATTCATTGATGTGGTTTGCCATAGCACAGCCTTCCTTCATTTTCAGTTTGTACAAGAACTTCATAATGAAAACTTTATTTGCAGTTGAAGCCATTTCATACATGGCTGAAAGTCTAGGGTGAACTCACAATAGTGGTTCCCACTTTTTGACCAACTTTGACACTTATATGAATATTTTGTAAAAACCCTTCACTTTTCGACACCTATAACTTTTAAACCGTTAAGAATTTGAAGATGATATAAACTAGTGATTTTTAACATCTTGTTTGTAGATTCTAAATTTTTTTTTTCAAATTTGCTTGAATAAAATTTTATTAATTTTTCCATCTCCCTCAAAAAGTAATTTTTTAGAGCAAACAACATTTTTTAAGAGTGATGTGTATCCCGAAACGCATAATTTTTTTTCTAGAAATGATAAAAACTTAATTCTTTTGAATCTTTGTTTATAACATCAATACCCAGGGTATGCAGTTGGTTTGAATTGTGATATGTTGAATCTTTTTTATTTTATCAAGTTTTGAAGTTCGACTAATTATAATTTAGATATAAGCGTACGTTTGAATACATAACTTGTTCTATATATATCAAAATTCAATTTTCTTTTTTTGTTAGAAAGAAAACATCAATACCTAGTGCATAGATATTTTTTAGAATTTTTTTGAATTAGTTTTCTATTTTTCCCAATGCATTGAACAAAGAAGTTCATGTTCAGTGAAAAACCTACATTCATAAGAAATAAAATAAAAATATATTAATGAAATTAAATATACTAAAAGTTATACTATTCGGAAAGATTTTAATAAGGACTAAATACTTTTAAAAAAGAAACTTTTAAATGAATTAATTTGACCCCCCAAAAGCTAATGTAAAATTGGTTTTTTATCAGCATTTGATAGATGCAAAGGAGACTCCATTGCAATTATGATTTAGAAGTAGAGAGGTTCTATCCAAGAAATTTTGATCTAAGAGCCTTTGATTTAACTCTCTTTAATTAATTACTTAAAATGGGACCTCTTAAAGCTTAAATCATTATATTTTCTAAAAAATGTATGATTTCAGCAAAAATCAGGACGTACCAAGAAGTGGGAACCAACTTTGTGAGTTCACCCTCTATCCCATACTTCTTTTGTTGTTGCATCACCCGTGACATTGAAGAGAACATTATTGGACAGCGAGAGAAAGATTGTCGCTCTCGCCTTCTTGTCCAATTTTAGAAAATCTTCATCAGCCATCCCAACTGGTTTCTTTGCTATCCCTTCAAGCACGATTGAAAGGTCTTGCTTTATCAGCAAAGACTCCATCTGCACTTTCCATAATCCGAAGCTCTGACCGGGAACTTCTCTATCTCCGATTCTTCCATGATTCTGGAAATTCAAACACCAAAATCTAAACAACGATCTAACCTTGCTCTAATACCAATTGTTAGGATGAAGAAATCGGATTGAAAAACAGCAGATAAACAAATTAATAACACACACAACAATAAACAATGAGACACAGATTTATCATGGTTTGGCAATTGCCTACATCCACACTTGAAGCAAGGGAATCACTTTATTATTCACCATTTTGGTTTACATCTACATAGCTGCAATCAGCTCTGGCAATCAACTTCAGAAAATGAATTACAATCAGCTCTTAAAGAGCTTCCAAGAAGAATATGAATAGCCAAGAGTTTTGGCGGCAAATAGGGAAGGAGTCAGTTGGACTTCAACTTCCAACATGCAAGATGTGGAATCATAGACATAACAAAGGCTAGAATGTCATCTCATCGAATACAAAAAAAAAATGCAAGAACTCAGCTACCGAGAACTCAAAATAAATCAAAATCAAAATGGCAAGAACTCAGTTGCCAAGCATGTAAATGAAGATGAAGACTATAGAGTATACAAACCAAAGATGCTGAAAAAAAAATGCACACGAGACTTGGTGGCAAATTCTCCTTCACTGCTAGATCTGAAATGTGAAAGCTGTTATTACACTCGATTCCTTCCAATCCATGAGCAGAGCATGGAGCTGAGATCGAATGATTTTTTTTTACATCAAAATATAAAAATTACAATTCATAATTGATCAGTTGTTTCGACTTCATCAGTTATAGAATGTCCATGAATATCCCAGTCATGCCATCAGTTACATATTGTGTTACTTCAGCGATGGTTTTAATCATAAAATTTTAAAATATTAATTCCAATCGTTTTAATCATAAAATTTTAAAATATTAATTGTGAGGTGTAACTATCAGATTTTAAAATATTAATTGTGAGTTATAACTGTCTGAATATGAATCATTTTTTTTTTCTTACACGAAATATTCCATTTTGCTCACCTCTTATTGTTGTTGTCATTGTAGGTTACGCCTCTTAGCATAACAAAAATTCTCATGTATTAGATATTTTTTTCCACAAAAGAATAGTCTTAAGAAAATATTATTTCAAAGGCAAACGGAAACACTCCAATTTCAGGTAACAATCTTAAAATGCTTTAGTTTACTAAGTATAAAAAATTGCATTGAAATAATCATAAGAATATGCTTATCAAAAATTGAATTGTTGTTTTGAAGTCATTTCTAGTAATCCTCTTATGTTATAAGAGACCCATTGGTTCGTCAATGCCCTAACCTCTCGCAGATTTCTTCACGTGTTATGGTTTGAGCTTGCCGAAGGGAGGTTACAGATTTCATACTGCCTTTGATTCTTAGTAAAATTATCTTGAATGAAGAAGTGGGGTGTTTTGTTGTCTGAAAAAATGGAAATTCTTTGAAAAAAAATTAAAATTTCTTCTCTTCCTCATGTAGCCTCAATGAAATAAGAAAAAAGTGATTGATATTATTTTAAAGCTTCATTCTGGTGTGCTTGAAATTTTCAATTTCAACATTGTTCAATTTTTTTTGGTACAAGTGACAAGATTTCAGATTGAATTCATCATGTTTCTCTTAAAGGTGTGCCAAGATTAAGATTGAAAATAAAGATTCAGAATTTTTCTAAGTTCAGATTCTACATCCATTTTTTTTATGTCAAAGCCTCAGATCACTCTGAACAATTTCTTTCTGACAAACCTACCTAATGGTTTTCATGGCTAATCCTTCTTGATAACATTGAATCTTTATAAAGTTGAACTGAATGACAAGATCGTTGAGCTCTTTGTACAATTATGTCTAAGTTTTAAAGGTTCAAACCTTCATATTTGCAATGGACTTGAAAGATTAAAGAATTGTATTATTCTATTTTGTTAGGAAGACATGGGAATAATTTTTATTTTAAAATGTTTTTTAATGAATGTTTATTTGAGAACTATAAGATGTTCTATATCATGTGTATATATGTATGTATGCATGTGTCTTTCTATTTGAGAGAATAAAGATATGTTCTGAAGAATAATTTATTTAAGAATTGTACTATTCTATTTAGTTCCAAAAGACACCAAAATCATATTCATCCTTAATGTTTTATAAAAGAATGTATACTTGACAACTATAAGATGTTCTATATTGGAGTGTATGTATATACATATATTCATTAATATATTCTTATCCCTGTATTTGATGGCTCTCCAATAATAAGATAATAACATCAATGCAAAGAATCACATGCTTTAATTAATGAAACACATATAAATCTTGTAAGAATGAGTTTACAAGAAACACTACCTATTAGTTCTCGTTTCAACTTACAACAATACTCTCTCCCTTTACAAAACAAAAACACAATTAGTTACCATTTTCATACCATTTTATATCAACTTAACACAATACATCCCTTCTTGGTAAAATAATAATGAAAGACATGGAAAAATTAAAATATTAGTGAATCAAGAAAATAAAATCTAATATATTTTTTAAATTTTTTGGTCAGTAAAAGATTATGATTTTATTAAATGTAAAAACTTGGAAGAAAATTGGGCCTGACCGAGGGTGGCAAAAAAAAATGGTAAAAAAAATGGTAAAAAAAAAGGAATAGGCGAGTGAGTGGGAGCGAGCGAGCTAGGGTTTTGGAGGTCGAAGACTCAGATAAAGGGGATGAGGATGGAGATGTAGACGGTGGCCTATGCTCGTTGCTTTGCCCTGCGCGATGTTTGTGCCCTATGTGTTAGCCTGTGCGGGTTTGACTATTGTTTGGCAAGCGTCAGGGTTGGGTGCGGAGGGGAGGGAGGCGTTGTTGTGCCTATAGAGGTCTTGTTCAACGACGACGTTGAGGGAGGCGCTAGTGGATTTTTTCTTTCTTATCCCTCCATCTTGTTCTCCTTTGTTGTCCAAGGCAGGCGTAGGGTGCTTTCCGTCATCTTTGGGTGTTGGCACCAAGGCTTTGTTTGGTCAGAGGAGTGTGCGGTTGTTTTGGTAGGTGTTGGCACTACTAATATCGACACAAATCCTACATGCAGTACAACTATTAAGTTTTGATATTAGCTCCTCCCTTAGAATGGGAATGGAGGACCATATCGAAGGGGTCTTTCTATGCTTTTCTCTGTTTTTTCCCCTTCACAGTGTGCCAACCTTCTTCAAGCCTAGAAGCCTCAATCTGCCAATCTAAAGAATTAATCTAGGAGAATTTTGTCCGATCCCTCATATAGGAAACCTCATGGTAGACCTAACCATCCACTAACAATAAGGACTCCTCCTTATCTTGGGACCTCAATGGCCCTACATTTCTCCCTTCCCTCTGAAGTTATAGCTCCCTTATCCCACAACTTGCTATCACACCCATCAACATTCAAAGGAAAAGGATCTATAGGATAATGAATTGTATCATTTCCCTAGAAACAACCTGAGAAAAAATCTTATGCTTTTCATCCTTCTTCTCCACCGTATAAAGTTGTTGAGTAACATATTTCCACCAAGAGGTTGTCTTATGCATCTTATCTTTGGCACACTGCACAACCATATGCCCTGTCTAAAAGCATCTTCTACACCTAAATGAGACCCCTTCATAGTCAATGGGGTACACTGAGCAACCTTTCAAGGTTTTAATCAAGATTTGTGCAAGAATGCCCTTAGATACATCCATTTCCACCAAAATACGAGAAAAGCTAAAGTCATAGAGATTAAAAAAACTTCACAAACCATAAGGAAACTTCCGAATGTGTTTCCTACTGCATCATAACAAGAGTCAAACCAAAAATGTAAGGAGGGATTCAGAAACCTCGCCCATAACGGGATCTTGTCAAAAACTTTGGTAGTTGGATTAAAAGTAAGATGCGAGAGCTTCAACATCAAAGGAAACTTATCCTCCCAACTCCAAAGATGTCCACACAAAACCTTGTTTATATCTTGAGTCTTTTCAAAAACAACAATAAAAACCCCTTTGTTTATGAGGTAAATATGGACACACCCATTTAGAAAAGGCTCCCAATTTTCAGATATCCAAGTATTCAAGTCGTGCAAGCTCGGACATAGGCCCTTGAAGCGTCCAATCAACCCTAATAGAAGAAACTGAAGCATTATGAGCAGCTTAAATGGTCTTAGACGAAAGCGGTAAAGGAACCCCAACACACCATTATGTTGGTGAGAGCCTTGTGTCTACTTGGCAACACGTGGGGGGAGATTTGAGCTGCACCCGTGATATGCTGAAGCATCCTTTGTCCTCCTCGACCATCCTTCCCCAGGAATGACTTCTTTGGAGCGACATCACCCACCATGTTGTGTAGCATCAATGCAAAGGGAGGACTCACCTTCCTGAAAACCTTGAAAAGACCTTTGTTGCATCCACGATTCCAGATGATCAGGACTTAAAAAGACAAGGTCAACTGATGGACCAGAATGGTCATGGCAAGAAAGGATGCTGACTAACTTGACCTTGTTGGCAGGCATGGAAAATGAAACCCTAGCCCCAACCCAAGGAGATTTCTATAAACCTATAAAAAAAATCTATTAAATTATTTTTAATATATAATATGATATTATATTAAATATTCAAAATAAATTAAATTATATATTGAAAAAACATACTATAAATTATTTAACTTTTTTTTTTTATGTTTTAATTTCAAAATATAATTAAATAATTTGATAAAAATATAAAAAATAATATTTAGCATAGTTTAGTTTTTCCCTTTAATTAAAATGGTATTTTATTAAATCTAAGATATAATAATAATTAAAAATTTTAATATAAATATAAGGCACTAATGATACTTCATGTCATTCAAAACCTAATATGTTAGGGAAGCACATAGAGCCATATTGGGGCTTTTGTATACCTATTCCATGGGTATAATTATATGTTTGTATTAGCTCTTATTATCTTATGTTATAATATGATCAAATATATATTTAGTTATGAGTTTTAATTTTATTTTGACAAAGGTAAGAACTGTATGGTGAAAGCTTCTGGATTTGACTGTGTGCGCTTATTTGTTATCAGTGTTTTTAATCATACTCTATGATTCATCTCTAGCTCATCCTGATGATGCAGTATGATTCAAAATGTTGATATTAATTTATATGTACATTGAAAATCTAATTTAATATTAATTATAAGTAATGAGAGAAAGGTCAAACAAATAATGTTAATTGCTGTTTGTTGCGTAGGTTAATAGTGACAATATGTGAACAATGATTTCGATGTGAATTATTGAGGACTCTGATATTTGATACTTGGATTTCACGACATTACTCTACCAAGCAACTCTAGGAGCGTTGAGTAGGATGACTCTTTTGTTCTTCCACTCCACGGCAGGTGTAAGTGGCATTTAATAATTCTGGTGTGAGTCAAACATAACAACATATCACATTAATTAAGGCATTATTTTCAGAGAGTTTTCAATAGGGGAATTGGAGTGCGTATCCTGCAGTGAAGTTATTCTTTATATCTGCTTGATATTCTAAACACAATTTTGTTGCAGCCATCTCATAATATCTAATAATGATGAACATAAAAGTTGTAGTATTGGTGTGAAAGAGTAATTTGAAGATCAAATAAAACCCAACGACCATAAAAATTTATGTCCAAAATCTTTAATCTATCAAACTAAACCAGAAAGCCATAGACTGAAATCATAACAGTCTGGTTGTATCCAACAAATCATAAACAGTCTGGTTGTATCAATTCCTTTACCTATAATTGTTATTGAGTTTTATCACCACTTGGCACATGGCCAATCTGCAGCTAGAAAACTTAACACAAATGTCATGTGACAATTTTAAACAAAATATTTTAATTACTTATTAATAGTATTAATACTAATTTGTGCACCTAAAATTTGAAAAACAAAATAGAAATAAAATATTAAAAAAAAAAGAGGGAGAGCAAATCGTAAACAATAGCTGCTCCACCAAAGTAGGGAAAGATTCTAAATCATCCTTTCTTTCACAATTTTAAAATTGCATGGGAACACTTAATTGCTTAAATTTAAGCAGAAAATAGAGTTAAGCAGTGGCATGGGAACATGATGTAAAAGGCTTCATATAAAGTATTCATATTCCAAACATAAAAAAATATCTTTTCTTATAAGAGTGAATAGGGCAATGTGTTCTTGAAACCCCATTTGAAATATATTAGTATCATTTCCATCCAAACCTAGCTGCTTTTGCCTGGTAAACTTGAACATAGGAAAAATCTACTAAATAGCTTCATAGTCAACCTTTTATTACATATTTTATAATATCTTTATTTTCTTGATTCTCAAGTATTTTTGCACATGAAATAAGGGAAATTACTATTTACAAAAAAGCATTACTATTATTATGAGAGTTTTAAAATAATATAAATCTCTAAACATTAGAAACTACTGTTAAGAAGATAGAAACTTACCCTTTTAAATTGCAGCTTAAAAGATCCTTATCAAAATAAAAAATTTATTGGCTTATTGTTATTTATTTATTTTGAATTATACTAAAACTACTTCAACTCATCATGAGGACAGTTTGATAAACAAAATTTTAATTAGGATTATTGGGATTAGAAGTTAGAAGACCTTGTGGAGTTCCTAAAAAACAATAATATAAAATCTTGGACTTTTAGTATTTTGTGATTAACTTAGAGCATAAGTGGCATTTAAGACTAAAATATCATTCAGGTATATTTCCTTGATTTGCCTAAAATCAAGTAACTCTAGGATTTTGAGTAGCTTACAGTGATGAATTTTCTTCAATAATCATCATGGATCATATTGAATGGAGGGATATGGTGATTCAAGTTCATTAAAGAATACTAAGGATTCCTCTTTAATAGTCCTAGTCTTTTGAGTTCATGATGTTGATATGCACCATTGGTATCGAGTTGATATTTTTTATTAACTAATGGTTATCATTGTTATTAGTTTTCCTTGCTATATTATTATTATTAGTGAAGTTGATCTTTATCTTATACAATTATGTTTTGAGATGCATACTTTAGAAATATCTAGACCACAACACATGACACTATGGTTTGAGCTTCTTAGGATAGGATCTAATAGTCAAGCACATGATGTTTATAAGTGGTCCACACTTGTCAAGTATATACCTTTGGTTGTTTCTTATTTTTAACCATGCACATGCTAATAATGATAACCCTTTTTTGAAATAGTAGTATCCTATAATTGCATGGACTAGTACTCTATTCTGAGTTGTTACTTTTGGTGTCGATTCATCAACTAAATCTAGGACTTTGTCCTTGTTTCACCTAAGTTGGTGATAGTCGATGAGGAAACTGTCTGGGTAACTAGACCCTAGAAAGGGTTGCATACCCACTCTTATACCATCATCTTAGATGGGTTTTAAATTGCTTTATGATCTACAAAGTCTCTGTGCCTTCACATAGGCAAGGCCATCTCTGATGAGCCCCTAAGACATTAGGTCTCGCCCTTAGGTCTTGCTCTTTGAGTTTGATTGAAATTGCCACACCTTCTTATTAATATGCATGCCTTATTCATCTTTAAAATCAATAGTTGTGTATTGTATGATTGATTCAACTAAAGTAATGATATGATTTTTTATGATGATCATGTATCTAATAATCCTTGACCATGTGTTGAACATTCAAACAAGTAGACAACTTGCAAGTGCAGGTTTGAGAAGAAAGGTGAAAGGTAAATACATAATGATGGAATTGTGAGAGAAAATTGACTACAGGGAAGGTATGTTTAGTTGTATCCAAAACAAGCTTTATGTTATTTTTAAACATTTAACATTGGTTGGAAAGGTTACGTGTCATATTTTACTACTTCTTGTAGTTTTACAAATGCATTATGTTGAGTTCTTTAAAAAAAACAAAAAATTCCAAAATTCTTAAGTTTGGAGTTTTGTAATTAGGTTGTGCAATGCCCATTAAACTTGTAAATTTTTGGCATTACACTAGTTCCCTAATGATAGGGAGATTGAGTGAGAAGTTGCTCAATAAGTCTAAATTGGGTTAATCAATGAAAGGGACCCAAAGGATATGATTTTCCTTGTGTTCAATCAGTGTTTGCAATAACAACTTCAACATCCACACCTCTTCTCAAGCAACCACCCCATTATGTGTTATACCCCCTTGTTCTAGCTTGCTTCCTCAATGTTACTCAAATCCTCCACCATAGGTCTACACCCCAAAAATGGTGTCTAGACTATCATAATTGATTTAATTAGGCCCATTATGTGTATTTAAATTGTCCTCAAGAGTTTGGAAGGTACTAACATCATTGAGGTAATCAGGTTCACTTTTTAGTAAAACAAGGCTAAAAAGGCTACTAGCCCGTGGAGGCCTAATTGGGTGGATTTTGCTTGCATAGGGAAATGATGGCCATGAAAATCAAGGAACCTAACTTGGGAGGTGTCAAAAAGGTCTAAAATCAAGGATTTTCATGAGTTTAGCCCCTGAGAAGATAGTATAATGACTTCCCACATTTTTAGGCAAGAAAGTAGGGTTTTGAGAGGGTTTTGCTCATGAAACAAAGGAAGTCTCTCCTACTCCACACACCAAGCTTCCAAAATCCTATATAAGCTCTACCACATCATTTTGAATTATTCTCCAACTCTGCCCTGCATGACATTACACCAAAAACTCATCATACAACAATAAAATGACTGTTAAAAGCACTGTCACTATCAAATCAGTGTCTTATCGGCACTTTGCAAGGTTAAAACTTCATGGAAAACTTCACCAATGCATATATCAACCTCCAAGAAACTTTTTTAGCACTTTTCACAAGATGCAAAAACACGAATATGTTCATAAAGAAAACTTAGATTCAAAAAGACATTAAATTCCCAAAACTGGGTACTTGCTACCAGCCACAACTCAACACATTTGCAAGGTAAAATACACACTGGTTGGAGCTCCAAATACATCTAAAACTGCAAGGAGACTAGTGAAGACATCTACCTTAAGTTTTCTTACTCAAATTGATCCTTGCGCACAAACAATTTTGGTCTTTGTTCACATTGCTAGCCAAATCCATCTCCAACTTGCCTAGCATATGCTCAAAAGCACTTCTTTTTCACAACCCTGGCCAAAATATGACTTATTTACAATGTACATATGCAAAAAAAAATTTCTAAGTCCACCCATGGGAGCCCAAACCTATATTTAGATAAGTTGATGCATTTTGGAGTCCAAAACCCTTGACAGGGTAGTCAAGGAGCAAAATGAAAATAATTTTACAAAACCAACTTCCAAATGCCCAACCTGCAAATCAATTACATGTAGAGCATTGAATATACAATAAATACACTTTCCAAAAGGTATATTATGGAAAGGAGAAGTCCCAGTACAGAGTGCTATACAAATGGAGTGCAAAACATGAGAAAAGTCATAAAAATGCTAGCTCTTTAGTTGATTATGAAAGAAAGTACAAAATACAACCCTATACCAAGAAGAGGGAGGCATATATAGAATTTGGAGGTATTTATCAGGTTGTGTATGGACATAAGGATTTTTTGTCTTTTTTTACAAAAAGTGTCCAAAATGACAACTTTTACAAGCAAAAATGACAACTTTTGCTTCTCCAAGTGGTAATTTGACTTGTGACTTGTGAACATCTGAAACTCTATCATCCTCCTTTGGAAGCTAACTTTTGAATGCTGCCAAATCTGAAACATTGAAAATAAGAGACAAAGAAAGATAAGTAGGCAAATCAATTTTATATGCATTAGAACCATACTTAGGCAATATCTTGCAAGGACCTATCCACCTCATTTGGAACTTGCTAGGAACTCCCTTTTGCAATCTAGACTTGTTCAAATGCACCATCACAAAGTCCACAATTGAAAATTGAATATCCCTCTTTGATGCATCCACTCTAGCTTTCACTTTCTATGAGGTATCCTGAAGAGTCTTTCTCACTTGCTCATGAACTTCCTTCATTGATTGAGCCATGTCATTTGCTGTACCACTCTTTTGCTGCATGTTACCAAGATCCCTTAACTCCAAGACACCCCTTGGGTGTATACCATAAACAATCTCAAAGGGACTCTTACCAGTTGACTTGTTAACACTATCATTGTATGCAAATTCTGCCTGATGGATGAGCTGATCCTAACTTTGGCCATAATCCTTTGTCAAACACCTTAAGAGGTTTCCAAGAGTCCTATTGACCACCTCAGTTTGGCTATTAGTTTATGGGTGATAAGCTGAACCAAAAGAAATATTTGTACCCAATCTTTTCCACAATGTCTTCCAAAAATGGCCAGGAAACTTAACATCTCAATCAGAAACAATACTAGAAGGTAAACCATGGATTCTAATCACTTCCTCGAAAAAAAAATAGGCTATATGACTAGCATCATGCGTAGTTTTGCAAGGAATAAAGTTTTCCATTTTACTAAATCTATCCACAATCACAAAAATGCTATCAAAACCAACTTTAGTCTTAGGTAAGCCTACCACAAAATCCATGCTAACACATTCCCAAGGCCTTAGAAGTAGTACCTTTTTCTTTCTGACAAACCATACATTGCTCCACATACCGTCTGATATCTTGCTGCATTTTAGGCCAATAATAGAAACGTTGCACCAACTATAATGTTTTGTTGAGACCAAAATGTCCACTCAAACACCCATTGTTCTTTTCTTGAATCACATTCTCCCTCATTGAGCTTTTAGGAACACATAGTTGCCCACCTTTAAACAACAAACCATTTTGCAAAGTATAATCAACATATTCACTATGAAAAGAATTATCGAATGCTTGGCAAACCTTATAGATGGCTGTAAAATCTTCATCATCAAGATACATTGCTTCGAAGCATTATATGCCAATACTCTAAACCTATTTTTCCCGCACTGTTAGAAGCCTTCTACTCAAAGCATTTGCTACCTTATTGCATTGTCCTTTCTTGTGCTTAAGAGTAAAAGTGTATGATTGTAAGTACTCAACCCATTTAATGTGCCTATGATTTAACTTATCTTGTGAATTCAAGAAACTCAAAGCTTGATTATATGTATAAACAACAAACTCCTTTGGAAGCAAATAATGTCTCCACTTTCTAAGTTCTTGAACTAAAGCATAGAGTTCCAAATCATAGGAAAAGTACTTCTTTTTAGCATCATTCATCTTTTCACTAAAGAAAACTACAAGTCTATTATCCTGAATCAACACTACACCTACTACAATATTACTAGCATCATATTCAATAGTAAATAACTTGTCAAAACTAGGAAGTATAAGCACTAGTTGAGAAGAAATCTTGGTTTTCAAAAGTTTAAACCCCTTATTTGATGCATTTGTCTATTGAAACTTTACCTTAGGTCCACCTTTTATAGTATCAAGCATTGGTGCACAGATTTCACTAAACCCTCTAATGAAATTCCTGTAGAACTATGCTAAACCATGAAAACTTTGAACATCACTTGCTGATTTGGGTGTAGGCCAATTTGTGATGGCTTCTACCTTGGTTTTATCCATTTTCAAATCTCCACCTAAGATCACAAAGCCAAGATAAACCAATTCATGTTTCATAAAATCACACTTTTCCAAATTGATTATCAGTTGTTCATCATATAATTTGTTCAAAACATTCTCAAGATGCTTCAAATGCTCTGCTTTAGCTTTACTGAATTAGTATGTCATCTAAGTGCACCACTACAAATTTACCAATGAAATCATGAAAAATTCATTCATGAGTCTCATGAATGTACTTGGGGCATTAGAAAGACCAAATGGCATAACTAGCCACTCATAAAGACCCTCATTTGTTTTGAAGGTTGCTTTCCATTCATCGCCTTCTTTTATCCTGATCTAGTGATAGCCACTCTTGAGGTCAATTTTTGTGAAGTACTTTGCACCTCCCAAACAATCCATAAAATCCTCAATCCTTGGAATATGAGATCTATACCTAATAGTGATTCTATTAATGGCTCTTGAATTTGTGCATAATCTCCATGTACCTCCTTTCTTGGGTGCTAAAATGATAGGTACTGTACAGGGACTTATGCTTTTTCTTATCAGATTTTGATCTAGAAGTTCTTGCACTTGTCTTGCCACTTATTTGTTCTCCTTAGGTGTCATCTTATAGGCTACTTTGTTTGGTAAAGAGGCTCCTGGTATGAATTCTATTTGATGGCTAATGGCTCTAGGAGGTGGTAAGGTTGCAAGTGTTCCATTCGTTATAATTTCTTTACAGTCATCAAGCATTTGTTGCACTTCTTGTGGTATTTCAACCTTCTTCTCATCTTTTCTTCCTTGGGTGTCACTATAAGTGCAAATCCCACTCCTTTGCCCTCTTCAAGTGTGTTAATAAACTCTTTCTCATTCACTTTTAAAACATTTTGATTCTTTGAACTATTTCCCTCTTTCTCTCCATTTATAGACTGAATTTTGTATGTAACACCATCCTTCTAAAATGAGTGCAAGTTATTTTCACCATTGTGTATGGCTTTCCTATCAAATTGCCAAGATCTACCAAGAACTAGATGCCCAAAATCCATTGGAAGAATATCACATAAGATCTTATCTTGATACCCTCCTATAGTTAATTCTACCCATGTTTGTTCATTGACAAGAACATGCTTCTCCCTATTCAACCATGTGACTCTATAGGGATGTGTGTGAGGGATTGTTTCTAGTTTGAGTTTCCTCATTGCTTCTTCTAAAACTATGTTATCTATGGATCCTAAATCAATGATCACCTTGCATACCTTTCCCATGATCTTGCATTTAATTTTAAACAATGACCTTCTTTGAATAGGTTCCTCCTGAATTGTCTCCTTTATCAAGACTCTTCTCATCATCAAAATCTCACCATCTTCTGATGTTAAGCTCACTTCATGAGCTTTGCTGCTTGCTACATTTTCTTGCACATAATTCACTTTTCTTTCACCTCCTTCTAATGAAGTGGGTTTCTTTGGACATTTGTAGGCAGGGTGCCCCAACTTCTGACAGTTGTAGCATTTCATGATGGAGAAGTAGGACCCTCTTCCTAGTCCACTAGATCTACCTCTACCTGGGTTACTAGATCCCCTTCCTCTATAGCTGCTCTTGCTATATGAATCCCAACTTTGCTCAATAAGTTTGGATTCTCCTTGGGACCTTTGATCTCCTCTTCCACCAAAACTTCCTCTATGGCCTCTACCATCTCTACCCCTACCTCTTCCTCTATTGCTTTGTTCTTGCTTTTTCTTATTCTTCTCTTCCACTTTGAGTGCTAGTTGATAACACTTGTGAACTATTTGTGGACATAACAAACTCATCTCTTCTTGTATGTTCCATCTCAGTCCATTCAAATACCTTGCTACTTTTATACTCGGATCCTCTACTACCTTGGATCTCTTGCATAGTTTTTGAAATTCCTCAGTGTAGGCACTGACATCTAAGTCTTTTTGTCTCAAGTTTTGTCTTTTCCTATGTAGTTAGATTTCATAGTCTTCAGGAAGATAGGTTTCTCTAATTTTGGTTACCATTTCTTTCTAGGTGGCTATTAGTTGCTTACCTTCTTTCAAGCTTTCCTATTGGATGAACTTCCACCAAGTTAAGGTTGCCCCTCTCAACCTTGATTTTGCTACTTTAACCTTTTGTGCTTCAGTTATTCCATCACACTCAAAATTGTTTTCTAGGCCTTCAATCCATTCTATAAGAGCATCAGGATCCAACTTTCCACTGAAAAGAGCCACTCCCTAAAAGGTAATACCACTCATGGCTCTCAAATCCTTCAAGAATGGTTCTTGCTCAAGGATAGGGTCAGGTATGGGAACCTCATCTTCTATTGCCACCATTTTTCCCTTATCTCCAACCTTATCATGGAATTCTTCAGTCTTAACTTCAATTTCAACTAATTTTATTGCTACTTACTCCAAACTCTCTCTGAGTGCTCTATTTTTCTTCTTCTTGGTCTTCAACCTTCTTGGCTAACTCAGCATTAGTCACCATGTTTTCTTCTAAGGATTCTATTTATCCTAAGTCAATTTGTTTTCTCTATTCACTTGAATCTTTCTCAAGCTCTGATACCAGTATGATAGGGAGATTTAGTGAGAAGTTGCTCAATAAGTCTAAATTGGGTTAATCAATGAAAGGGACCCAAACGATATAATTTTCCCTATGTTCAATCAGTTTTTGTAATAACAACTTCAACGTCCACATCTCTTCTCAAGCAACCACCCCATTATGTCTAATACCCCCTTGTTCTAGCTTGCTTCCTCAATGTTACTCAAACCCCCCACCATAGGTCCACACCCCAAAAATGGTGTCTTGACTATCATTATTGATTTAATTAGGCCCATAATGTGTATTTCAATTGTCCTTCAAGAGTTTGGAAGCTACTAACTTCATTGAGGTAATCGGGTTCACTTTTTAGCAAAACGAGGCTAAAGAGGCTACTAGCTCGTAGAGGCCTAATTGGGTGGATTTTTCTTGCATAGGGAAATGATGGCCATCAAAAATCAAGGAACCTAACTTGGGAGGTGTAAAAAGGATCTAAACTTGAGGATTTTCATGATTTTAGCCCCTGAGAAGATAGTATAATGACCGTCCACATTTTTAGGCAAGAAATTAGGGTTTTGAGAGAGTTTTGCTAATGAAACAAAGGAAGTCTCTCCTACACCACACAAAAAGCTTCAAAACTCTTCTATAACCTTTTCCACATAATTTTGAGCTATTCTCCAACTCTTCCTTGCATGACATTACACCAAACACTTGCCATACAACAATAAAATGATTGTTAAAAGCACTATCACTGTCAAATCACTGTCTTATCTGCACTTTACAAGGTTAGAAGTTCATGGAAAACTTCACCAATGCATATATCAACATCCAAAGAACTTTTTTAGCACTTGTCACAAGATTCTAAAGCATGAATATGTTCATAAAACAAACATGGATTCAAAAAGACATTAAATTCCCAAAACTAGGTACTTGCTGCTAGCCACAACTCAACACATTTGCAAGGTGAAATACACGCTAGTTGGAGCTCCAAATACATCTAAAACTCCAAGGAGACTAGTGTAGACCTCTGCCTTAATTTTTCTTACTCAAATTGATCCTTGAGCATGAACAAGTTTGGTCTTTGTTCACATTGCTAGCCAAATCCATCTCCAATTTGCCTAGCATATACTCAAAAGCACTTATTTTTCACAACCCTAGCCAAAATATGACTTATTTAAACTATAAGTATGCAAAAAAAGTTGTCTAAGTCCACCCATGGGAGCCCAAACCTGGATTTAGACAAGTTGATGCATTTTGGAGTCCAAAACCCTTGACAGGGCAGTCAAGGAGTAAAATGAAAACAATTTTACAAAACCAACTTCCAAATGCCCAACGTGCAAACTAATTACATGTAGAGAATTGAACATACAATAAATACACTTTCCAAAAGGTATAGTATGGAAAGGAGAAGTCCTGGTATAGACTGCTATACAAATCGAGTTTAAAACATGAGAAAAGTCATATAAATGCTTGCTCTTCAATTGATTATGAAAGAAAGTACAAAATCCAACCCTATACCAAGAAGAGGGAGGAATGTATATATAATTTGGAGGTAGTTATGAATTCATGTATGGACATAAGGCATTTTTGTCTTCTTTTTACAAAAAGTGTCCAAAATGACAACTTTTACAAGCAAAAATGACAACTTTTTGTTGCTCCAAGTGGCAATTTGAGCAACCTAACTCAAACAACCTTCCAAAATCACCTAGGAATGAATAAAACTACTTTATAAATATTTTTCAATACTTTCCAAAGCATGGCTAAGCCTATAAGGTGATTTTCCACTTTTTAGCCTTACTTGGCCTAGGAGCACAAAACTGACAACACAAACCTTAAGAAGAAAAAATTGATCTCTCAATCACAAAATAAGATCAAAAAATTATTAAATTAATAAACACAACCTATAACAACATTCAAAACCTATTACAAGACTCACAAACACTTAAGCATGAAAATACTAAAAAAATGGAGAGTATAAGCAAAACTAGGTGCTCTTGCACCACCTAAACTTTAGGACTTCCAAAGTGGGTGAAAAGAATAGAAAATAATTAAATTATCATATTTTGACTCTAAAATTGAGAGACCTTAATCCTATAATAATACTCCTTACAATAAGATCTCAAGGCAATCCAAAATCTAAAACAATATATAAAGAATACAAAAAATGCATTTATTCGTAGCACTTTTTAATAAGACATGGTACTTATATTACATAAAAAAATGATTTATCACTCGGTTTTATCAACCTCCAAACCATAAAAGTTAGGGAAATTATTGTCCCATTTATTAGGTACAAATTACAACATCCAAACAACATTTCTATTTATTTACTTTCAACAAATATTTCATATGAATTAATAGTTCCAAACTTATCATTTTCCATTAAACATATAGGCTCTAGTAGCTATGGACTGGAGTAATTACAAACCCTTCTTACTTTTATTTTATGAATATTAAATAATAGCATCTATGAGATCATCCCAATGGCGATTGTCAAATCTTATGTTAAGGTCAGCTTTATTCAAAACTATTTATTATAATATGATTTAGATTTCTCCTTTGACTCTAAAATATGTTTTATTTGAATACTCTATAAAGTGTTTTCCTTAGAGATTTGAATACGTTTATTTAAATGAAACATGGCAAATGTTGCATTTTATTATTAAAAATAATAGTGGTCCTATAATCCACATAATATAACTATTTAAAAAAATAAAATAATAGTTTAATAATAACAATGATCACTATTATTGGATACCTTAAAATCATCCACGAATTACTATCATTTGATCTTAGATTAGTTTTCTTGATTTTTTTATTTTTATTTTTTTCAACTCTCATATGATTAATTTAATGTTAATCTAGTAGTATGTTCATTTATTTAATCAAGGAAAATATATGTAATTCAATATATCAATTCCTCTAACCATTAAATTAAATAATATCATATAAAAATGTATATATTATTTGGATATTTAAATTATAATTTCATATAAAATTAACTTCAATAATCTATATATTTTATGTGTACTACCCTACTCAGGAACCCTAGAGGACAACAACAACTAAATAAATAAAAATAGGAACATTCTTTTTTTAACACATGGCCTTAAATTAATAACTTATAATGAAATAAAATATAACATATGCACATGCGGAAGATATCCTAACACATGTGGGTTACCTAACATCACTACCTAAGAAATTTTCTAAAAAATGATTAAGATTATTAAACCATACTACATTAATCATAACATCATGTAAAGTAGGAACACATTCATATCTAATCCTAGGATCATTTTAAAATAGAAAAATAATTGTTCCTATGATAATCTTTAAAGCATAATAAATATAGATCTAAGCAAGTTAACATATTATTTCCAATGTGTCCTAGATAATAAGATAGTTGAGAATACATCATTCTCACCAAGGAGAATACATTGTAAAACATACATTATCAACATGACATTACAAGGATATCAAATGTACATAACACCAACTAATGCAGCATTGAAAACATCCACAACAAGAAACTGAAGGAAGAATCAAGAATCACCAAAATATTATGAACAAGTCCTCTGGTCCCCAATGGAGTTAGGCAATAACCACCTAACCATGTGGAACCTGAAGGCCGCTCTCCCATGTTAGGAGATAGACACAAGGCCCTACACAGCATAAGTAGGATAGGTCAACAATACCAACATCCAAGGAGACACAAAGGACCACTTACACATACAAACATATCACAATAGTTACCATAAAGGATTGCCGCAAGAACTACTAGAGGCTTCACAAACTAGGGTTCTAAGGTAAAATTAGAGAGGAGTGTCATTGCATAGCCTCACATGAGTTACCCTAGCAGTCTCACCCCTCTATGAACTCCAGACCTCAACCCCCATTGAGGACTCATGCAAAATTGAACAAATCCTTCCATGAAGACAAGGAAGTTCGATCATGCCATCCAGGCCTTCCCAATCTCATATCAAGTTTATAGGAGCACTCTAGGCCATGAGTGGGGCACCAAAATATCTTTTTAATGTGATAATCTACCCTTCCCCCTGAATTAATTTTATTTAGTGTTACCACTTGATTGCTAAACTCTCAATGTGTTACCCTAGCAACCACTTTGGGCACTTGCCCCCATTGAGAGCTACCCCCCCAAACTTGCACTTAGACACCTTATCAAAATAACAAATAACAAAGGAAGAATAGCTAACTACAAATCCAAAATTCCAACTAGAACATCTATGTATCCAAAGGCCATTACTCAAACAAAATCATATTGAAAACCATCTTATCCTTCCAACCATATACATCCATGAAAGCCTTTCCATAAGAACAACAACTGATCATCCAATAAATCAATCATAAAAAATAATGAAAAGTTATGGAATAACATAAATTAGACCCAAAAGATCCCCAAAAATAAGACAACATAGAACAATCCCATGACAAGCCTCTGGTAAGTGACTAGGATTCAACTGAACTAACAACAAATATGATCACAAACTAAAATGTCCATAATATAATATTAAGGATTAATTTTTGATCCTATTATTCCCTCAATAATATATTAATGATTTATTTTATATTTAAAAATGGAATCACAAATTAACTTACGAAATCTATAGAAAACATAAAAACTAGACAACTAGTCTTTCACCAAGAAACACCAAATTGAATGCAATCTTATAGAACACCATGGAAATGTAATATCTTATATTCAACAACTAAATACCATGTTTGAAACCTAATTTACCATAGCAGAAAATGATATAACTTTTATTTCAAAAATTTCTACCTAACACACAAAACCATGATAAAACTATACCACCCGATTCACATAAAACACAACAAATTGATTCTATTTGAATTAAAAATAGAAATAATAGTATACAAATATAAATACAATCATAAAAAAATAACATATTAACAAGACCCAACAAAACAAGAAATCCACACACTATGCTTGAAAGAACACAAAGAAAAATGAAAGCATGATGAAGAAACCTTACCTTGAATTTGAAGATCAATGAAGGAAAAAGAAGGAAAATAAAATTGAAATGAATCCTGCAACCAAAATCCATTCTGACAGAAGCAAAAACTACAATTATCCATGAAAAAAATCTTTCATTAAAGCCAACCGATTCCAAAAATTCTAATCAAATCAAATTTAAAATCTCTACGCAATTGATCAAGACTTCTCCTACCATACTTCTCCAAAAGACCCCAAAGTTTCTAGCAATAATTGAATCAGCTCTCAAGGTATAAAAAATATTCAAATTCTAGCAAATTCCTCAACCACATATCCCAAACAATTTCTAAAACAATCTCCTTCCAATTTGTAAAAACAATCCACAATTCTTTCTTCCGAAAACCTCCTAACAAAGTTACCATTCAATTCAAAAGGAAAAAACTCTGGCAATAACTCTCCAAAATGAAAATCCTACATCCTCTAACAACTCAAAAGAAATCAATAGACTTCCCTCTCAAAATAATTAAATGAAAATCAAACCATCACAACAAAATTAAACTCATTAAAATAACTTATAATTAAAAAGGGTTTCATAAAATGGATAACCAAATTCCCACCAAATAATAAGCAATAAAATATCATAACCAAAATATAAATACCACCTCCATACCAAAGAGATAACATAATTAAAGCAACACATATATTTATTTAACCATTACTATATCATACATACGTAGTAATAATCTCACATAAAATAATAATACATGAGAATTATAATATATACTTATATGATTATTTTAATAACAATATTAATAAACATAATAAATCTCATTAAATAATAGTACCTACATAATTAAAATATCACATAAGAAAGCATAAAACATAACCAAGAAAAGGCACCATCCATCACATAGTCAGGACAACTGACACAAGGATTTGAATATAGCCTTTCAGGAAATTCAAATATGTAAACACAAGACCAGATATAATTGTCCTAGTATGGGACAATGGTTAGGGCTAAGTCAATTTGGGCCTTTATGTTATCTCCATTACCACCATCAAGGATTGTTAGGCACACTCAAACCTATGAAGCCAAATGGAATCGATGTCTGGTACCTTAATAAAATAAAACATAAAACACCTGCACACAAGCACATCTATGTATACATCTGAAAAATAAGATTAGTAGCCATGTAAATATTCCTCAAATATAATCATTTGAAAATATGTTAGTACACCATAAACCATCATAAACATTAAACTTATGCACCCTCATATACATATAAGAAACCAAATATTAAACTCATTGGAAGGGTATTTTAACATCACATGCATTCTCCAATGATGTGATATCATCCATTTCCATCAAATATACATTGATTCCCATTTCATTATTTGCTTTATCTGTATGAAGAGTAGGTTCAATATCATAATACCTGCCTTATCATGTGAGGGTTAGAGGGGTATTAAATTATGTCAATGGTAGACACTTGACACTTACTACAAAATATGATCCATGTTTTTTTTTTATTAAGTAAAATTAGGTTGTAAGGAACCCGAAACCCGTTTACAGAATGAGAAGAAAATCATGAAAGAAACTAGAGGGAACAAGACATAGAAAGGAAAGCTACAAAAGACCAGCAGAGAAAATAGAAACTAAGGAAAAGGATAGAAAAAAGCCAGCGAGAGACTAGCAACCAAAGACCAATATTACATTTCAGAAAAAACACTTTATAGACTCTTCTACATCCTTAACCAGCATCATCATAGCCTTAGCAGCTTCTCTCAAGTCATTGTTATCCTTCTTCTGATGGGTATCCTTAGTTTGATAGTTCTGATACTTAATATAAGTACAGATCCAATAGCCAACAAGATGAGAGGGGGGGGAGCTGAATCATACAAACTTAATCTTCCATAAAAATATCAGATTCAACCTCAGTAACATATACTTCAGTAATATAACCAAAACTGCTAAACATGCAAACTCAAAAGCATATAAACATCATAAACCTCATAACACCAGATTTAACGTGGAAACCCAAATAGGGAAAAACCACTGTGGGATTTCAGACCCACTAAGAAATATACTCTTCTAGAGTATGCTCGGTTAAAAGCAAATCCTGTTAAAGATTACAAACACATTGCTAAATGTGACTTGGTTAAGGGATTTCCCTCAGATCTTTTAGGATCTTCACTTTGTTAGAAGTGACCTTGTTACATGATTTCAAACACTCAATTAGAATGTCACCTTGCTAGAGGGTTTCACAAATAAGACTGTTAAGTCAACTCAGTTAAGAAACTTTCTATCACTTTCACAAAATAACAGTAATAAAAATCTATCTACAACTTCACATCTAAAATGCTAAAGCAGATTCTTATTTGTTCAATACAATATAGACATAGAACTAATCTTCTCTATCTGCTGGGCTTCTATACTCTGTTATTCAAATAGGTCTTCAAGCTTTTGTGCTCGGCAATCACTATGTAGCATCCCTGTGCATACACTTGCCCACATACATTGTTTATCAATAGTTTCCTATTTATAAAAAATTAGCTAACCGCTTAATCTCCTTGATCACATTTCCCATGATCAATCATAGCCATCAGATCTTCAATCTTGTCTAGGTTCAATGCATCTTTTGATCTGAAAAATGTTTTACCCTACCTTGGAACTTGCATACATTTCTTGGAACTTGTACTGGGGTATTGCAGTTCAATCTGCATTGTAGATCTTCATGCCGACTTTCCTTTGCCATAGATTCATTAACAAACTTCATGCATGGCATACCAATCATTTAATCAGTTCCAGCTCATCAGCTTCCTTCATTAAATAATGTATGTAAACATTTAATGTATTTTGTTATGGTTCGGTTACAACTCGGTGAATATTAAACTTCACTCGATAGACATTCCGCCTTCATTAACCGATAACGATAACCTTAGGGTTTACCGACTAGGTTCTTTGCTTGGTAACATAGTATAGTATTAACCTTACAATTTACAACATATGTATGATGTCAAAACAATCTAAATATCATGATCTCATCATTATCTGACTCGATAATAGTTGCCCATTGAATACCTTATTCATCCCCTTATCCATCATAATCTTTCTGTGTCTTTTACCGACATCTTTATACTATTCAAATCATACTTTCTCAAGATATGGCAACATCATACTGAATTAGAAAATCAATTTCTTGACATCAATGACAAAATAATAATATCAAGACAGTAAACATCCTTAATCAGTTATATCCATAATCATCAACAACCTTCTCAATATCCTTATTGAAATGCCAACAATCTCCCATTGTCTATTATAATGCCAAATGCTAACAATCTCCCCCTTTGGCATTGATGGAAAAACCAATTAATTTGACCTTAAAAGATTTGGATTGCTGTGATTCTGAAATGCTGAAATGCTCTCTTGCTATCAGCAGACTTTCTCCCCCATACATTAGACTTCTCTGGATTTTTTCAGTTTTCTTTCCTATATTCAGTCTTCTCTCCCTTATATTAGGCTTCTCCCCCTTTGACAACAATGCCAAAAAAGTAAAGAACTAAAACATAATTTCTTCCCGTATGAAGTTATTTCCTGCTGTTGTGTATCAACTCAGTCTCAGTCAGAGCATTTTGTCTTCAATCCCTGTTCCCTATAATATTTCCTATCATAATTCCTGTACACCTTTAGAAAACATCCTAAAGTGTGTAAATTAGCATCAACTCCTGAAAGATATTCAATAGAGTCATCAGATGGATGCTTTCACCGAACTCGGTCAGTGAGTAGAAGATAGGGGTAGGACCCCTAACTTACTTCTAAGATATTCAAAAGTGTCCCTTGGTAGTGGCTTGCTGAAGATATCTACTATTTGTTCCTTTGTGCTAAAATACTCCAACACCACTTTCTTCTCTTGAGCTTCTTCTCTAAGATAATGATATTTGATAGAGATGTGCTTTGTCTTAGAGTGCATAACAAGATTCTTTGAAATGTTAATGGCACTAGTATTGTCATAGAATATAGTTACTGGCTTAGTAACTTTCTCATTTATACCTTCCAACAGTTGTTTGATTTATGCAATGTTGGTACAATTCAATGCTGCAACAACATATTCAGCTTCTACTGTTGACTGTGAAACACATCCTTGTTTCTTGCTAAGCCAACCCACTAGTCTTTCTCCTAAAAAGAAAGCTCCTCCACTTGTGCTTTTTTTCTATCATCAATGTTGCCTACCCAATCAGCATCAGTATAAACTTTTAAATAAAAATCATTTCCTTTTTGATATACTAAGCCATAATCCTTTGTCCCTTTCAAGTATCTAAAAATTCTTTTGATTGCAGTCATGTGTGTTTCCTTAGGATCTGCAGAGAATCATGCAACTATACCTACTGCATGTGCTATGTCTGGTCTATTGTGAACAACATATTGTAGCTTTTCAATCATGGATCGGTAAAGTGTCTCATCAACAGATGTAGATTCGTCATTTTTTGATAATTTATAGTTGGTAGTCATAAGAGTACTTACTGGTTTTGAATCCTCCATTCCAAATTTCTTCAAGATTTCCTTTATGTACTTGGATTGAATTATGAAAATCTCATTTTCATTTGTAGTATCTGTAAAGCTATAAAATACTTTATCTCACCGATTAATGACATCTCAAATTCTTTGCTCATTTCATTTCCAGAGTTCTTACATAGACAGTCATTTCCACAAAATATAATATCATCAACAAATATGGCTGAGATCAGTATTCCATTTTCATCATTCTTCATGTACATATTGTTGTTCTCATTTGTCCTTATAAAACCAATCTTAATCAAATAAGAGTGCAATCTTTCATACCATGCTCTAGGTGCTTGTTTCAAACCATATAATGCTTTGTTCAATTTACATACCTGATCTTCATTCTTGTCTTCAACAAATCCTTCAGGTTGTTCAATAAAAACTTCTTCTTCTAATATTCCATTCAGAAAAGCAGATTTGACATCCATTTGATATACCTTGAAGTTTTTGAAAGCAACATATGCCAACAATGTTCTTAATCCTTCAAGTCTAGCAACATGTGCAAAAGTTTCACCATAATCAATTCCTTCTTCTTGAGCATATGCTTTGTAAACCAGTCTTGCTTTGTTTTGAATGGCCTCTCCTTTTTCATTTAGCTTGTTTCTAAAAATCCACTTTGTACCAATTACATTTTTGTCCTTTGGTCTTGGGATTAGTATCCATGTGTCATTCTTCTTGATTTGATCAATCTCTTCTTTCATAGCATTTATCCAATCTTCACTGTTAAATGCCTCTTTCACTATTCTCGGTTCAAATTCAGATATCAAACATGTGTTCTGTCTCAATTTGTTCCTTGTCATCACTAGATCATCCTTATCTCCTATAATCTCACTTGGTGCATGATGTCTTCTAACATACTTGGCTAATACAGGCTCGGTAGGCTCTGTAACTGTATATTCTCTTCATTTTCTTCAACAGTTTTCTCGGTAAGACTTGTCGGTTGAACATAGACAAATTCATCATAGTCTTCTAGTTCCTTGGAATTTCCTTCATCATTTCTTTTTGCAAATTCATAAATTTTCACATTTGCACTTTCTACTATTTTGTTAGATGATTTGATCAGACATTTAGATGCTTTGCTTCTACAAGAATAACCTAGAAATGTTCCTTCTTCACTTTTCTGATCAAACTTTCCATTTCTATCATCTTTGTGAACATAGCATCTACTTCCAAAGATTTTAAAATAACTTACATTAGGTTTCTTATCATACCAGATTTTATATGGTGTCTTCAAAGTACCTTTCTTCAATTGTACTCGGTTCAGGGTGTAAACTGTTGTGCTTATTACTTCTCTCCAAAATGTTTGTGGCACTTTCTTTTCAATCATCAGTGTTCTAGCACAATCCACAATAGATCTATTTCTTCTCTCAGCTATTCCATTCTATTGTGGAGTTCTCAGTGCAGAGACTTGTCTTTTAATACCATGATCATTGTAGAATAAGTTGAATTCATCAGATGTGAACTCTCCTCCTCTATCTGATCTAAGACATTTCAGTTGTCTTCCTATTTCATTTTCAACTCTTGCCTTGTACCATTTAAACATTTGAAAAACTTCTGATTTTTCTTTTAAAAACATTACTGACATCATCCTTGAATAGACATCCACAAATAATATGAAATATTTATCACCATAATAACTTTGAACTTTCATAGGACCACAAAGATTAGTGTGCACAAGATCTAAAATTCCCTTAGAAGTGTAAGACTTACTTGTAAAGCTTGATCTTGTCATCTTACCCATCTGGCATCCTCGGCACATAGCATTCTCAGTTTTTTCAAAACTTGGTAGACCTCTTACTCGGTGCTTCTTACTTATTTTGATCAGATTATCAAAATTTACATGACAAAACCTTTTATGCCATAACTAGGTATCATCTAACTTTGCATACAGAAACTTATTTCGAGTTGAGTCAAGATGAAATGTATTACCTTTTGTTTGTGTCCCAGTAGCAACTAACTTTCTATTCTTGTCATGAACTTTGACAATTCCTTTCTGAAATTCTATTTGGTAACTTGTGTTGTTTAGCTATGCTACACTCAACAAATTGTATTTCAAACCTTCAACCCAATAAACATCATTACATTTAGCATTGTCAAGAAGTGTTATGGATCCTTTACCTCTTACTAGACATGGTGCATCATTACCAAATCTAACATACCCTCCATCATAATCTTCTAATATAACAAACTTGTGTTGATCTCCTGTCATATGATGTGAGCATCCACTATCTGTGATCCAAGAATCATTAGTGTTTATGTGAGATATTAGGGCTTTTTCTTCATGCCTTTCTTCATCTGATCCATCTTTGATAGCCACATAAACTACTTCCTCTGTATTAGTTTCATCTGATTTATCATCATTGGATTCCTCATTAGCTATTAAGCATGTCTTTCTATCTCTTCTTCTAAAATCTCGGTGTCCTCTGTAATGATTATCTTTCTATCTATCATCTCGGTAATCTCTCTTTTCAGTAGAATCTTTGTCAGGATAGTTAGAAGCTATATGTCCTATTTTATCACAATTGAAACATTTCAAAGGTAGTTTTCCTTTATACTTACCTTTGCCTCTCAATAACCTTCTGGCTAATAGTGCTTCAAACTCTTCTTGCTTTCTGATTTCCTCATACAGTTTGTGTACTTCTTCCATGTTCTTATGAAATCTTTCACTTGCTCCACTATGATCTCCTTCAGAGTACTTATACTTTCTTTCATTGTAATCGTTAGATTCATCAAGATGAAAAGAACTAAATGGAGATTCAACTTTATCTACCGAAGATCCACTATTATCAAAGTTACTTAACTCAAATGCATGTAGCTTACCAATAGTAGCTTCTAAAGAAACTGGCATATTAGGTACAAACCTTAATTCATTGATTGCAGAGACTCGGATTGCATAAGCTAGTAGAAGGGTTCTTAACAACTTACTTGTTATATCCTTTTCTTCAATAGTTCCACTTGCTCCTTTGATTTGATTGACAATCTCCTTTAGTCTTGTATTGTACTGAGTTATGTTCTCACCTTCACTCATCCTCATAGATTCAAGTTATCCCGTTAGACTATCTACTTTTTCTCTTTGAACATGTTCATCTCCTCCATACACTGATATGAGCTTATCCCACATTGCCATTACATCATTGCAGCCTTCTAGATCATTAAACTTTGAATCAGTCAATGCAGATGTTATTTCAATCATTGCTTGGATATGTTCTTGCTTTACCTTTATCTCTTCCATAGTCAATGGATAGGTGCTCGGTGTAACAAAATCATTCTCCAGATAGTATACAGCATATTCTCCAACTCCTGATTGATGCAGCTTCATTATTTTCTATGATGTAGAGAAACTTGACTTGTTCAGCTTTGGTCCATCCCTCTTATACATCTTTGGATCTCTAACTCAAGTGCCTTTAAACTTTTCTTTGGGAGTCCATAGCTCTGATACCAATTGATAGTTCTGATACTTAATATAAGTACAGATCCAATAGCCAACAAGATGAGAGGGGGGGAGTGAATCATACAAACTTAATCTTCCATAAAAACATCAGATTCAACCTCAATAACATATACTTCAGTAATATAACCAAAAGTGCTAAACATGCAAACTCAAAAGCATATAAACATCATAAACCTCATAACACCAGATTTAACGTGGAAACCCAAATAGGGAAAAACAACTGTGGGATTTCAGACCCAATAAGAAATATACTCTTCTAGAGTATGCTCGGTTAAAAGAAAATCTTGTTAAAGATTACAAACACATTGCTAGATGCGACCCGATTAAGGGATTTCCCTCAGATTTGTTAAGATCTTCACTTTGTTAGAAGTGACCTTGTTAAAGGATTTCAAACACTCAATCAGAATGTCACCTTGCTAGAGGGTTTTACAAATAAGACTATAAAGTCCACTCGGATAAGAGATTTTCTATCACTTTCACAAAATAACAGTAATAAAAATCTATCTACAATTTCACATCTAAAATGCTAAAGCAAATTCTTATTTGTTTAGTAAAATCTAGACATAGAACTAATCTTCTCCATCTGCTGGGCTTCTATACTTTGTTATTCAAATAGGTCTTCAAGCTTTTGTGCTCGGTAATCACTATGTAGCATCCCTGTGCATACACTTTCCCACATACATTGTTTATCAATAGTTTCCTATTTATAAACAATTAGCTAACCGCTTAATCTCCTTGATCACATTTCCCATGATCAATCATAGCCATCAGATCTTCAATCTTGTCTAGGTTCGATGCATCTTTTGAGCTAAAAAACAATTTACCCTGCCTTGGAACTTGCATACATTTCTTGGAACTTGTGCTAGGGTATTGTGGTTCAATCTGCACTATAGATCTTCATGCCGACTTTCCTTTGCCATAGATTCATTAACAAACTTCATGCACAACATACCAATCATTTAATCAGTTCCAGCTCATCAGCTTCCTTCATTAAATAATGCATGTAAACATTTAATGCATTCTGTTATAGCTTGGTTACAACTCGGAGAACACTAACTTCACTTGGTAGACATTCTGCCTTCATTAACTGATAGCGATAACCTTAGGGTTTACCGACTAGGTTCTTTGCTTGGTAACATAATATAGTATTAACCTTACATTTTACAACATATGTATGACGTCAAAACAATCTAAACATCATGATCTCATCATTGTCTGACTCGGTAATAGTTTCCCATTGAATACCTTATTCATCCCCTTATCCATCATAGTCTTTCTGTGTCTTTTACCAACATCTTTATACTCTTCAAATCATACTTTCTCAAGATATGGCAACATCATACTGAATTAGAAAATCAATTTCTTGACATCAATGACAAAATAATAATATCAAGACAGTAAACATCCTTAATCAGTTATATCCATAATCATCAACAACCTTCTCAATATCCTTATTGAAATGCCAACAATCTCCCATTGTCTATTATAATGCCAAATGCTAACATAGTCTTCATCTCCAGATCGCTGGTAGTCTGCCTTGTTCTTTGCCTGGAATGTTGAGGAGCGGAGTTGGTGGTCTGCACATCGCTAATGATCACCATCTCTTTGTTCTGCTGGTTCTTCTCCAGACAATCAACCAGGGCGTTCATATTTTGAGAGGAGACCTCCAAAACCTCAAGGCTATGTTTCATAAATTTCTTCAAGGCCTTCTCGGTTTTAGTAATCTGGTTGATAATAATTTCATTATCAACCTCTCCCTTATCTTTGATGGTTTTGATCACATCTTCAAGATGCTTCAAGTCTCCCTTAATCATTTCTTTTTCTGGCCAATCCTACATTTCTATTTCATCATCAGCCTCATTGGTGTCCACCTCTGCATCCTCTTTACCTATATTGGTATCCTTAATCAAATTTTGAATCCTATAATCCCAATCTCTCTGTTTATTCTCAATACTGGAGATATTTTCAATTACCCATTTCAGGAAATTGAAAAATTCCACAGTGCTATTTTTGGCAGTGTTCAAAATGGAATCTGTCATTTCCATAACCTAAGCAAAGCTCACAAACCTAGGGTTAAGTTCCTCCGTAGTATGCTGAGCTTCATTCCTACTATCTGAGACAATAGGGTTTGAATCTGGCTCTTCATCATACTCTTTTCTCTGCACCTTCTCCTCCTTTCCCACATCCTCTTTCTTCTCACTCTCCACTTCATCATCAACCACCTTCCCTTGTTCCTCCTTTGAACTTGCATTCACATCCGTGTTCTCTTTATCTCCATCACCAACCCTCCCTTCTTATGAAGTGGAATGTTAGACAAATCTTTGTCAGACTCAGAATCATCATGTCCATCTAAAATGTGGGCATTTGCCACCAAAGGATCTTCCCTATTAACCCTAGCTATATTCTTCAAATGCTCATAAATAAGTAGAATGAGACCTTTGTGAGCTATGGGATAGGATTTGGGTTTTTTTGCATGGTCGGCCAAGTTTTCATTCAAGGAAGAAGCTAAATAAAAATGCAGAGAGATCTTAAAACCATGGTGGAAATGGTTTAGAATAGAAAAATGATAATTACAAACCTTTGTAAACCTACCATCAACTGTTAAGTATTCCATTAAAATCCTTAACATCTTCTACCAGAAGGATTTTATCTGATGAGGGAGATAGTAAGATACATTGTCCTTCTTGGTGAGGCGAACCCTCTCTTCATCACTTTTAGGGAAGTTATTGAAGGCTTCCTCCGAGAACTTTTGGTCTCTGTAAAATTTGGTACCTTCCTTTTGTAAACCTATAACCTCCGCTACCAAATCTTCATCTAGCTTCCAAATCTGCTCGAATAGAGTGACTTTGTTATTGTTCCATCCCTTGGCGAAACCATGAGGCATCAAATTTTTTCTACCATACAATTTTTCCATGTATTCTGTGAAACCATGTCTATGCAGCCTCCGCCAAATTTTTCGTTCACTTTTCCAATTATCATTGCCAGAGGGCTCGTTTCGATTATGATTGTCTCCCATGTTGTAATTCAGGTCAAAGCCTTCAACAAAGCATGAGATACTCAACTACTGAACACCAGGACTTAAGCTCAGAATCTAGAAAAAAATGTTGGGCTCAAAAAATAGGGTAATTTCCTTGTTTTTGAAAAGGTCTTTAGTACCATTCACAATGAACCAACACTTAATATTATTAGCCCCTTCACACCAGTTATCATTATCACAATGCCTAAAAATAATCATCAGCTGACACTTCACATAACTCCAATATCTATCTTTGATATCCGGACCTAGAAAAGTAATGATAAACTTAACTTGTACCTTGGACTCGATCAAATAATAATTGCGCCCGAACATCCTTCTTACAAGAGACTTCTCTGATATATTTAGTGTCCTCCTCTAAATAAACCCCCTGATCATTAGCTAATAAGTCAGCAACCTTGTTACCTTCCCTTAGAGTATGGGAAATGAAAACACTATCGTAGGCATCTAATAATTTTTTGGCACTCTCAATGATATTGCAAATGTTCCAAAAGGGGGAACTAGTGCCTTTGATGGCCTAAATAATATTGAGAGAGTCCCCTTCCAGCCATATTTTTTAAAAGTTAAAACTCTGAGAAAGATGGAGGCATTTTAACATTGCTCGAACTTCAACAACATGATTGTTTTTAACTGAAAAGGGAGAGGCAATTGCAGCAATACAAACACCATGAGTATTTCTGATGACTCCTCCCCCTCCTGACTTCCCAGGATTGCCTTTGGCTGCACCATCAAGATTCACCTTAACCCAATCATATAAGGGATATCTCCAAACAACATTTTCTCTCCTACTCTTAATGTCAGCTTTGCAAATCTTATGAATCAAATTCCATTCGGTGAGGATTCTTTTCTCATTATCATTCATATTAAGATACCTCCACTGCCTGTTGTTTTTGTGAAGAGTGTTTATGTTTTCTTTAATTGCCGTGCAGATCTTTTCAAAAACCACCTAAGACGTACACTTAGCCTCCCTAAAAATTCTATTATTTCTCTCCTTCCATGCTTGTTGAATAATATTTCCAACTATCTTAAAGGTACCTAAATTTTCTATCGATGAGATTAACATTATAATTTATAGAGCTAAGATTAAAGTCCTCTAGCTTTTTGTCAATCATAAGATTCTAATGTAATTTTTTGGATTCGATTGTGTGTATTTTTTTCCCATCAACGTTTCAAATCACACTCCGTGATTCATCATCTTTCATGTCTTTGGAATTATTTTCATCCTGATGATGAATCACGAAGTGTGATTCGAAACGTTGATGGGAAAAAAATACACACAATCGAATCCAAAAAAATACATTAGAATACAAAATGGATTGTGGAAATCTCATAGCTTTAATCATAAGATTATTGAATTGCATTCATACTACTCCACACATACAATCTATTCGCAAATTTTAGATCATATCATAAACCATACATTTATTTATTTAGAATGAAGTAACATATCTCTAGGAAGCATCAAAATATGAGGTATCAATACCCAACTATTTGTGGGGCTTGATAGATAAAAAGAATTATTGTTTAGTTCCATATGGTAGGTGTATTTAAATTTTTGTTTGCTGGTCACCACTTCTACTAGTAACATTGATACCAAAGTCGGTTATCACTTCCACTCGAAGCATTACCAAAGTTGGTCACTAAGTTCATCCCACATTGATTTGTGCTTTAATGGAGGGTTCCTTATATATTTTCACATCTCATTCACATCAATCTCATTGTTCATTACTCCACCTCCAAATTGTTGGATGCATCAACATGAAACCTTAATAAAAAATTTACCATAAAACATTATATTATAAAATTATATAAATAACTAACTATATATAAAATTAATTTTCTACAATAAAATATAAATGTTTCAAAATTATTTTAATGATATAAAATGCTATGAAAATCTACATCCCTTTTGGAGGACAAATTACCCATAATACGCCGTATGATACTTGTCACAAAGACTTATAAGTGGCATATGTATTTTAATTGATACTTTATATAGGACAAATTACTCATGGCACGTCGTATGATACTCACAAATCTCTACACGGCATATGTATGATAAGTGGCATATGTATTTTATAACCAGTCATTATAATTCTACAAATCCCTACACGGCAGCATTGTACGTGTCTTTATTGATGTTGGTTGATTTGGCTATAAATAATTTCATTATGTAAGAAGTTTGTCAGGTGAGCTGCAGTAGATTTTTAATGCAAATACTCGCTCTCTCTTTTCATCGTTTCTCTGATGATCTCATTAAAAACATTAAGGTAGGCTTTCACTATTAACTTTCATTACTTATTATTTATTGAGCCCGTGTTTTCTCTTTCAACCATTTTTATAATGTTTATTAATTTTTTTTTCATTATTTATTGAACAATTTTAATTATATTTATTTTTTATTATATTTAATTAATAAAAAAAATAAAATTAAGTAATATTTTATTGGATAGCTTTAATATAAATTTATTATCTAAAATATAATATAAAAGTTTCATATTATGAGAGTAAAGTTTAATGTCATTTATTTTTCAATTTAATTTATGTGAGTTAACAATCATATATATGAAATTTTGATGTTTTGTCCTACTAACATTTTGAAATTTTGATTTGTTTTCTACATACTGCCATTCTTCTTGTCTAAAATTATTAGAAGAAAAGGATGAAATTGAATTTGGGCACCAAAAGATAATCCTTCTAAATGCAAAATATGATTGATAGATCATACATTTGAAAATTTAGGTCTTAAACTATATATTTTTTTTATATGATTAATAATTTTTAAGTGTTTCTATGTTATTAATAACAATTATTTAGTGGCAAATATTTGAAATGATAAAAAAAAATCATTATTCTCATTTAACTTTTATTTAATGTTCTTATATAAAATAACAACAAATCAATGTGTGTAATTACACACACCCACACACACACATTTTAAATTTGATATTTTTTACTATGTGTTACAAGATTTTAAATATAAATGAAAAAAATCATTAATTTAGTTTACTATGATCAAGAATTTATAGTGTTTTTTTCATTTTTCATTGTTGATTTTTTATCTTAAGTATTGATTATATAATTTATAATTCAACAGCACTCTAGATCTTATATAATGTCTATGTTCACACTTTTATTATTATTAAAGATATTTTAAATACGTCTATGTAAAAAATGATGAGAGATATTAATTTAAAACTACTTTATTTGTATAAATATTATTATATGAAGTCATTATAAATACATTTTTATTATTAGTATAGATATCTTAAATATGTCTATAATAAATAATGATGACAGATATTAATTTAAAAGTATTTTATGTATAAAAAATTAGATTATTTTATTTTGAAACTATATTATTTACTATTATGAAATCATCATAAATATTAATATTTTAAATTTGTTAACATATACTCTAGTTGTAAAATTTCCCTTCATATTGATTTTTTTTTAATATTTACATCCAAAAATATTAGATAGTCATTAAATTATATTCACTACAATTTCAAACACCTTATTATAGCACTTATTTATTTATACTTATATATATAGGGATGTTGATTTGCTGCCATTCACGTTCTTGTAGATTTAAATTTTTGTGTGGCTTATGCAACTTAGCATGGGGTAGAACCTCATTTGATTCTCTTCAAAAATATTATGGCTCAATCTTCCCATCAACATGTCTCAGTTCATGAATTTTTTAAGAACTAATCAAATGTAAGTTTCTTTCTTTCACACACTCCATTTATAACTATTAATTTAAGTTTTAATTTTGAAATTTATTTTATTATTATTTTTTTAATAAAAATTCAAAATTTAATAGTAATTTCATGAGAAAACATAAATAATTAAACTAAAATATTAAATTTAAATCTAAATTAAAAAATTAACTAAATGCAATGTAAAAAATTTCAAAACTCAAATATTGATCAAAATTTTAATTTAAAAAATAATAATTATGAATAATAAATTTATTATGTTAATAACTAATTAAATAAAAAAGTAAAACTTTTGCATTTGTAATTGTGTATTTTTTGTTATCATGGAGCTAGCTTCCTTTTTAATTCCATTCTTGTTGATATTGGATATCCATGGATACTCATATTTTGCATCTTCTATATAGGCTACTATACCTGTGTCCATATAATTATGGCCATCTTTGTACAACACAGATTATTGCCTCATTTGATGGGGCAGATTGGCCGACATGCCACGGAACTGATGGTGGAGGCTGACCACTTTGAAATGATTGGTTTAACCTTCAATGATAAACTTGTGCTCTACGATTCCAGTCCAAGTAAGTTGAAATATATCTATGTCAAGACCCATTTTTGGGCCGTTAAGGATGGAAGATGCACACAATGGGATGGCCTACTTTACAAATGACTTTGATTCTCATCTACCTATTTATGACTTTGCCTACTGAGAGTTTCAGTTTAAGGAGATTGAAGGAGGGTTGCCTCCAAAGATTGGTTATTTTGATGTTAATGACAATTCCTACTCCGATTTGCCTTGTTTAGTGTCATGCAATGCAAAGTTGGTTTTGGTGGGGAGGTTAGACGAGGAGAAGTCTAGGAAAAAAAATCCAAATGGGGTGGTATGCCTTTCACCAAGCATACTTTAGTGGGGACATGGGTGTTGGATTCAAGAGAAGATAATTATAATACTTTCTCTCTCATTTCTATCACTCCCCAAGATTTGGTGGAAGACATAGTCAAGTCATCCCATGGAACAAATTTTATGGTTTCTACACTTCATCAGGTAAAATTTGTCTTACAACTAAAGGAAGCATGAATGTATTGACGTGCTTAATTTGATGTCCATGGAATGGGGTGCATTCCTAGGCTACACTATTGAAGATACTATTGATATAATTTCAAGGAGGGCATTATGTGTATCCTTTAGTAATTTTTAGTTTTAAATTTGTAAACAAATCCAGTAGAGCCCATTGAGTAAATGGGATTCAATTGTGAAATTAAATAAATGGGTACTAGTTGGGAAGGGACTTGTTAGATAATTATGATCATCTCTATACAATCTCTTCTATGATAAGCCCGAACAAATAGCTTGTTTTCTAGACAAATTCTTTCATAAAACAAACAATAGCAATCCCAATTTAGCAAGCAATAAAAAGGACAAATTAAGAAACTTACTAAGCTCATATTTTTATATAAACTCAAAACTTATCATAACGAAATCAAAATGAAATTCATCCCTACAAAAACAACACATAACACTTTTAATTTGCTAATTACAAATTCATCCCTACAAAAACAACACAAAGCACTTCTAATATGTTAATTACAAATTAATTCCTCCTACTATTGTATTTTGCAGTCCAACTACTTCCTTAGCCTCCAACACTCCTTAATTCTACTAGATCTTGAATTTTCTCTACATAAATTCTTCCTTTTATTCACTCTTTCTTATTCAACTCAAACCTTTTGCATTTCATTTTATTTTCTCATGCACACACTATTCCTTCTTATTTTTGTTTCTTAACATTTCATCCTTTTTTTGTCTATTTAATATACTATGTGACCACTCCTTATTTCTCTTGTTCCACGCTTCAATTTGTCTTTCTTGATCTCTAAAACATACCAGTTGGTAAAATTGTTGCAAAGCCTCACTAATACATTTGGCCTAAAATTTCGATGGAGGTTTCTAACGGAGAAGGTATATTGTGACCAAATTTGAATTTTTTGGAAATATTGCCCGCATTTGTTGGAATTCTGATGAGAATTCAATATCTGGTTTTGACAGAGAAGGAATTGGCAATGAGATTTGTGTTTTTTTACAAAAAGTACCCATGTTCATCAAAATTCTGACGACTGTGGGTATTTCTTAAAAAAAAAAAAGACCAAGACATTTCAAACATTATTCTCGCCTCTTCCCATTCTCATGTTGCCACCCCCAGTAGTGTAATAATGGGCAGGTTTGGATTAAACATACATTCCCACCCAGAATCAAACCCCATGGAACAAATAGGTTTCCATCAACATAGTTGTGTTTATTTCCAGCATACATAGACATCCATCAAACCATAACAGAAGGGCTTATTACCCACGTGCCTACAATTCTATGGGATCCAGTAACAGAGCCCTACAATTCTATGGGGCCATAGTTGGAGGAGCAATGGTAGGAACCATCGATGACGCATGTGAACTATTTGACCAATTAATGCCTCCAAGCAATGTCAGCTCATGGAATAAGGTTTGCAAAAATGGGAGCAATGTTGGCTCATGGAATAGGGTGTGCAATTAGTAGGTGTAAAGCTCTATCAATATCTCCCAGCCTGTGCGAAAATGGGAGCTTTGGAATAGGGTGTTGATGTCCATGCCTCAAAGAAATTGCTTCCACATAACACCTAATTATAGGATATGAATAGAATGGGTTTGTGGGAAAGGCTTTAGAGACTTTCAATTAAATACGATTGTCAGGTATAAATCTTTGCTAGTATCCTACCAGCCTGTGCTAAATTGGAAGTTTTGGAACAAGGTATGAACATCTATCATAGGATAAATAATAGAGAAAATTTTGCCACATGTTGTAGCTGTAATTGCCAAGGTACATATTTTAAAGATGTTTTATATCTTAGATAATTGTAGTTAAATTTCAATGTGCCAACTATTGAAGAATATCTGAGATTAAAAAGGTTTATTATAAATGATGAAATGCTTAGGTTGAAATTTATGAAATTTTTATTTTTTTAATGTTTATTATGTGTGAGATTTGTCATGTTATTAAATGGTAATCATCTATGTTCAAGATAAAGTTATCATTCTAAAGTTAGATAATTTTTATTCATTTAAGTATGTTTATAATGATAATCATTTCTCCTGTCATCATATGACAACTCTTCATTTTTAGTGTGATTTTCCTTGCACTACTATTCCATTCTATTCCCTCTTACTTCTCACCCTCTTTATAAATCCTCTATTCTTCCCATTTTTCTCATACCACATCCAAACCTTCAATATAATACTGGTTTCCTTCACACGCTCTCCTACCAATTATAGTTCCCTTCACTAGCTCACCTACCAATTGCAAAACAACATCATAACCACATCGTTCCTGGTTATAATTGACATAAATGACAACATAATAGTTCATTAATGCAATCTTCATGCAAATTCCAACACATCTAACATATAATATTACGTTTTGAACTCATGGTGACTTCTTTTAGTGCCACATTAACTGCTGACATAAAATATTTACCACAAAGGAGCAAGAAAATAATTAAGGAATAGATCTGAATTCAAGAAAAAAATCAATTATTGAATCATTTTTTTGAAAACAAATAGGCTTCTATATAAATATTAGAATTAACATTCCAATGTATATTTATTTTTAAAAATTTGTATATCATATTCTCAACTGTTGTCTATTTTCATGAAACTATTCCTCTAGGCAAGCAAAAAAAGCCTGAAAAAACTACACAAGGCTTAAACCATTATTAATAGCCCCTATAAAATCTCTTCATTACCAAAAGCACCTATTCATACTTGAAAACATTATTCACACCTAAAACATTGTCCATGCCTAAGACATTTTAATCACAACACCAAATAATATTCATAGTGAAAATAAACACTATTCATGTTTAAACTACCGTTCATAGATTCATTTAACCTCAAAAATTACTCTAGAAGCTCTTGAGTCCAAATTTGTTGTTCTCTATACGAATTATGGGGTTTGAAATCTATTTAATATTATTGTGAGCTCTTTTTTATACTAGTATGCATTGATTATACCCTTATGTGTAAAACTCGAAAAAATTAAACAAAACATTTGTAGAACTAGAATTTCAATGCCATGTTAGAGTTATGATCTTCAATAGTTTCTCTTAGAAAAGAGATAAAATTAAAAAACCACATGATTCCTACAATAAATTTATTTTCTTATAAAAAATATAAATAATTACATTAGATATATATTCCACGTAAAGAAAAGAAATGATGAAAATCATTTGTGTCTTAAATAATGAGATCAACAACTAAAAATGGGAAAATAATATCCTAATTACGACTCCCTAATTAGTATAAGATACTATTTCCAATATTATACTAAGGATAAATATTCAAAAAGTATAATAATTACACTAATACATATATCACTCTCATATAATATTTTTTATAGGAAATTTAAATCAAATCATGCAATCATACTTTAAAGGATAAATAGTAGAGTATGAACCAATAGTAGAACTAGTAGGGTAAGTAGTATTATGTGAATTATCATTCATCTTGATTGTGAATCAATATACAAGAAATAATAGCCAATAATAAGTTAATGTATTATTCAAATTTATAATTTAACACCTCATTTTCCAAAGATACAAAAAATATCAAAAGAAGATTGTAATGCCTTTTCTCAAAAAAATAGTTTAATGGAATATTTTGGTAGTCAACTACCCGTACTCTTGTCTCCATGGTTTTCCTCAAATCCTTCTTGTGAATCAATACCTATGTCCACTACTAAAATCGAAGGAAAAAAAAAAATCATATAATTGTAGAAGAACTATGTTTCCTAGTAATATGGAATTTTTAATATTGTTTTTAACACATTTGTAATAAGGAATTCCAAAAGTTGCATCAAGAAAAATTTCCATTTAGTGACTATGAGGCATGAAGGATGAAATAACTTGAATAACTTGTCATCGTTTACAACCAATAACAGGGGAGATAGTAGCTATCATGTACATTGAAGAAAATAATTAACATAGGTACACATAAGGAAAGAAGCTACAATATTCTAGGAAAGATATTGCATGTTCCAAGAAAAAAAAATTGTGACAAGAAATAATAGAGGTGTTAAAAAAGAAAACCCAAACTAGTGAAATTGGTGTGTAGGAGATATTTTCCACAACAACTCAAATTGTGATAATTCTATGAGGCTTCAATTGTGTAGTTTTTGAGTCAAACACATTGAACCATGATTCCTAAGTAGTGGTTCACAAGAGCCCATCTCTCATGAGAATGAAGAGAATACTTAGCACTCATTGCATCTAGGTGATTCTCATAGTGGTGAAGCATTGGGACTTCTGAGGAGGTCACCCATCTTGGGAGGTTAAGAGCGCTTGAGTTGGAGTAGTACTGGGATGGGTGACCTCCCAAGAAGTCATATGTATCAACTTTGTGAGAATCACGTAGATGCAACAAGTGCTAAGTGTTCCATTCATTCTCACTAGAGATGGGTTCTCGTGAACCACTACTCATGATTCATGGTTTAATGAGTTTGACTGAAAAACTACACAATTGAAACCTTGATACCAATATGACAATTTGACTTGCTATGGAAAATATATCCTAATTATCAATTGATGAGCTTAAGGGGCTCTATAATGAACTAGTTTGATCAGCTAAAGAAAAGATTGGATACTATGCTTGTAGCTCTAATTTTATTATATTAAATACGTGTTTCTTGTGGATATAGAGATTGAATTTAATAATATGACAAAGAACCAATCAAAAATTAATAAACAAATAAAATAAGGAGCAAATGAAACCCTCTTCATTGCCTCTTGATGCTCTTAAGCCTAAAAATCCAACTTCAAACTCTTGTTATCTACCAATAATGTAAGAGAAATAGGATTTTCCCTCCATATATTTGAAATCAAGGAAATTTTCATCTTTATGCTTCAAAAATGAATAAGAGAGGAACTTTCAAGAATCCAAATACCATCATATTTAAAGACAATACTTTCACATGGGTTGCAAAGAAAACTCAAAATATTTTTTAGTTAAGGTATTAGAAATAATTAATTAATCTTGGTCTAGTAAAATAGTATTGTATTAATCTATTATATATTTAAGAATCTTTCTATATTTTTGCACTATGCATGGAACATTGTTGAATTCACATAATGTGGTGGTTTTTAACTATTCTATCTTATTATTGGTAATAATCAATGATGTGGTATTTTGGTGCAATTTATATTTTCATTCTTTGGGTGGTATATAGTGTAATAATCACCATGAAAATCAAGCATCATTATTAGAAGGGATCTCTTAAGAACAACTCAACTCATGGATACAAGATTCATTTAAACCTTCACTTTTAATGAAATAGTTGCTTCAAGGTTCATTAAGTTAGTTTTGGGTAATAGTAATTCTGTTAATCATGTCCCCTATATTAGAAGGCTTGCATATGGGAGGCTTTCATATTGATTGGTAGTATTTATCCCCATTGTAGCTTAAAGTGTAGAGATTATATGCTTTCTATATCCTACACATTTAAAGATATGAATATATTGAAGTTTAAGGAAGAAGTTGTGATAAATATGGAAGAAAATTATTAGCGACATCTGATCTTAAGAGCTGTTCAAATCCTTTAGGATTTTTAACTATAAATAATGAATAATTGAATCTAGTGCATTGTAATTTGCTATTTCTTCATAATTTTTATGTAATTGTATGGTAGGTGTTGACTATTTTCATGGTGATTCATAATAAGTTGTAAGTAGATGTCTCTAGCATCTCAATAATTCTATTAGTTTTTAGATATAAGATCCATAGAGCTTGGCATAGGAAGGATTTAGTTCATGAAATAGGTTCGATTACTTGATCCCATAGTTGGTAGTGTCTTGACAAATATAATGTAGAGCCCTAATGCAATAGAGGTTGAATACCTAGTGGATTGTAATGTGGTATAGTGAATTCAAGATTTTGGAATTGTTGAGTTTTTAATTATTCCTTGCTATTTATGATCTTTTGGGTTATGGTTGTGGTGTTTTTAGGGAGACATTTATAAATTTATATCTATTTTCACTATTTTATGGTTTATCGATTTGTAAGGGAGACATTTACAAATTTATATCTATTTTCACTATTTATAAAAAATAACAACTAAATTAGTTAGATATCTTGAATAAACGTTCTAAATAGAAGGTCCTTATCTTCAAACCCATCACTATATGAAGAAACTAATAAAGGATTTATGATCAAGTAAAATTCTATTTTCTATCACACTTTATGATAGTTTTTGAAAAAAAATATAAAATAATTCATCATTGTAACATATCAATTATGTGACTTAACTAGTTCCAATTCAAAAAGGTCACACTAGAATGTTTTTTATTAGTTTAAAGACTAGGTAATTGGGACAGGGTCCAAACCCTTATATAACAACCAACTAAGTCAAAAGAGGATCTCAAAAGCAGTGAGAAAACCAAAACTCAAAAAGAGAAAACCCTTTTTTGAAAGAGATGCTTTTGATTGGAGCATCAAACTGGCAGGAAAAAGGGTCCTAATCGTACATTAGATTAAAAAATTTAGATCAAAGGCATTTAGGTAAGAACCCCAAACCAGATTCCAAAAAAAGAAACTTAAGCCAAGACAAAAGTATCTTTTCCATTAAAATCATTTTGTGCATACCCTGCAATCATACCATTCCATAAACCGACATTTCTTGGAGGCATTCAGTAAAAAAATTCACGTACCTCATTGACGCTTTCACATTTTGCATAAATGTCTATCATAGCATTTTCATCTGATAAAAACTCCTAGATAATTTGTGATTCTAAGATTACACTCAATAAGAACCCTCCCTTTACATTGGAACACATTCTCATTCCTTCTCTTCCAAAGAAACCAAAGAATTTCAATAGACAATAAAATCCAAAACTAGTTAGACTTTTTACTCAAATTGCAGAAATACCTGACAATAATTTCAAACCATGAGAATTTATCAACAATATCCCCATCTAAAATGTTATAGAAATTGACAATCATGAATTTTCTATGTATTAATATCTTCCATGGTTCATTCCCTTCTAAAGTCTTGACAATCCATTTGATTTCTAAGGCAATACCTTGTTGCTTGAGGTCTTTGATCCCCAATGCACGTAAGTCCTTACTCAAGAAACACCATTTCCATTTAACAACATGCATCCTTTTCTTACATCTTCCATCTAACCACAAAATTGCACGGGCGATAATGTTGTGGGTCAGATGACTTGGTCGTCAGTGCATGAAAACATTGAACAAGTTCTACTTTTAAAAATTACATAAAACATTTTTAATTTGTTTAATTGAGTCTTATTTGAAAAAAAGATTATCAATGATGTTTCCTTTCTCCAAGAATTGGATTTAGGATCTTTCTGTCAGATAATATGTAACATCCAATGACTAAATCTTTTCATTACGGATGCTTATTTTATTTAATCATCAGAGCTTGAGTTATAATTTATATCTGTGTGGAAGTAGAAGATACAAGCTGAAGAGTCGTGTGGAAGTAAATTTCATAAAAGAAAGCAAGTAGGTATTATCTTGAATGACATGGAAACAAGCTCATCAGCTGCCCAAAAGAGAGCAATTGGAGAAAAGTAGAGGAAAGTGTTAAAGGGTGATAAATACATAGAGAGTGTGCAATACAAACAAACAATGTCTGGAGTGTGTAATGTGACATCTCTAATTTATGTTCAGATGGACTAAATGGTTTTGGAGTTCCTGGGAAACCTAATGGGCCACACTTGGAGGAAATCAATGTGTTCATGAAAGGGCCACCTTTTTTCTATTATGATAATGATGTTTTTGCACCAAAGGATATTTGGAAGACAATATCCAAAAAATTTAATAGTGATGGAGCTAGAGTTGGTGGACTCGAAGTACTTTTCAGCTTCCAGAAGACCAAGAGATTATGTACACAATTTCCTCATAGAAAGGCAATTTAAAGCATTACCTCTCCCCCCATGACTATTCAGGAAGCACTTCCTTAGACAAAGGACTATTGGCCTCAGTGGGGTCAAAGAAAAAAAATGAATTGCATAGACTCTAGATGATGTGGTGGTGTCCTCCCTGAAGAACTCTGTACTATAATTGAAAATTCATGAGGGAAACTACAAGATAGTGAACAAAAATACATTCTTGAAAAGTGAAAAGAATGGAACTTGGTTTGGGTGGGGCCAGGTTAGGTGGCTCCTCTAGAGGTTGACGAGAATGAAATTATATTAGGATTTGAAAAAGATCACACTTCTGGAACTTCTTATGCGACTAATCAATTGCACTGTTTGGGTAATGCATTCCAAATAGATACAATTGCATACCATTTATCTGTCTTGAAAGCATTTTATCCCGATGGCATTAAATTTATTTCTCTATTTTCTGGTATTGGTGGAGTAGAGGTTGCTTTACATTGACCTGGGATACATTTAAGTTGTGTTGTATCTACAGAAATATGTGAAAAGAATAGGCTTGTCCTTAAAAGTTGGTGGACAAAAACTCAATAGATAGGTAGGTTGATTCAGAGGGAAGATGTCCAAGATTTGAATACAAAAGTATTGAGGTTTTTTATTAGAGTATTTGAAGCCGTCTTGAGCTAGAGTTGCCATTGCTACATTTGAACTCTTTTAACACTTCAAACTTTTCCTTACATGATTTACCTGCTTACTATGTTGTAGAGGGTACCAATCTCAATCCGTTAATGCAATTATCTTCTCTTTAGTGTCGCTGACTAGAAGACTGCCACAGACTAAATGAGAGAAGGAGGAAAATGGTTTACCAAAGCTCAGGTTGCCAACAACTCTCCATATTTTTTGCAGCTCACCATTATTTCTTCTCAAGGAGAGGCAAATGATCTAGGAGGATATGACACTTTGATGGATCTGAATGAAATGGTAGTACTTAATTACATATATTTCTTCACCACCACCTTTAGCACATTGCCTTCAATAATGACAATGTGAACATGTCAACATGTGTTTTAGGCAATGTGCTAAAGGTAGGGGTGAAGAAATATATGTATTGAAGTACTACCATTTCATTCAAATCCATCCAAGCATGTTATATTCTCCTAGGTCATTTCCTTCTCCTTGAGAAGAAACCATCGAAAGTTGTAGAAAATGTGGAGAGTTGCTGGCAACCTGAGCTTTGGTAAACCATTTTGCTTAGGAAGGAATTTGACATGCATTAAAAATATATTAAATAAAAATTGTCCTCCTTCTCTCATTCAGTCTGTGGCAGTCTTCTAGTCAGCAACACTGAAGAGAAGATAATGGCATTAATGGATTGAGATTGGCATCCTCTACAATAGAGTAAGTAGGTAAATCACGTAAGGCAAAGTTTGAAGTGTTAAAAGAGTTCAAATGCAGCAATGGCAACTCTAGTTCAAGACAGCTTCAAAAACTAATAAAAAAATCCAATACTTCTGTATTCAAATCTTGGACACCTTCCCTCTAAATCAATCTACCTGTCTATTGGGTTTTGTCCACTAACTATTAAGGACAAGCCTGTTCATTTCACATATTTCCACAGATACAACACAACTTAAATGTATCCCAGGTTGATGCAAAGCAACCTCTTTTCCACCAATACTAAAAAATAGAGAAAGAAGTTTAATGCCATTAGGATAAAATTCTTTCAAGACAAATAAATGGTATACAATTGTATCTATTTGGAATGCATTACCCAGACAATGCAATCAATTAGTCACACAAGAAGTTCGACGAGTGTGATCTTTTTCAAATCCTTATAGTTTCTATCTCATCAACCTCTACAGAAGCCACCTGACTTGACCCCCCCAAACCTAGTTCCATTCTTTGCACTTTTCAAGAATGTATTTTTGGTCACTATCTTGCAGTTTTCCTCATGATTTTTTAATTATAGTACAGAGTTCTTCACGAAGGACACCACCACATCGTCTAGAGTCTATGCAATTCAATTTTTTTCTTTGATCCCATGGAGGCCAATAGTCCTTTGTCTGAGGAAGTGCTTCCTGAATAGTCATGGGGAGGATAGGTAATGGTTGAAATCTCCCTTCTATTGGGAGATTGTGTACATAACCTCTTCGTCTTCTAGAAGCTGAAAAGTACTTCGAGTCCACCAACTCTAGTTCCACACTATAGAAATTTTTGGATATTTTCTTCCAAATATCCTTTGGTGCAAAAGAATCATTCTCACAATAGAAAAAATGTGGCCCTTCCATGAACACATTGATTTCCTCCAAGCGTGGCCCAATAGGTTTCCCAGGAACTCCAAAACCAATTAGTCCCTCCTGACATAAATTAGAGACATCACATCACACACTCCAGAAATTGTTTGTTTGTATTACATACTCTCTATGTATTTATCACCCTTTAATACTTTCCTCTGCTTTTCTCTGATTTCTCTCTTCTGGACAACTGATGAGCTTGTTTCCTTTTCATTCAAGATAATGCCTTCCTTCTTTCTTTTACTAAATTTACTTGCATACTACTATTCAGCTTGTATCTTCTACTTCTGCACATATATAAATGATAATTCAAGCTCAAATGATTAAATAAAATAAGCATGTGTAAAGAAAAGATTTAGTCATTGGATGTTACATGTTATCTGACGGAAAGATCCTAGATCCAATTCTTGGAGGGAAACAACACTGATAATCTTTTTTTCAAATAAGACTAAATCAAATAAGTTAAAAGTGTTTATAATTTTTAAAAGTAGACCTTGTTCAATGCTTTCATGCACTGATGGCCAAATCGTCAAACCCACAACATCTAATACTATCAGAATTCCTATGAAAACCAAAGAAACATCTAACAGGGATGTTGTATGTCCGACGTCACTTCCTTATCAGGTGGTCATCGATGCATGGTAGTGGGGGAGCGTCAGAATTCCGACCCTAATCCGATGACATTTTTGGCCAGAAGAGAAAACATAGCAGTCATCGGAAGAGTTCAGAGTGTCATTACAATTCTAATGCTTAATGGCATCATCACGAAGCTCGACAATGAGTTTTTGATAGTTACATTTGTTAGCAACCCGACGTGTTGTAGTTAGACTTCCAACGAAGGGCTATCACAAATTAGCCCTGAATATACTAGTGCCTCATCATAAGTCAGAATTCATTTCTAAATTGAAATGGGGTCATATATTAGGATAAAATATTTCACTTTGAATGATGCTACCGCACATGCTGAATGCTTATTTTTAATTTTTTTGTAACATATTATAAAGTTTGAACATGGAATTGGTATGTATCTTTTATTTTCTCCATTAAAAAAACCCTATTAAAAGAAATTTACGCTCGTAGTTTTGTTGACAATTTTTCTTTCTACCCTCAATCGTAAAACAAAATTATGAACACCCAAACCATGAGATTGCTCGGATTTATCTTCTTATTTGAATATATCCATATACCAATGACAGGAAAACACAACACAACAAGGATTATGAGAGCCTTATTCACTTTGAGCTCCACCATACTCAGGAGGGTATTCCTAATATCAGATCTACATGCTTGACACTTAACAAACAACTCACGATATATAGGATCATAATAAGTGGATAGTTCTCAACCTATTTAGGGATTATTTAAAATAATGTCCCATTCAACTCTATTCCTGGTTACTTTTCATTATATTGAGAACAATAATTTATACATCTCCCAGAGAATACAAGGGCATAATGGGAATACGATTTCAAATTTTCCTTCTGCAATGCTTAACAACCATGGAGATGCTACATATGAAATAACTAAAACAAGAAAAGAAAGGGTAGTAAAAGAAATGGAAACTTGATCATTTTGATGTGTTTCTAAAATAATTTCTAGACAACTTTAACAAATCATTTCATATTCCAAGGCATAAAGTCAAATCCCAGATCACCAATACAAACCGCATGCAACAAATCAATTCTAATTAGTGAGACTTTTGAGCATTAATACCTAACATTAATAGAACTCGTCTTCACTATTTGCATAAACTATTCTTATTCATCCATGTTGCATATCCCAAAATTCACTATAATCTACAAATAAAATTTAAGTCCTTCCTTGAAGGATACTTGCACACATAGCTACACATTGACAAAAAAATCAGCCAAGACAAACCAGAATATCTTTAATATTTTTTTTGATCAGTAATGGACCAAAGTTAATGAGATGCACATACCTTAACCCATTGTGTAATTTGAACTTGTGAACTCTCTTTCAAGAGAACAAGTTCTCCACCACTAGTCCAAATCAAGCTATACTATAATATCTTTAATATTATGATTCATATGAAATTTGAAAATATGGATGGAGACAATTTCTACAACAACTTGGCATTTTGTCCATTACTAATTGAAAATTTACAAAGAGGAATCTAAGAATTCCTTCACTATCGGATTTCTCAACCCTAAACTATCATGGCTCTACTTCTATTTGCTAATGAAAATGAAAAATTTTAGAACTCCTTCTTATGGCCTTGGTATTCCTCTTATAACAGCAAGGAATGCGATAAGATATATCAACTATTTACATGTGTTCCATTTTTACTTGCCATTAGTCCATTTACAAGAGAATAATATCCTAGCAAAACCCATTGCCTCTATTTTTCTTGAAGAGATACCACTTGGCTAGTATACATGAAAGCTTTAGTGCCAAGGTCAAAGAACTTCCATGCAAACCAACTACCTTGTACACATTTTTAGTTATTAAGGCAGAGAATACCAAGATGGAATATTTGTTGGAAACAACAATGAAGGAAAACTAAGAGAGGGGGGGGGGGGGGGGGTGAATCAAGTTTTAGTGGATCAACAAACTTAATTATAAATGCAAATCAAATTAACTGCAACAACAAGAAAGATAAGGAAATTGATACCACAACACAGAACACCAAGATTTTGACATGGAAAACCTAGTTAAGGGAAAAACAACGATGGGAACCTACCCACAATTAGATGGTACTTTGCACTAGTATTTGTGAAAACATTACAGTGGGGAATGCACATGCATTTATGTTCATTGCCTAGAGCTCACTGCTCAAGATATAATAACCTGGAAGGGTACAACCCTTAGGGAAGGTTCACTACCTTACTAGGAAGTCTCAATAACTTAAAAAATATTAGGACAACAGTCCAGAATGAAATGAACTGAAAGAATAGAATCTACAAATGCCTGATGATAGTTTCGAGTAAGCACATTGTTTTCTCTACAACACTCAAATCTCTGCTCAAACACAATGCCAAAGGATGTATTTGCCAGTGAAAACTTTAGTGGCTAATATTTGCCAATTGGCTATTTTTTGAAATTTGGGAATCAAATTTGGCTAATAATTTCAAATTTAAAGGTGATCCAAAATGCCACATTTTCACAAATTTTTATTTTAATGTTATTTAAATCGCCAAAGAATTTATTTTATTAGTTTTTTTAACTTAAAAATTTGCCACAGTATTTGATACATGATTGGATCAGATTCGCCAACATTTTATAATTTATTGTAGAAATCCAAATTAATTCACCAATAATATATCATAATTATTAGTTACTTTAGGGTTATATCAATAATATTTTGTTTCCACCATTGATTTAAAATATAATCTAGTGACCTACATTGTATTCCATGTGGTAAAATGTACCTACAAGTTGTAATGCTCGTGGGGTTTGAAATTGCTTTTGAATTGTTGACTTCAATGAAAACCAATGGTCTAAAAGAAATTTTTGGCCCCATGAGTATTACAAATTGTTTATAAATTTCATCTCAGAAAATAGAAAGAGGGCTATTAGATTATTTTAAGCTAATGGTAGAAACCAAATAAAGTATAGTCTAACACTTAAATTCATTAATGATTTCAACCTTCATCCCTTTAATTTTTTTATAAAAGATTATTTTAAATGAAAGGAAATGCAATAGTAATTAATGCATACAATGATTATTTTCCAAGATTCACCAATATTTTCTACCAAAACAAACTGATATAAACAAATTCACTAATAAAAGTAATTTATTTTTTTATAAAAATGAAAGATTCACCAATAAACATTATTATTATTTTTAGAAAAAATTAAATATTCACCAAGATTTTATACAATTTTTTGAGGGGGGGTTTCTTAAATTTATCACTGGTATTTGCTTGTTTGCACTTTTATCACTCTCTAATAATGCAGACAAAAACAACACTACCAAATTTACATGACTATATCACCTATTTATATAATTCATCAACCTTGACTATGAGGTCAACCAAACCCTCAACTGACAATTACAAAATTACATCACACGATACAAAGATCAACCACTAGACCAATTGTATGATATACATGATATAAAATGGAACTAAACCAAATTCCCAAACATGCAACACCACCAAAAATCATGCAAAGATCAACAACAACATGCTACACCACCAAAAATATCACATAACATGAAGAATATCACCGATTCAACAAAATCACTAAGAATGCACACAACGATCAATGTAGATCACCAAAACAAATAGGACACAATTAGGAAAGAATAGAAAGAACGTAAGAATCATCTGTAACAGTTGCACCAGGACCACCTATCAAATCTTCATCGATCAACATCTGAGACTCAAGAACAGTCAAACAACAACAACTACCACGAGGAAAGATAACTTGCGCAACACCAAATCTCAAACCATCTGAAATGAAGATACAAAAGAACATCCCAAAAATCTCAGAAAGTCACAAGTGAAGATTTGATCATATCAGAATATACCAAGGGAAATACCAAACTCTACAAAGCACTAATAAGAAGAAGCAAACTATAAACTAGATCATATGATATTATCAATTAAGCTTGCAGATCACATAAACCAATATAGAAAGATATAATGATACAAGAAATACTCGATACACCAAACCATGATCCCAATATACCAATTTGAAACCACCAAAGCAATAAATCATAGGAATATGTTGACATCAATTACAACAACATATCCTAGCAACAATAATGTCCAACAATATTCTTATTGTATTTCTTGGTAGGGGAAAACTTTGAGAGTTTTGATCAAGCAGGGATGTGTGACTCCAAACCCACATCTCCTATGTCGTCACCTAACTTTCTCTCTGTAGTCTAGCAATTATGACGAGAATATGATGGTTGATAGGGAGATATGAGGGCAAGTGCAAGGTAATGAGTCACAAATTCGCAGAAGTCCATGCGTTGGAAAATGCGCTCTTATAAACGGGGGCCCATTTTCAAAAAATGGGGGCCCGTTTATGCTTCAGGCTCCCAAGCTGAAAGGTAATGGGGGTCTGAAGCAAAAAAAATGGGCCCCCATTTTGTTCTAAAACGGGGGCCTTCTTTTAAACAAAACGGGGGCCCGTTTTGTTTAAAAGTAGGCCCCCGTTTCTAAATGGCATTTTTCCTTTTTTTTCCACAAGCTGCCCTTGTTTGAAAATGGGGGCCCGTTTTGTGGAAGTTGATTCCACAACCTGCCACTTGGCTCAGGATTAGGCCTGGGATGGCCACACCTGAGACATGGACCTGCAAATTCAAATCTCCATGAATGAAAGCACAAATATGAACTTCAGAAATAGTTTACATGCCTCTAATCAGAGAATTTTTATACGAAATTAAAACCCATTTCAGATTATACTGTCTAGATTCTAAATATGTAAATTTATTTAAAAATTGATTATTTTAACTATTTTTCATTTAATTTATACTAAATCGGGTCCATAAATTTGAAATATTAACTAATTTTGTTAATTTAATAACCTTTTTATTTTAAATAATTTTGGAAAAAAAATTATATGTCATCAATCTACACAAAATTATTTTGTATTTAAAAAAAAAAAATCAAAAAATGTTAAGTTTACATCAAAATATGTGGGTCGTACACGTCAAATTTTTAAAAAGATAATTACGGCCATTAAAAAGTTAATAAAAAAAATATATTAGAAAAAAAAATACAGAAAAATATGCTCATCAATCTTCAGTGTGTTACAAACCATTTCCCAAAATGGTTTGAGAAAATAATTTTAATTGTGTCAAAAAGTGTGGGTCGTACACATGCATGGTATGGTCCTGAAACAGGCATTTTTAAAACATAGTTTTCAGAAGTCCATTCAAAAAGTTATTTTTTATTATGTGGGTATTAAAATAAATTATATATTTGGAAAGTAAACTCAGAGGGCTATCTTTTATATTATTGACTTTTTCCAAGATTCAATCTCTAAGTGTTTCAAAATTTAAGCTCAAATGAGACAAAATCTGAAAATCAAGGAAAACACTTCCACTCTTTGGCCAAAAAGTGGACTCATCTTCTTGCACTGACCCATGAACTATTTGCAACTATAGGCAAAGCTCATAGGTGCACTCATGCCTTTTAATATCCCTTTGGCTATCATTGGAAATTTTAATATCCCTTTGGCTACATGGTACATCATTCATCTTCTTTTCTTCAAGGCTTCTACAAATCTTTTACAACATAATCCTGTTTTGCCAAATTTCCTTATACCAATATTTCATTGCACTTGAACTATGAAATTTATTTCACAACCTCTGCGCATATGGTAAGAATTTTTTCCCATGAAAATAATCAATCTGTGGGAGCATGCCTACCTTTCATATCTTTGAGATGCAACTCATGTATAATATAACCACTATGTTGGGAAACATTCCCAATAATTAATGACCTTATTCTCTGACTTGTGAAGTGGCGGTAGCTAGTTGTCAGGTTTGCACATTTTAATTTATTTACACACTACATCAATATGTGCAAACTGGTCCTTTATGTCGTTCCTATATCTAAAAATATGTCTAAGACCAATATTCACTCTTAAATGATGACCATGGTTCTGACAACTATACATCACTTGGTAGCTATGAAATCTCTCGCACCGATATTCTTGGACTTTTACAAATTCATTGGGACATTCTTGAAGTTTTGGCGATAGGGGTCATTATTCTGGTTTACATTGATCATCGAGACCCTATAATTTCTCTTTCAATATTAAATCTACACCACCTTCCAAATTCCATCTATCATTCTCTCTCTCTTTCTGGCACCCTCAAAAGTTTTAACTAGCTTTCATTGGCACTTTCTTGTCCACATGGTGCTTCATACCAGCAAACAACTCATTTGACCCTTCGAACATGGTAGGAAATTAAAACAAGATGACTCCTCAATATCTATTCATGTCAAATCAATTATTAGGGACAATCCTAATAAATTCTCTTCAACCCTATATGCTTGCAAAGCACCTTATCGATTGGGCATAACCTCCATGGTAATGTGGGGTTAATATCATGCTCAACCTCTTTCTCTACTTTTCCTCTCGCATACCCATGTGATTGACTTGGCAACATAAAATCACTTTATGGAATTGCAGACAAAGTAATTTGTAGTGGCGAATTTTTGCCAACTAGCGAATAGTCAGGATGGGGGGTTTGAAATTAGCAAATATGATGATCGAGGGTCTATCTCCCATTCACCTGATTTTTCCATGTTTTCAGCCATAGGAAAGGTGTTTCACCACCATCTTTTGGATTCCATTCTTTTTCTTTTTCTCACCAACAACTTAGAAAGTTCCAATCTACATGTGTCAATTTATTTGCTAATTCGAGCTAAGTAGTTTCATACAACAATCATATAGAAGGACCCATTTTATCGACCATTTTATAAGTTATCCTTTAGGAGAACCCACTTTTGCCAACCATTTTGTAATTTAAAGATAATTATAGTTCCATGATCACCTTGGAAATTGAAAATTATCATTTCTTTATCTGGGGAGATTCACCAATTTTCATTCAACGATGACAATAGCCCGCTTAAATTCGCCAAAATTTAAGATTAATTTTTAAATGCCCCATTGAATTCCCCAAATTTGGATTGTTATAAATACAGTCAAAATTTGGTACTTTATTGTCACAATTTGTTCTGTCCTGAACTCTCTATAGTTGATTCAAATCATAGAAGTATTATAAGATTATTTATCCACAAAATTTGCAAATTTTAGTTCATTTTTAAATATTATTTTGTAGGGTTTCATTCATTTCCTGAGTAATCAATATATAGGGGTCTATCTTCTGAGTTCCTAGATTCTATTTCTTTTAGTTTGTATTTCTTGAGAGATGTCGAAAAACCAGAGTCTTGAAAAATTGAAATGAGATAATTGAGATAGATCCCAACACTGCATCTCATGTTCCAATGGAATTGGATTCCCAAAATAGTCAGAATAAGTAAAATGAGGTTGATGTCAATGTCATAGGAAATGTTATTATGAATGACCCAGATAATGTTGTTGATAAAGGTGGAGATGATGCTGGAATTACACAAAAGGGAAAAAGAAAAGGAAAATCAAAATCAGGCCACTAGTGAGAAATGATAGGGAGTTTTCAGTTGGATTGGGTGTCAAGGTATCCATTAATTGAAGAATTGCCAAATCCCAACAAAGATGAGCCTTCAATAGGATGCAAGTGTACGATCTATAGTTGTCAATTAAAAAGGGACAAAAAGTTACAGATAAAACTGGACACTATAGAGAAGCATATCGGTAAAGTGTATGAAAAACAAATCATAGATGGAAAAGAATGATCCGTGATTAGATGGAAAACAAAAGAAGAATGTAAACATGCTAAGTATGAGGAAGAGTATAAAGAGAATATGCAAAGAGAGGGAATAATTCTAAACATTGAGGTTCGATTGAGGCTCAATTCAAACATATGACGTTAAAAATATTTGAGTCAAAAATTGTTTAGTTGAGTGTTGGTTTCCATCTTTTGAGAAATGGTTGTCGTATGTTACTACCCTGACTTTTCTACTCTATTAATATTTTTGAATGTTCCTAGATTTCCTCATAAGCATTGGTCAAAATATAGGTGATGGGAATGGGCAAGTTGTCTAGATGATGTGGAAAAATATGATTTAAAGGAAAATATTAAATCATCAAACTTTATTGCATTATCTTTAGATGAAGTTATAGTAGTAGAAAATTCTTCTTGGATATGTATGCATGTGTATACTATAATGAAACATATCCTCCAATCTCATTTACTATATGTTGTTAAAATGAAGGATAATTCCATAGCGCAAAATATATTTGAGTTAGTTAAGACATCTTTTAAATAGTTTTCTAGTATGAATGACTTATCAATTGCCAAAAAATTAGTATCTGTAGGAACTGATGGAGTTGCAATGTTTCAATGTCATAGGAATGATCTATGAGTAAAGCTACCAACTTCTATTTCACCGTATGTGATTGGCATTCACTACATGACCCACATACTAAATTTAGCTTTTAGAATTGTTAGAAAATTTGATTCAGTATCTAGAGTTAAAAATCTAGTTTGCAACCTATACTCATTCTTTTGTTGAAGTCCCAAACAATGTGCAGAATATAAAAAATTTATCAAGGGAATAACTGATGGAAACAAGATTCTTAAGGATATTGATACAAGATGGATCTCCTTGTAGGGACCAACAAAAATAATTTTATTTGAATATAAATCTCTGATTGGACTACTATACAAACAACAAGGGTCAGTTGACATAGCTTTTGAGAATTTATAGAGGCAAGTGATGTAGAGAGACTCTTAACATTCGCTAGTATTCTCCCCCTTTTGAATGAAATGAGAAAGCTTGTGAAAGTATCTCAAGAAAGAACTTTGTGTATTCAATAATATACTAGCCTGCGTAGAAGGTTAATAATGACATTTATGTATACGTGTACATGTATATGAGATACCAATGCACAAGTATGCCACTAGTGGTTGTGGGTGCTCAACTAAAATGACAGATTTACGTGTTACCAAGTAAGATTTTAACCAAATTGTCAATTCTATAGAAGATACTTTAAAGAGTATTGTGAAAGAGGTTTCATATGAGATTGTAAGTCAATTCCCTCGACATAAACTATTAGATTCCATGTCTATTGTGTATCCTAATTATTGGCTCAGTTGTAATAAAAGGGTTTATTTTAAAAAGTTACAGAGCTTGATTGATCATTTTTGTAAGAATTCCATATGCAATGTCGATTGAAAGGAAATAGAAATAGAAGGAGTTTTAGATAAAAATAAGCTCTCACACCAATAATTTGAATATTTTATTACCTTTCTTGCATTTTTGGAGAAGCAATCAGGACATTCCCTTTAGAAGATTCACATAGATAATGGGGAGGTGTACCTTAATCAATCAGTTCAAGAATTTTTTCATACTTCAAGTATTCTTCATTAGAACATAATGTCATACACTCCTAAATAGAATGATGTAGCGAAGAGAGGAAAATAGGAACCTTTTATGGCACAACAATTGTAAGATTCAATCTAAGTTCATGGATCTAACATTTTGGGAAAAGGCTATCAATTGGGCCAACTACATTTGAAACTATATGCCTCACAAGGTAGTATGAAATATGAATCATAAGGAGAATTTGTCTCATATAATTCCTAAGTTTCATTCTTTTAGAGTGTTTGGAAATGACACATGGACATTCATTCCAAATTGTAGATAAAAGAGGCAATGGAGAAGAATACAATAGCTCATCTATGTTGGCTACTTTGACAATATGAAAGGTTATAAAATGTTCAGTCTTGTTTCTTGAGAATAAATTATTATTGTAATGTTCATTTTGATGATTCTTTCACCTTGAAGGATTGTCCATCACAATCCTCTCCCTCTCTTCTTTTCAATTCTCGTTCAAAGGATGTTTTGATTCCACGAGATGATGATGATGATTCTATTGATGACCATGTTCTTGATAATGGTATTGATCTAGTTGTTGAAAGTAATCCATCTTCTCCTTCTCCTCCACCTACACCCAATTGACCTTTATGCATGCATAGACTTTTTGAAAATGTTGGTTCTCTTGTAGGAGATGCCACAGCTGCACACTTCACTCATTCAAACATTTTGGGTATCAATATTTTAAGTCATGTGGCCTCTACTAATCCTCACAAGTTTTTTGATTCTTTAGGTGTTCTCAAATGTGATAATGCTATGATAGAGAAGTATTCATATTTAATGAAGAATTATACAAGTGTGATTTAGTTCCTCTTCCTAATGGAAGAAACTTGGTTCAGTGCAAGTGGATCTATCATACCAAGTTTGATGTTGATGGTTCTATTGATAAGTATTATCTTGTGGCTAAGGCCATTTATTAGGTTAAGCATATTGACTATTCCAAGACCTTTTCTCTTGAGGCCAAGATGGATTTCATTCATCTTGTACTTTCTATTATTCCATCTCAAAGTTGGTCAATGTATCAAATGCATATGAAGAGTTATTTTTTGCATGGTGATTTGTAGGACGAGATCTATATGGAGCAGCTACCACACTTTGTGTAGGACCCTTCACTTGGTTTTAGGCTTCAAGATTCATTCTATGGTCTCAAACAAGATACTAGAGCTAGTTATTAGAAGATGGAGAAAAAAAATTATTTCTAGATTCATTAGATGTCATTTTGATCCTACAAATTGCATGCAAAGGCATGGGGTGATCTTCTCATTCTTGTTCTTTATGTGGATAAATTGATTCTCACAAGGAGTTCTCCTACCATGATTGAGGATACTCAGTGAGCTTTGAAGGAGAATTTTGGTATGATAGATCTTTTTTGCTACATTACTTCCTTGGTCTTTAGATTGATCATCCTTTTGTCTAAATTTATATTTTTCAGAAGAAGTATAATATTGATTTCCTTTAGATATTTGGGATGGCTAATTGCATGCTAGCCTCTACTACTTTTTAGTTATTTGTTTTGTTGTCTACCAGTTGCACTACTCCATTATTTGATGCTACCTTGTAACAATAGTTGGTTGACAAACTTTTTTACTTGACACATAGTCATTTTGATATTTTCTTTATAGTTGGTCTTGTCTCCCAGTTCTCTCAAAACTCTCATTAGAGACACTGAAAGGAAGCCATGTGTATCTTATAGTACATTTAGGGCACTACATAGTTTTGCATTCACTAGACATCAAGGGCTATTTATATTGTGGGCTTTGTTGACTCAGATTAAGTTGGTGATTTTAATGATAAGAAGTATACTTTTGGTTGTCTTTTGTCTTGGTTTTGGTCTAGTTTCTTGGTCTTATGAGATGCAAACTATTATTGCATTATCATCAACTGAGGATGAGTATCAAGGAGTAATCTTGGCTAGTCAAGAGGTTCTTTGGCTTTGACAATTGCTGACTAATTTTGGCTTTCCTATTGATCATCCCACTACCTTTTGGTGTGATAGTAACAATACAATACATATTTCTTGCAACATAGTGCAACATCAACATACTAAGCATATTAAGATTCACATGCACTTCATTCAATAACTCATTTAGGATAGTTTTCTTTCTTTGAAGTATTTTCCTATGAAGCAACAAGTTGTAGACGTCTTTACTAAACCTTTTTCATCTCCTCGGTATCTTAAGCTACAATTGATGCTAGGAGTGAAGGAAGTTTTCCTTGGGGGGTCTTAAGGATTTCTCCTTCCTTTCACATTTTTCTATTTTAGAGAGGATTTTTCTCCCATGGTGTTTTTCTTCTTTTCTTGATTGTGAGAGATTGCATTTCATTTCATTTTAGTTGTACATGCACTATTGTCGAGATCCACAATACATCTCATATTGTATATTGCATTTTCATTCACTAATTGCATCTCTTGCATATTTCTCTATAAGTTGTACTTAAGGAGGGGTATTGGTCTGCATAGGTGTTCCTTGTACACTTAAGTTTTTCACTTGGATAAAAACATTTATTATTTATTTGAATAAGTAGACGTATTTAAATATTTGTTTGTCGGTCACCACTTGTGCTTGAAGCATTGATACCAAAGTCAGTCACTGTGTTCTTCATCCCAAATTCATCTGGGCTTTATATGAAGGGTTCTTTGTATATTTGCACATCTCATTCACATCAATCTCATTGTTCATTACACATTGTTCTTTTATAAGTTTGGTGTGCAAATCAAACTCTTAAATGCATCAACAAATAGTACTTCACATCACAAAAAATATAAACTAATAATTATAGACACAACACCAAACATTAATAAAATATAAATGTTTTAAAATTATTTTAATGATCTAAAATGTTATGAAAATTAACATTAAATATTTTATAGTTACATATATAGAAACTCTTTTTTCAATAATATTTATTAATTTTAATTGAAATTGATAAGTTGTTGAGGACAAATTACACATAACACGCTGTATGATACTTGTCACAAAGATTTATAAGTGGCATATGTATTTTATAACATGTCATTATAATTCTGTAAATCTCTACACGGCAGCACTCTACATGTCTTTATTAATGTTGGTTTATTGCGCTATAAATTATTTCATTTTGTAAGAAATTGGTGAGGTAAGTTGCAGGAGAGTTTTTTTAATGGAATACTTTCTTTCATCGTTTCTCTGATGATCTAATTAAAAACATTAAGGTAGGCTTTCGTCACTTTTTATTTATTGAGCATGTGTTTTCTCTTTGACCTTTTTTATAATGTTTAATAATTTTTATTTTATGATTATTTATTGAACAATTTTAATTATAATCATTTTAATTATATTTAATTAATAAAAAATTTAAAAATTTATTAAAATTTTATTGGATAGTGTTTAATATAATTTTATATCTAAAATATATTATGAATTTTTTATAATTTGTAAGTGTAAAGTTTAATTTCATTTGCTTTTCAATTTCATTCATATAAATTAACTTAATAATCATATATATTGTCATTTTGATGTTTTTGTCTACTAAGATTTTGGAATTTTGATTTGTTTTCTACATATTGTCATTAGAACAAACAAATGAAATTGAATTTGAATTTGGGCACCAAAAGATGATCCTTCTAAAATTAAAATATGATTGGTGGATCATGCACTTGAAGATTTAGTATCTAGACTGTATCAATTTTTTTTAAATATTATTAATAACTTTTAAATGTTTCTATTCTATTAATAATAATTATTTAGTGGCAAATATTTGAAATGGGTAGAATTTTCTTTTATTATTCTTTTTTTTTTATATAAAATAATAATAAATGAATGTGTCATACACACACACACACACACACACACATAAACTTTTTCACTACAAAACGATTCTTAGAACTTACATCTAACCTTGTGAATACAAGCTAATCTTTAGAACTTATATTCAACATTACTCTGGACTTTATGTAATGTCTATGTATACACTTTTATTATTAGTAAAGATATCTTAAATACATCGATGCAAAAAATGATGAGAGATATTAATTTAAAACTACTTTATGTATATAAAAGATATTATATGAAATCATTATAAATATTAATATTTTAAATTTGTTAACATATACTCTCATTATAAAATTCTCTCACATTAAATATTTTTTTAATAGTTACATCCAACAATATTAGATAGTCATTATATTATATTCACCACAATTTCAACCACTTCACATTGGAAATTTAAACTTGAACCTCAATTTACACCTATGCTTTACCATTTTTTGATGTTATCTTATGGTTTAGATTTATTGTCTCAGTTTTGGTATTTCTACTTCTATATATATAGAGGTTGATTTGTTGTCATTCACATTGCTATGCACAGTTGGATAGAAGCTCAAGGAGGACAACAAACTTCCAAAATCAGAGTATCACATGTGATGAAGTTCATGTTGCTATTCCTACTTCAGCTTCTTCCATTGTTTACTACAAAGATAGCAATTTAATTGCATATCTCCATCTCGGCCAATGAGCATATGTAAAAATGTTGTGAGGGAGAGGTCAATCTTCCCATCAAAGTTCATGGAATTTTTCAGTTGATCCATAGGACTTTGCATCCACTAGCCAATTTGTCTATGGGAATAGACACTCTCTTTATAACTCTTAAGGTTTTAAGTTCCAAATTTATTTTATTATATAAATTAATATAAAAATTCAAATTTTAGAATAATTCTATTAAATTCATAAATAATTAAAATAAAATATTAAATTTAACTCTAAATAAAATTTAAAATAAAATAAACTAAACTTTCAAACTCAAATATTGAGATATGTTCCTCTCGTATTTCAAGATATGTTCTTAAGAATAAGAATCGTACTATTCTATTTAGTTCCAAAAGACATGGAAATCGTATTCATCTTTAAAATGCTTAATTAATGAATGTATACTTCACAACTATAAGATGTTCTATATTGGAGTGTATGTATATACATATATTCATTTATATATTCTTATCCAAATATGACTCTCCCATAATAAGGTAATAACATCATTGCAAAGAATCACATGATTTAATTAATGAAACACATATAAACCTTGTAAGAATGAGTTTACAATAAACTATACCTATTCATTCCCGTTTCAACCTACAACAATACATACATCCCTTCTTGGTAAAAGAATAACAAACACATGGAAAGCAAAAATATTGGTGAATCAAGAAAATAAAATCTAATAATTTTTTACAATTTTGTGGTCAGCAAAAGATTATGATTTTATTAAAAGTAAAAACTAGGAAGACAATTGGTCTTGACCAATAGTGGTAAAAAAAAATGGTAGAAAAAACAATGAGCAAGAATAGGCGAGTGAGTAGGAGTGAGAGAGCTAGGGTTTTGGAGGTCGAAGACTCAAGTAAAGGGGATAAGGACAGCAATGCAGATGGTGTGGGAAAGGGCCTTTTCTCTTTGGCTTGTGCTCTTTGCTTTGCCTTGTGTGATGTAAATGTGCCTTTTGGGTGAACCTGTGTGGGTTTGGCTGCGATTTGGCAAGCACCAGGGCTAGGTGAGGAGGGGAGGGAGGCATTGTTGTGTCTACAAACCTCATGTTCAATGGCGATATTTAGGGCAGTGCTAGTGGCTTTTTCCTTTCTTTTCCCTCCATCTTGTTCTCCTTTGTTGTCCAAGATAGGCGTAGGGTGCTTTCTGTCATCTTTGGGTACTGGGAGCAGGGCTTTGTTTGGTCACAAGAGTGTGTGGTTGTTTTGGCAGGTGTCCTCAGATCTGGGAATGAGAAAACCCTTTGTTCTTTCTTTGTTTTATCCTTGGTGAGCCTTTTTTGTGCTCTTCTTCCCCATTTTCATGGATATTTGTTAGAGGTGGTTTTCTCTTCTATAGAGGTGGAGAGGCTTCTTATTTGTTGGGTTGAGAGAGGGTTGTCTAGGTAGTCGATTTGATCCCCCTCATGTCCTATTGAGGTGGCCCTTTCTCCTATTTTGTTGGAGACTACGTGTGAGGGGGTTTTTCAGCTGTTGTTGTTCGTGGTTGTGAGAGGACTGTATGGGGAGTCAGTATGCTCTAATCTTTGTCCTATTAAGGTGGCCCTTTATCCTATTGAGGTGGAGAGTAAGGGTGAGGGAGCGTTTTGACTAGTCCTATTCATTTTGCTAGTTAAGGGAGCTTGTCATCACAAAAGAGTATAAAACCCCTCTTGGCTTTTTATGTAGAAGGTTTTGGGTGCCTTTTCAAAACCCTATTCCCTAGATTGTCCCTTCAAAATGTGTTGTTGATGCCTAGGCCTTGTGTGGTTGTGGGAGGCTTTTAAAACCCACTTTCTAGATTCAGGGAGCCTGGAAAAACCCTATTTTCTTTGTTTCTTTCAAAGGCTTGATGGATGCTAGTTGTTTTCAAGGGCCCAGTTTGGCCAATGTTTATTTTTGGTTAGGTTTGGGCCTTGTGGTTTTTTGTGGATTGAAGATTATGTTACAGATTATGGGAGCCTGAGAAAACCCTTCATGTTGGCTGAGGGTGCTAGAAAATCCCTCATTCTTTGTTTTTCTAAGGTCTATTATTTGCTGATTTAGACCCTCTACTTGGCCCAACTTGTTTTGTAATGTTTTACTCTTGATGTTTGGCTAGTGTTTGAATAGTTGTGGTCGCACTGATTGTTAGCTTATTTTTTTTAGTCGATATGTTTTGGGTTCTAGATGCACGTAAGTCTAGAAGGTTTCAAGTCCTTTCTAAAACATGTTGTTCAGTATTAGGTAGTCTAGTTCATTCTTCGATGGCAGTTCTCTAGTTGTAAGGGTTTCAGGGCCCCTTCAAAAGTTGTTTTATCCTAAAAAAAAAAACCTAGGGATACCACCAACCTAAAAAGATAAAAAAAATAGAAGGACCCATTAACAAATCATAAACTACTAATATCAACCCAGATCCTACATGCAGTACAAATATTAAGTTTTGATATTAGCTCCTCCCTTAGAATAGGAATGGAGGACCATATCAAAGGGGTCTTTCTATTATTTTCTCTCTTTTTTCCCTTTCACAATGTGCTAGCCTTCTTCAAGCCTAGCAACATCAATCTGCCAATCTAAAGAATTAACCTTGGAGAATTTTGTTTGATCCCTCATGTAGGAAACCTCATTCTAAAGCTAACCACCCACTAACAACAAGGCCTCCTCCTTCTCTTGGGACCTCAATGGCCTACATTTCTCCCTTCCCTCTAGAGTTATAGCTCCCTTATCCAATAACAACTCCCTATCACACCCAACCAAACTAGTTTCAACAATGTTCTTTATTGCTTGCACACCCAAAGTAAAAGGATCTATAGGCTTATGAATCGTATCATTTCCCTCGAAACAACCTGAGAAAAAATCTTATGCTTCTCATCCTTCTTCTCCTCCATATAAAGTTTTTAAGTAACATCTTTCCACAAAGAGGTTGTCTTATGCATCTTATCTTTGGCAAACTGTACAACCATATGCCCTATCTAAAAACATCTTCTACATCTAAATGGGACCCCTTCATAGTCCAAGTGGTACACTGAGCAACCTTTTGAGGTTTCAATCAAGCTTTCTACAAGAAGCCCCTTACATACATCCATTTCCACCAAAATATGAGAAAAGGTAAAGCGGTAGAGATTAGAAGAAACTTTGTCAACTATAAAGAAACTTCTTAATGTGTTTAGTACTGCCTCAAAACAAGAGTCAGACCAAAAATGTAAGGGAATATTAGGAAGTCTCACCCATAGCGGGATCTTGTAAAAAACTTTGGTAGTTGGATAAAAAGTTGGATGTGAAGGCTTCAACATCAAGGAAAACTTATCCTCCCGAATCCAAAGATATTCACACAAAACCTTGTTTTTATCTTGAGTCTTTTCCAAAACAACAATAAAAAACCCCTTTGTTATGAGGTAAATCTGGACACACCGTCTAGAAAAGGCTCCCTGTTTTCAGATATCGAAGTATGCAAGTTGTGCAAGCTCGAAAATAGACCCTTGAAGCGTCCAATCAACCTTAGCTCAGTAGAAACTGAAGCATTATGAGCAGCTTCCTCCTAAGCTTCCACATCCAAAGCCACAAAAATGGTCTTAAACGAAAGTGGTAAAGGAACCCTAACACACCATTATGTTGGTGAGGAGAACCTTGTGTCTACTTGGCAACACACGGGGGGAGATTTGAGCTGAACTCGTGATATGCTGAAGCATCCTTTGTCCTCCTTGACCATCCTTCCCCAGGAACAACTTCTTTGGAGTGACTGCACCCACCATGTTGTGTACCATCAACGCAAACAGAGGACTCACCTTCCTCAAAACCCTGAAAAGACCTTTGCTACATCCACGATTCCAGATGAACACCACTCTGAAAGACAAGGCTAACACTGTTTTTTGAGGTACATTTTAAACCCTGGTTTCATGACGGACCAGAATGGTCATGGCAAGAAGGGAGGCTGACAAACTTGACCTTGTTACCAGGTATGAAAAGTGAAACCCTAGCCCCAACCCAAGGCAATTTCAAACAACTCTGTAGTGCCATCTTTTCTATAAATCTATTTAAAAAAAATCTATTAAATTATTTTAATATATAATATGATATTATATTAAATATTCAAAAAAAATTAAATTATATATTGAAAAAACATACTATAAATTATTTAAATTTTCTTTTTTAATGTTTCAATTTCAAAATATAATTAAATAGTTTGATAAAAGTATTAAAATAATATTTAGCATAGTTTTATTTTTCTCTTTAATTAAGATGGTATTTTATTAAATCTAAGATATAATAATAATTGAAATTTACAATATAAATATAAGACACTAATGACACTTCAGGTCATTCAAAACATATTATGTTAGGGAAGCACATAGATCATATTAGGGCTTTTATATACCTATTGCATGGATATAATTATATTTTTGTATTATCTCTTATTATCTTATGTTATAATATGATCAAACATACATTTACTTGTGAGTTTTAATTTCATTTTGACAAAGGTAAGAACTGTATGGTGAAAGCTTCTGGATTTGACTGTGTGTGCTTATTTGTTATCAACGTTTCTAATGATACTCTATGATTCATCTCTAGCTCATTCCCATGATGAATCATAAAGTATGATTCGAAACGGTTATAACAAATAAACACACAATACCATACAATTATAGACTATGGAAACTTAATGTCTACAAAGATAAGAACTATTAATATAAAACTAACGGTAAATCAATATAAAATTTAATATTAATTTATATGTACATTGAAAATCTAATTTATTATTAATTATAAGTAATGAGAGAAAGGTCACACAAATATTGTTTAATCACTTTACTATCTAGCAACTCTAGCGAATTGATTTTAGTGGTAGGATGACTCTTTTGTTCTTCCACTTCACGGCAGGTGTAAGTGGCATTTAATAATTCTGGTGTGAGTCAAACATAACAACATATCACATTAATTAAGGCATTATTTTCAGAGAGTTTTCAATAGGGGAATTGGAGTGCGTATCCTGCAAGCCTGACTTCATGGTAAGTTATTCTTTATATCTGGTTGATATTCTAAACACAATTTTGTTGCAGCCATCTCATAATATCTAATAATGATGAACATAAAAGTTGTAATATTGGTGTGAAAGAGTAATTTGAAGATCAAATAAAACCCAACAACCATAAAAATCTATGTCCAAAATCTTTAATCTATCAAACTAAATCAGAAAGCTATAGATTGAAATCATAATAGTCTGGTTGTATCCAACAAATCATAAATAGTCTGGTTGTATCAATTCCTTTACCTATAATTGTTATTGAGTTTTATCACCACTTTGCACATGGCCAATCTGCAGCTAGAAAACTTAACACACATGTCATGTGATAATTTTAAACAAAATATTTTAATTACTTATTAATAGTATTAATACTAATTTGTGCACCTAAAATTTGAAAAACAAAATAGAAATAAAATCTTAAAAAAAGGCATCATATAAAGTAACCTAAAATCTCTAAAATAGGAATGAATCTAAAAGGCATCATATAAAGTAACCATATTCCAAACATAAAAAAAGTATCTTTTCATATGAGAGTGAGTAGGGCAATGTGATCTTAAAACCCCATTTGAAATATATTAGTATCATTTCCATCCAAACCTAGCTGCTCTTGCCAGGATCTTAAACAGAGGAAAAATCTACTAAATAGATTCATAGTCATCCTTTTATTACATATTTTATAATATCTTGATTCTTTTGATTCTCAAGTATTTTTGCACATGAAATAAGGGAAATTACTATTCACAAAAAAACATTACTATTATTATGACAGTTTTAAAATAATATAAATCTCTAAACATTAGAAACTATTTTTAAGAAGATAGAAAATTACCCTTTTAAATCGCAGCTTAAAAGATCCTTATCAAAATAAAAAATTTATTGCCTTATTGTTATTTCTTTATTTTTGAATTATACTAAAACTACTTCAACTCATCGTGACAGTTTGATAAACAAAATTTTAATTAGGATTATTGGGATTAGAAGTTAGAAGAGCTTGTGGAGTTCCTAAAAAACAATAATATTAAATCTTGGATTTTTAGTATTTTGTGATTCATGTAGAGCATAAGTAAGTGGCATTTAAGACTAAAATATCATTGAGGTCTATTTCCTTGATTTTCCTACAATCAAGTAACTCTAGGATTTTGAGTAGCTTACGGTGATGAATTTTCTTCAATAATTATCATGGATCATATTGAATGGAGGGAGATGATGATTCAAGTTCATTAAAGAATACTAAGGATTCCTTTTTAATAGTCCTAGTCTTTTGAGTTCATGATGTTGAAATGCACCATTGGTACCAAGTTGATATTTTTATTAAGTAATGGTTATCATTGTTATTAGTGAAGTTGATCTTTCTCTTATACAATTATTTTTTGAGATGCATACTTTAGAAATCTCTAGACCACAACACATGACACTATGGTTTGAGCTTCTTAGGATAGGATGTAATAGTCAACCACATGATGTTTATAAGTGGCCCACAGTTGTCAAGTATATACCTTTGGTTGTTTCTTATTTGTTACCATGCACATTTTAATAATGATAACCCTTTTTTGAAACAATAGTATTCTATAATTACATGGACTCGTACTCTATTCTGAGTTGTTACTTTTGGTGTCGATTCATCAACTAAATCTATGACTTTGTCCTTGTTTCACCTAAGTGGGTGACAGTCAATGAGGAAACTATTTGAATAACTATGTTGGCATATCTGCAAAGTGTGATGACATGATGATACTGTATGTTGTCATTGATGTCAATATGCTGAAGTATGAATGAGTATATTGAAGTAAGAAAACTAGCAAGAGAACTAGTATGATGATGTGAACCGGTATATGTGAAAAAGTGAAGCGGTATGTTGGAATGTGAACAAGTATATGGAAATTTTTGTATCGGGGTTTCATTTGGTATGACAACTGGTTGGTAGTCTCAGCTTGAGGGTTTTCAGTTGATGCATTCCAAGTCTCTGTGATTCGACCGACAATATTCTATGACGAGTTAGCACTATAATGAAGATCAGATCATGTTGCCACGTCAGCCTTGTGCACGTGAGGGATTTCCTTGAGGATCTTGCATTAAGAAGATTGATTCTATCTACCTTGGGAATGTGTGAAGTCTTAGTAAACAGTGGAGAGTGCATGATGGGTTATCAGCTTCCAGAAGCAGCAAAGAATGAACGATGGAGAACATCTTGAGATTTGTTCAAGATCGTTTCACTCTATGCAATGTGATTAAACGGTCAGGATTGAACCGACTGTATTGATAACCTAAATGTTTAGGGTTTAGGGTTTATGCTACTGACCTATCTGTTGTCTATAAGGTCGATGATGATTTGCATTATGAAGTTGTTGGCAAATGTTATGTGTGTATCCAAGTGAAGAGATACTTAATTCTTTCTAGACCGAAGAATTGTGTTGATACCTATAGAGTGTGATTGTAGAAGCAAAGGAACTAAAGTGGATCTACATTGGCATTGAGTGTTGTTATCAGATCAATGTATTACCTGTTGACTTCTAACCATTTCAGCAGTTGGAAAATCTCTTAACCGGGTAGCTTTAACAAGCTTTCTATAAATCCTTTAACAGGGTGACTCAAATTCATTGAGTTCTTCAAATCCTCTTGTGAGGTAACCTTTACCAAGGTTCTAACCTTTAACCAGGTATTTAGCCATCCCTTAACTAGGTGATCCCTAGTAGGATCGGCTCCTAGCAGAACCTATTGTAAAGTCCTTAACCGAACTAGGCTCTTAACAGAGTGAACTTCAGAAGAGTTCCAAGAACAACTTGTGGGTATTGATCCCCACCATGGGTTTTCCTAGTTGGGTTTCCACGTGAAAAATAAGTGTGTCATGTGTGATGCTTTTTCATGTGATGATTATTGTTTTTTGTTAAGTGCTAAAAGCATGTTGATCCAGTGGTCCTTATGTTTCTGATGTATTACTTGCTTATGCATATGGGTGAAATGGAAATGAGTTATTACATTTTGTGAAGATGTAAGTGTTACCAGTTTATGTCTTGCATAGTCCCACTGTATTTTACCGGTAGTGTCCTGATTTAGATCGGTGATATTGTTTACCAGTTATTGTAGTCTTTGCATTCAAAGTGGTTTGTACAAAGTTTTTTTCTATACTAATTCAGCCCCCCTCTTAGTATCTATTGAGAATTTATTGATCATCATTATTCATCAATTGGTATCAGAGCATCCTCCAGGTCCTCTGTGTTGTAAGCTTAACCGCTTGAGGAAAAGACCCTATTCTAATGATGAAAAGGGAAGGTCCTAAGTTTAACAGAGATAACTTTAAGATATGGAAGGACAGAATGAAAATATACATTAAAAGCATGGGTGCTCAACATTGGAGTTATGTTGAGAATACTTATGTTGTCCCTATTGGTACTCTTACCGATGATCAAAGAAGAGAAATTCAGGAGAATGGACAAGTAATGGAAGCTCTTATCAGTAGCATATCTGATGTTGAGTTTATAGATGTTCAGGAAAAAGAAAATCCCAAAGATGTATGGGATGCTGTGGAGTCTATCTATGGCGGTGATGAGCATGTGAAGCAAGCTAAGGAAGAAAGCCTTAGAGGAAAGTTTGAAGACATGTAGATGGTTGAAGGAGAGACCATTCAACAATACGGGATAAGGATTGAAACTATTGTTGGAGACATAAAGAGTGTAGGAGGTACAATGGATGACTCTGTCATTGTTAGCAAAGTTTTGAGAACCTTATTACCGGTCTATGCAATAAGGGTTGCCGCTATTCAGGAGTTGAGATCTATTGATAAGAAAATGGTCTCCCTTGATTCTATCATTGCTAAGTTGATCTCATATGAGCTAAACAGTTATGATGGCAGTGCTCAGAAGACTAATTCAGCCCTTAAAGCATCTACTACACTATCTAGAAAGGGTAAAGAAGCTAGTACCAGATGTAAACCTAGACAAAGAAGAGATATGGATGATGAGGAGATCTTGATGGAATTTGAAGCTCCTTTGGCCAAGAGAATTCCTAAGGGAACTGGAAAATACAAAGGTAAGCTCCCTTTGAAATTTTTTTCTTGCAATAGGATAGAACATATTGCTGTAAACTATCCTAATGGTGATAATAAGGACAAACAAGAGAGGTTCAAAAAGTTCAAAGGAGGAAATAGGAGAAACTGTCTTGTTGCAGTTGATGAAGGTGTCACTGATGATGAATCAAAAGATGAAGAAAGCGAAGACATAGTATTTGTAGTTGTTAAGGAAGATGTGTCAAACAAGAAGGCTCTTGTCTCCCGCTTTGATAATTCAAATGAGTGGATTATTTATAGTGGTTGTTCTCACCACATGACTGGTGACCGGAGAAAGTTTCAGTCTCTAGAAGAGTATGATGGAGGTGTAGTCCGATTTGGTAATGATGCACCTTGTATGGTAAAAGGAAAAGGGTCCATCTCTCTAAATGGAAAAAGCAGTGCTGATAATGTGTATAGGGTAGAAGGTCTTAGACATAACCTTTTGAGTGTTGCTCAGCTGAATGATAATGGACTCACTCTAGAATTCAAAGATGGAGTATGCAAAATAAAAGGAAAGAGTGGTGAACTGATGGGCACTGGTATGCAGACCAAAGGTAACTTATTTAAGTTAAATGCAAACATCAGTCAATGTCTAATGGCTAAGTATGATGATAGTTGGATATGGCATAGGAGACTCTGTCATGTAAATTTTGATAACATTGTGAAGGCTGGTAAGATCAAGGCAGTTAGGGGATTGCCTGTGTTGAACAAACTGAAGAATCCTTTGTGCAGAGAATGTCAACAAGGAAAATGTCTTCCTCAACCTTCAAAGGTAAATCTTTCACAATAGATAATTTACTTGATCATGTGCATATTGATTTGTGTGGTCCTATGAAAACTAGGAGTGTTCAGGGAGATAGGTACTTTATGATTCTTACTGATGATTTCTCAAGAATGATGTAGGTCACATTCTTGAAAGACAAGTCTGAAGCTTTTGGAAAGTTCAAAGCCTTCAGAGCACTAGTTGAAAAGGAAAGTGATAAGAGGATCAAATGCCTTAGAACCGATCAAGGAGGTGAGTTCACCTGTGCAGAATTCAATAAGTGTTGTGAAGAGAATGACATCAAGAGGCAACTGTCTACCCATGGAACTCCCCAACAGAATGGCCTAGCAGAAAGAAACAACCGAACTGTAGTTGAAGCAGCCATAACAATGCTGATTCAAGGGAAGGTTGCTCACACCTTTTGGAGAGAAGCAACAAGCATTGCAGTCTACACTATGAACTGGGTACTCATCAAGAAAGGTAAGGATAAAACACCTTATGAGTATTGGACCCGTAAGACTCCTGTAGTAAGCTAGTTTAGAGTGTTTGGTAGCAAATGTTATATCAAGAGGAGTGAACACCAGAGCAATTTTGATACAAAATGTGATGAGGAATATTCCTAGGATATTCCACCAAGAGAAAATCTCTCAAGTGTTTTAACAATAGGAATTGGAAAATTGTTGAAAGTATCAATGTTAGAGTTGATGAAACCTCTGAGAAACCTGAGGAAATCGATAGTGAGCAAGTGGTAGATGAACTGGTTGTAACCTTATGGGAACCAGTTGCAAAAAAGCCTAGTACTAGTAATAGTGCTCCTACACTGGTAGATGTTGATGTTGATGAAGATGAGGATGAAGAGGAAAAGAAAGAGGAAACAATTAAGATCATTCCTAGGTATGTAAAGCTGAATCATGATCCAAAGAAGACCATAGGAGATAAGGATGGAGGAATTCTTACAAAAAGAAAGGTCAGAGAAAATTCTTGCATGATCTCTGAATTTGAGCCTAAAACATTTAACAAGGCACATAAAGATGAAGACTGGAACAAGGCTATGGAAGAGGAACTTCACCAAATAGAAAAGAATGGTACATGGTCTTTGGTACCCAGACCTGAGCATAAAAATGTTATTGGCACTAAATGGATTTTTAGAAACAAGTTGAATGAAGATGGCATAGTGGTAAGAAACAAAGCCAAACTGGTATGTCAGGGATATGCTCAAGAAGAAGGAAAAGACTATGGAGAAACTTTTTCTCTAGTAGCTAGATTAGAAGGAGTTCAAATGCTTCTTGCATATGCAGCCTTTATGGGATTCAAAGTGTATTAGATGGATGTAAAATCTGCATTTTCGAATGGAATACTTGAAGAGGAAGTGTGTATAGAGCAACTAGATGGGTTTTCACTAATAGAAGATAGTGATATAGTGTGTAGGCTACATAAAACCTTGTATGGATTGAAGCAGGCACCTAGATCATGGTATGAATGGTTACACTCCCATCTTATGAAGATTGGATTTGAAAGAACAAGTGAAGATAGCAATATCTATCTGAAGTCAGAAGGAGATTAGATTCTGATCTATGAAGTATTTGTTGATGATATAATTTTTGGTGGAGATGACAAGATGAGCCATGTATTTGCAGATGAAATGAAGAAGGAATTTGAGATGTCACTAATCGGAGAGATCAAGTTCTTCGTTGGACTACAGATACAACAAATGAAAGATGATATCTTTATCACTCAGTCCAAGTATGTCAAAGAGGTGTTGAAGACTTTTGGCATGGAAGACAACAAACCGGTTGGTACACCGATGGTGACTGGTTGTAAATTGTTAAAAGAAGATGACTCAGCATTGGTGAATGAGAAGGAATACTGATAAATGATTGGTAAGTTGCACTATACAGTACACAATAGACTGAACATTGCACATGCAATGGGCATTGCTGCACATTTCCAGAAAAGTCCAAGAGAATCCCACTTGGTAGAAGTCAAGTGAATTCTTAGATATTTGAAGGGAACTATAGATTATGGATTGTGGTATACTTACAATAATGATTTCTACCTCAAAGTGTTTACAGATGCCAATTGGGTAGGTAATGTGGATGACTGGAAGAGCACAACCAGTGGTGCATTCTTTCTCGATGGTAGACTAGTCTCATGCATGAGTAAGAAACAGAGTTGTATCTCTCAATCTACAACAGAAGGAGAATATGTAGTAGCATTTATGAACTGCACTCAGACAATTTGGATGAAGCATGTACTAAGTGGTTTCAAAGTCCCTATATCTGAACCAGTGAGAATATTTTGTGATAACACAAGTGCAATTAATATTTCCAAGAATCTGGTATTGCATGCTAGAACCAAGCACTTCAAGCTCAAGTATCATTTCTTGAAGGAGAAAGTTCATAACAAAGAGGTTGTATTGGAACATGTTTCTAGTAAGGAGCAGTTTGCAGACATATTCACCAAGCCTCTATCGAAGGCTACATTTACCTATTTAAGAGGTGAATTAGGGGTGCTGCCTCTTCAAGAGGTGAACTAAAGGTATGTGCTCCACATCAGTCAAGTATTGCATTGTCAAATATTTTCAGGATTGGTGTGTTGAAGGATGCTACTCCTCAAGGGGAGCAACATAGTGGAACATTGTTGTTTGTGCCTCCACTTTAGCATTGTTGTCAAAGGGGGAGAAGATGTGAAGCGGAGAAGATATCTACAGTATTGGGGAGAAGATGTGAAGTAGAGAGATATCTTTGTATATTGCCATCAATGTTAAAGGGGGAGATTGTTGGCATATGTGCAGAGTGTGCTGACATGATGATATTGTATGTTGTCATTGATGTCAATATGCTGAAGTATGAAACAGTATATTGAAGTAAGAAAACTGGCAAGAGAACCAGTATGATGATGTGAATTGGTATATGTGAAAAAGTGAAGCAGTATGTTGGAATGTGAACTGGTATATGCAAATTTTTGTATTGGGGTTTCATTTGGTATGACTATCGGTTGGTAGTCTCAGCTTCAGAGTTTCCAGTTGATGCATTCCAAGTCTATGTGATTCGATCGATGATATTCTTTGATGAGTTAGCACTGCAATGAAGATCAGATCATGTCACCATGTCAGCCTTATGCATGTGAAGGATTTCCTTGAGGATCTTGCATGAAGAAGATTGATTCTATCTACCTTGGGAATGTGCAAAGTCTCAGTAAATAGTGGAGAGCGCATGATGGGTAATTAGCTTCTAGAAGCGGTAAAGAAAGAACAATGGAGAACATCTTGAGATTTGTTCAAGGCCGTTTCACTCTATGAAATGTGATTAAATGGTCAGAATTGAACCAACTATATTGATAACCTAAATGTTTAGGGTTTAGGGTTTATGTCACAGACCTATTTGTTGTCTATAAGGTCGAGGATGATTTACATTATGAAGTTGTTGGCAAATGTTATGTGTTTATCCAAGTGAAGAGATACTTGATTCTTGTCAGATTGGAGAAGTGTGTTGATACCTATAGAGTGTGATTGCAGAAGTGAAGGAACTAAAGTGGATCTGCATTGGTATTGAGTGCTATTACCAGATCAATTTATTACCTGTTGACTTCTAACCATTTCAGCAGTTGGAAAATTCCTTAACCGGGTAGCTTTAATAGGCTTTCTGTAAATCCCTTAACAAGGTGACTCAAATTCATTGAGTTCTTCAAATCCTCTTGCGAGGTAACCTTTAATAGGGTTCCAACCTTTAATCGGGTATTTAGCCATCCCTTAACCAGGTGATCCCTAGTAGGATCGGTTCCTAGCAAAACCTATTGTAAAGTCCTTAAGCGGACTAGGCTCTTAACAAAGCGGACTTCAGAAGAGTTCAAAGAACAACTTGTGGGTATTCACCCCCACCATGGTTTTTCCCTATTGGGTTTCCATGTGAAAAATAAGTGTGTCATGTGTGATGCTTTTTCATGTGATGATTAGTGTTTTCTATTAAGTGGTAAAAGCATGTTGATCCAGTGGTCCTTATATTTCTAATGTATTACTTGCTTATGCATATGGGTGAAATGGAAATGAGTTATTAGATTTTGTGAAGATCTAAGTGCTACTGTTTTATGTCTTTCACAGTCCCACTGTGTTTTACTGTTAGTGTCTTGATTTAGATTTGTGATACTGTTTACTAGTTAGTGCAGTCTTTGCATTGAAAGTGGTTTGCAAGATGTTTTTGTATACCGATTCACCCCCTCCCTCTCAGTATCTATTGAGCATTTACTAGTCATCATTATTCATCAAACTAGACCCTAGAAAGGGTTGCATACCCACTCTTATGCCATCATCTTATATGGGCTTTAAATTGTTTTCTAATCTATGAAGTCTATGTGCCTTCAAGTAGGCAAGGCCATCTGTGATGAGCCCCTAAGACATTAGGTTTGGCCCTTAGGTCTTTCTCTTTGAGTTTGATTGATCTTGCCACACCTTCTTATTAATATGCATGCCTTATTCATCTTTAAAATCAATAATTGTGTATTGTATGATTGATTCAACTATAGTAATGATATGATATGTTATTTTACTATTGCTTGTAGTTTTACAAATGCATTATGTTGGTTTCTTAAAAAACAAAAAAAATCCAAAATTCATAAGTTTGGAGTGTTGTAATTAGGCTGTGCATTGCCCATTAAGCTTGTAAATTTTGGGCATTACACTAGTTCCCTAAACTTAAGGACTTCCAAAGTGAGTGAAAAATAAAATAAAATAATTAAATTTGCATATTTGAACTCTAAAATTGAGACACCTTAATCCCAACAGTAAGAGTCCTTACAATAAGATCTCAAGGCAATCCAAAATCTAAAACAATATATCAAAAATACTAAAAATGCATTTATTCATAGGACTTTTTTATAAGACATGTTACTTATATTACATACAACAATGATGTATCACTCGATTTTATCAACCCCCAAACCATAAAAGTTAGGGAATTTATTGTCCCATTTATTAGGTACAAATTACAACATCCAAACAACATTTCTATTTATTTACTTTCAATAAATATTTCATATGATTTTATAGTTCCAAACTTATCATTTTCCATTAAACATATAGGCTCTAGTAACTATGGACTAGAGTAATTACAAACCCTTCTTACTTTTATTTTATGAATATAAAATAATAGCATATATGAGATCATCCCAATTATGATGGTCAAATTTTATGTTAAGGTCATCTTTATTCAAAATTGCTTATTATAATATGATTTTAGTTTTCTCCTTTAACTCTAAAATATGTTTTATTTGGGTACTCTACAAAGTGTTTGTCTTAGAGATTTGAATACGTTTATTTAAATGAAACATGACAAATGTTGCAATTTATTATTAAAAATAATAGTGGTCCTATAATACATATAATATAATTATTTAAAAAAATAAAATAATAATTTAATAATAACAATGATCATTGTTATTGGATACCTTAAAATCATCCATGAATTACTATCATTTGATCTTAGATTAGTTTGCTTGATTTTTTTTAATTTTTATTTTCAAATCTCATATGATTAATTTAATGTTAATCTAGTAGTATGTTCATTTATTTAATCAAGGAAAATATATGTAATTCAATAAATCAATTTCTCTAACCATTAACGTAAATAATATGTGTACTACCCTGCTAAGGAACCCTAGAGGACAACAACAACTAAATAAATAAAAATAGGAACATTTTTTTTTTTAACATATAACATTAGATTAATAACTTATAATAGAAGCAAATATAACATATTCACATGTGGAAGATATGCTAACACATGCGGGTTACCTAATATCACTACCTAAGAAATTCTCTAAAAAATGACTAAGATTTTTAACCAGACTACATTAATCATAACATCATGTAAAGTAGGAACATATTCATATCTAATTCTAGGATCATTTTAAAATAGAAAAATAAGTGTTCCTATGATAATCTTTAAAATATCATAAATATAGATCTAAGCAAGTTAACATATTATTTCCAATACGTCCTAGATAATAACATAGTTTAGAATACATCATTCTCACCAAGGAGAATACATTATAAAATATACAATACCAACATTACATTACAAGGATATCAAATGTACCTAACACCCACTAATGCATCATTGAAAACATTCACAACAAGAAACTGAAGGAAGAATCAAGAATCACAAAAATATTATGAACAAGTCCTCTAGTCCCCATTGGAGGTAGGCAATAACCACTTGACCATGGGGAACCTGAAGGTCGATCCCCCATATTAGGAGATAGAAACAAGGCCCTACAAAACCTAAGTAGGATAGGTTGACAATACCAACATCCAAGGAGACACGAAGGACCACTTACACATACAAACATATCACAATAGTTACCATAAAAGATTGCCGCAAGAACTACTAGAGGCTTCACAAACTAGGGTTCTAAGGTAAAATTAGAGAGGAGTGTCATTGCATAGCCTCACATGAGTTACCCTAGAAGTCTCACCCCTCTATGAACTCTAGACCTCAAATCCCATTGACGACTCATACAAAATTGAACAAATCCTTTCATGAAGACAAGAAAGTTCGATCATGCCATCCAGGCCTTCCCAATCTCATATCGAGTTTATAGGAGCACTCTAGGCCATGAGCAGGGCACCATAATATCTTTTTAATGTGATAATCTACCCTTCCCCTTGAATTAATTTTATTTTGTGTTAGCACTTGATTACTAAACTCTCAATGAGTTACCCTAGCAGCCACTTTGGGCACTAGCCCCCACTGAGAGCTACCCCCCCTAACTTGCACTTAGACACCCTATCAAAGTAAAAAATAACAAAGAAAGAATAACGATCTACAAATCCAAAATTCCAATGAGAACATCCATGTATCCAAATTTTGTTACTCAAACAAAATCATATTGAAAACTATCTTATCCTTCCAGCCATATACATCCATGAAAGTATATCCATAAAAACAACTAATCATCCAATCAATCAATTATAAAAAATAATGAGAAATCATGGAATAACATAAATTAGACCCAAAAGATCCCAAAAATTAGACAACATAGAACAATCCCATGACAAGCCTCTGGTAACTGACTAGGATTCAACCAAACTAACAACAAATATGATCACAAACTAAAATGTCCATAATAGAATATTAAGGATTAATTTCCGATCCTATTATTCCCTCAATAATATATTTAAAGAGTTATAAGTGGCATATGTATTTTATAAGCTGTCATTATAATTATGCAAATCTCTACATATCTGCACTCTACGTGTCTTTGTTAATGTTGGTTTATTGTGCTATAAATAATTTAATGTTGGTTAGTCAGGTGAGCTGCAGTAGATTTTTAATGAAATACTCTCTCTTCATCATTTCTATGATGATCTAATTAAAAACATTAAGGTAGGCTTTAACTATTAACTATCATTACTTATTATTTATTGAGCCTATGTTTTCTCTTTCAACCATTTTTATAATGTTTATTAATTTTTATTTCATTATTTATTGAACAATTTTAATTATATTTATTTTTAATTGTATTTAATTAATAAATAAATAGAAAATTAAGCAATATTTTATTGGATAGCTTTAATATAAATTTAATATCTAAAATATAATATAAAAGTTTCATATTATGAGAGTAAAGTTTAATGTCATTTATTTTTCAATTTAATTTATGTGAGTTAACAATCATATATATGACATTTTGATGTTTTTTCCTACTAACATTTTGATATTTTGATTTGTTTTCTACATATTATCATTCTTGTTGTGTAAAATTTACAAGTCATCAGAAGAAAAAGATGAAATTGAATTTGGGCACCAAAAGATAATCCTTGTAAATGTAAAATATGATTGATAAATCATACATTTGAAAATTTAGGTCCTAAACTAGATAATGTTTTTTATATTATTAATAACTTTTAAGCATTTCTATTTTATTAATAACAATTATTTAGTTGTAGAATATTTGAAATGGTAAAAAAAATTCATTATTCTCATTTAATATTTATTTAATGTTCTTATATAAAATAATAACAAATCAATGTCTGTAATTAAATATACCTCTCTCACTCACACACACACACATTTTAAATTTGATATTTTTTACTATGTGTTACAAGATTTTATATATAAATGAAAAAAATCATTAATCTAGTTTACTATGATCAAGAATTTATAGTCTTTTATCATTTTTCATTGTTCATTTTTTATCTTAAGTATTGATTATTTTATTTATAATTCAACATCACTCTGGACCTTATGTAATGTCTATGTATACACTTTTCTTAAGTGCCGAATGAACTTTGTCCATGGTGATGGGGAAGGCATAAAACATAATGCCTTGTTATCTCACAACACCTATAAACTGCCTAACAAGACCTTCCCGGTGAAACAAAAAGGGCATCACTTCAGTGAAAATTTTCTGCATGTGGTCTATACGTTGAGGGTAAATACTATGGCTAATATCATCTATCGAAAGGTTTTAACTTTTTATATACAAACTATATAATTATGAAAGCTCATTTATTAGAACAAGTGTGCATCGTCGTCCTCGGTGGGGCCCATATGTCAAATCTGTAGAAACTTAGACAAGTTTCATCTTTCTATTGTATTGCAAGAGCCTTAGGAATGAATTATAATATTCATATGGTGGGTCATATTACACAATTTGTCAATTACTATGTAGTATGTTTTTTTCTAATATATTTATTGACTACCGCGAGGTTTTTCTATCACAACTTTATAATTATGAACTCATTTATTAGTCCAAGTGTGCATCATCATCGGCGATGGGGCCCATACACCACATTTGCAGAAACTTAGACAACTGTCATATTTCTATTGTATCGTGAGAGCCCTAGCGATGCATTATAATTAAATGAGCCATGAGCGATGTATGTCCTTTCACATGTGGGACCGACTTTTAGGTCCTTTTTATCAATATTACACAATTTGTCAATTACTATGCTTTTTTTAAAAATATTTTTATCATCTACTCCAAGGTTTTTATATTGCAACTTTATAATTATGAAAGATCATTTATTACTCTAAGTGTGCATCATCATCCTCGGTGGGGACCATACACCACATCTATAAAAACGTAGACAACTACAATATTTCTATTATATCGCAAGAGCCTTAGTGATAAATTATAATTGGTTGAACCATGAGCCGTGGATGTCCTTTCACATGAGAATGGCCTTTAGGTCTGATTCCGGTCCTAAGTTCTGACAAAACTAAATTTTTGCTAAGCATATCCAGAATTGAGACATGTATCAAGGTGGACCCCAACTCGGAGTAAGAATTTTTAAAGTTCATTAAATAATTTTTATTTTCATTGGATTGTGTTTGTTTAGTCTATCAAATATGGTGGGTCATCCTTAATGCTACCCATATGCTACATATGCAGGAACTTAGACACCTGCCATCTTTCTATTGAATCACGAGAGCCTTAGCAATGAATAATAATTGGTTGAGCTATGAGCTTTGGATGTCCTTTCACATATGGGACCAACTCTTGGTGTGGTAATGCTTTCCAATCTCTCTAATCATTAGTGGTTCTACAAGCACATTAGGGACAACCAACTTGGCCAAATTAATATTCTAGGGGTTGGAAACCAATGCTACCTTATCCCTATTTCCATAAAAGTAATAAAAGATATCCCACCCACTATCTGTGGTGATGCCATCTTTGCATTTGGAGCTCCTATCATTGAAGGTATTTTTTTAAATTTTTCCTGCATGGTATACCCCTTGAATAATTCTACAAGATCTTGGTGCAAACCCCTTGTGTCTCTTGTTTTATTTTTCTCCATCTCTTCTAGATTTTTCTCTACTTCCTCTTCTACTTCATCAACACTTTTAGCTGGAATTGATGAAGTAGGGGTCTGTGATGGATGCTCTTGATGAGTAGGTGGGGGGTTTTTGGCAACATGATGGTTTTCCTCTACAATTGGGACTTGCTTAGTAGATGAGGATGTAGCATTTTTAACATGGGCCCTTCTTATTTTAGGCTTTGGGGATTCCTCATGCAGGTCCAATTCAACAATTTGAGGGCCATCTTTAGGAGGCGGGGCTTGTGTAGAGGATGTGGTTCTATTTTTCTTAGTCAGAACCCTTATTTTATTTAGTTGTGGGGCTTCGACTCGAGGGGATGGATTGGCTTCATTAGTGAAAGGCTCATCATCAGAAATTATGGTCGCAACCCCTTTTTGGGCCCTGCACTTTTTCCTCTTTGGTTTAGAGGATTCTTGTTGGGATGGTTCACTAGACTTGGGCACTATGAAGAGTTTGTGAGATAGAAGGAGGATTTGATTCTATAGTTGGCTCATTTTAAATTGTATGAGATGAATGAATAGCAACAAGTGGGGTGGCATGCATTATTTCAGGCATAGTAGAACTTTGTCCTTTTTTTAGAAGTTTTCTCAGTAGCGGGGGAGGTGCTATCTTTTACTTGGAAAGTCATTCATAAACTAGGGAAAAAAATTTCTATTCTACAACATGATAATAAACCCTATTCAAATTCTAAAGTTTCTTTAGATAAGCATAGAGATACATGCTCAAACATAACTTACTTGATTTCAGATGCAATTTCTAGCTTTGATGGTTGCTTAAAATCGCCTTGGCTCACTCTTCAATCACTTCTTCGATTCTCTTTGAATTTAGGGTGTGCGATTATGCTTAAAAAATTACCTTTATCGTTCACAGAGAAGCTGCCATTAATTCATATGTGTAGGCTTGTCTTGGTGGCTTCAAAATTCACAATTCGTCCTTCCATCACCTTCAATTTTCATTAAGTTCTAAACTTCTACCTTTAACAAAATTTTCACCACCTTCATGCATTATTTTACCCCTTGTAGGATATCAGGGCCCTATATTTTTACCATATTGCCTACCCCATGGGGTCATATTTCCATCGTTCTCCATGGCACAGGGTAGTAGTACATCAATCTCTTTCGTTGTTTTCTTTGTTCTACTACCCCACGAGACAACTCTTCCCTTTTCTTCCTTGTTGCGGGGTAGTGGGGCCTCAATCTCCTTTATTGTCTCTTCATCCCACTAGCCCGCATCACAGTCGCTATATCTCTATTTCTACCTCATGGAGTGGCGGGGTAGACACCTTACACTTGTCCTGCCATCCTGCTTCATTTCCTCTTAATATTTTATACCCGTGCAGAGTGAATTTCCAATTTTCCCTTTGTCTTTAATCACCCCATGCTAGCCCATCAGGCACTTCCTTCTTCGTTCACATACCTTTCCTTTACCTTAAGTGCACAAAGAAGAGGGGATACCTTTTCTCTATATTTTCCTCCTCTGGTTGGCCCGCTTCACATTCCCTTTAGTCGTTTGACCTTCGCAGGGTAAGGCTTGCCCCATCTTAATTACATCCCGCTACCCCGCGATCATATCTTTATTGCCTTGTGACCCTTGAGGAATAGATTTTCTCTTAACCCTTTAGCATACCCTACTATCCTACAACATAAAAAATGCTTTGACAAGAAGCCATGTGGGGTAAATTTATTTCCTCTGTTAGTGTCAGCATATATCACGCCATCCCGCCAGACTATTTTTCATGACAAAGGGGACATGCGGGACAAGAAGTAACTTTTGCCAATATATGTTTTATTTTTTCTATTATTATTAATTTTTTTAATCATTTTATGAACTATAAATTATGAATCACATCCACTGTTAGATCATCAAATATAAACGAGGAAGGTTCAATTCTCGGACTAAGATCTCACAAAACAAAAAAATTGTACAAAGCATGATGGGAAATGAGACAAGTGTCATTTTTGTTTTGTATTGCAAGAGAAATAGAGATGACTTATTATTACTTAATTTCATTAAAAAGGAATTTATATGTTTAATTATAAGAAAAATTCTTTATTGCCAAATGAATTTTGTTTTGTTTGATAGATTAATCACTGGCTAGGGTCAACACCCATTGTATTAAAATTAAAAAAAAACTTTAACACCAAGATAGGATGCTTCATAGCTTCTAAAATGAAGCTAGCCAAACCTAACAATAGACCTCCTACATACTGATTTATACCAGATTCAAACATTATTACATCGCTACATATACATATCATTTATTCACCAATTGATTATCTATACAAAAAATGAAAGACCCTATATCAGACTGCAATGGAAGACCTCATATTAGAACCCAGTACCCACACACTTACCAGCCACCTTTTCCTATTCTCTTTGCATCTTCAGTAGCCTCCAACACTTTTCTTTCTACTTAGACCAACAATCTCCTCCATAGATGGCATGAACCTGTGTTTTAGCAATGTCCTCTATGTCTTGATCATCATTAGGAATCTACTCCTTGCCTTGACCCAACACGAGTAGGCTTACCATCTCTATAGTGTTGTCAGACATTAACTCATCTTCATTTAGAAACAATTCAGTGGTTAACTAATCCCAATTCAAGTCTTCACCATCAGGGGCTTTGATACCAACCACGCACAATAGGAAACTGATAATCTAGTCCACAACATTCATGTTAGCTTGCAACACCGATGATTGCAGGGTGGTTAATAATGGAAATCTACGTGCTTGGCTAAGGTAGTATTGATGTGGGAGTGTAATATGAAAGTTTTAATCTATATTATCTAATGACGCATCTATTTTAACCATAAATGAATGTTTGAATAACATTTGAGTGACCTTATTTATCTATTACTTGGACACACCCAAATATAGCAACATAGCTAGGAAAAAAGTAGGGATATCATAAAATACCATGTATTTGTGGTTGGACCACAAGAATTCCTTACCCAAAACTTCCTTCAGATCTTGTTAGATGTAATCTTGGTTGTTCACTAGTACCTCAGCTAGCCACTTATTCGTTATCTCACCCATGAATGTCATCTAGGGCTTTGTGGCCAAAAGGACAATAGTTGTTTCCATTGCAACAGGCTTAGTCACAACAAGAAGGCCAAGCATAACGAAAACAAGTTTGAGATTAAGAGGTGTCTTCAACACAATTTAAGGATGGTTCTGGCACCTAAATCCTCTCCACATTAATTGGCATTAATGCATCTATTACCGCAACGCATACGAATAGACATTCAAGTAGTTGTGGTGTTTATTAGAAATATTTCTAGATCTTCTTGTGGAGCTCGTGCTATAACCTCACACATACCAAAATATACACAACTTGTGCTATTACCTCGCATCAATAATCATATTAAAATATACCTTTCTATAGACTAAATATTTTGTTGAGTTATTGACTAGGAAGTATGAATCAAATCCAACTAGGAAGTACGAATCACATCCACCATCAAATCTTTAAATATCAACGATGAAGGTTCAATTATGGGCCTAAGATCCAACATAACAAAGTTTGGACAAATCATGACTTGAAATGAGACAAGTGTCATCCTTTTATTTTATCACGAGTGCAATAGTGATGAAATATTATCAATTAATAATTCAATTCTGAGCCTAAGATCTAACAAAATAAAATTTGTTCAAAGAATTACCGGAATTGAGACAAGTGAAATTTTTTTATTGTATCACGAGCGCAATAGTGATGAATTATTATTAGTTAATGTCATTAAAAAGGAATTTATGTATTTAATTGATCTCGAGGAGTTTATTGGGGCTCAAAAAAATTTGTAATCTCTCTGCTGAATTTTTATGAAACTTTCCTTGGCAGAATTGACATCATGATGGATTGATTTTATCATTCATAAAATGTCGATTAATTTTTTAGTATATGGCCAACCGGATTTTTAGAGAATTGTGAAGCGAATAGTTTAGCCAACTTGGTGGCATATGGTTGTGATAGTACCACTTATGGGACAAGCATTTATTCATATTGATATTATGAGAAGCCTCCATTAATATTTCACATCTACATGATATTAAGAATTTAAGAGGAGGAGATGGCCACTCATGTGGAGACTTTAACATTCTATGGTGTTCTGTCATATTCTCATTCAGTCTCTTGAAGAAGCTTTCTGACCTTGGTGTGGAGTTAGTGGTTTCCTATCATGGACAATCCTATTAAGTTGAGGTGAAAAACACATCAAATGGCTTTCTTGGGTATGATTTCAACCTTCAAAATAAAGTGCATTCCAAAAGGTCATCACATTCCTTTCATTCGGGAATTGGAATTAGAAGTCATTAAAATGGCACTACTTGGGCATGTTTTTTTGCTTGATGAGAATGTTAGCGGCAATCAAGAAGGAAGACTTAGAGGGGGGAGGGCTGAATCAGTCCTAACCAGATCTATGAAAATTAAACTTTAAAACATAAACTGATAAACTGTAAGAATAACAGATAAGAAAATTAATAGAACAACACACAACACCAAGATTTTTGATGTGGAAAACCTAGTTAAGGGAAAAACCATGGTGGCAACCTACCCACAGTAAGATGACACTCTGTAGTAGTATGTGAAAATATTACAATGGTAAATACACATGCATTAAGGCATGCTGCCTACACTTCACTATTCAAAAGATATATGCTCGGAAGGCTACAACCCTCACGGAAGTCTCACTGACTTACAATATGAATCTAACTACAATGCGGAAGAAATGAACTACAATATTAGCATCTACAAATGCTCGATGATAGTTCTAGTTAAGCACAGTTGTCTACTCTACAACACCAATCTCACCTCAATACATCGTTGAATGATAAATCTCTTGTTCTCACTTTCACCTCTCTCTGATAGTGCAAACACAATAGCGACACCTAAATTATAGGAATATCTCACCTATATATACAAATCATCAACCTTGATAACAAGGTCGGCTAAACCCTCAACCCTCAACTCATAATTACAAAAATTACATTACACAATACAAAGATCGATCACTAGACCAATATAATGATTTAAGTTACATAGCATGGACCTAATTCAAATTCCCAAATAATCACATCCACTGGAAATCATGCCATGTTCAACCACAATATGTCACACCACCGAACATACCACATTACACAAAAATCATCACCTATTCATAGAAATCACAAAAAAATTGCACAACGATCAGTGCGAATCACCAAAACAAATAGGAAATGAATAGGAAACACCAGGAATCATGTTAGAACCATCTCAAATAGTTGCATCAACACCTCTTTTCAAATCTTCATTGATCAACATCTAGAAATCTCAAGAACACAACCAATCAGCAACTATCTCAAAGAAAGATAACTTGTGGAGCATCAAATCATGAACCATCTAAAATGAAGATACGTAAGATCATCCAAAACAATATCCCAAAGTCTCAACACAAGATCTGATCATACCAAAATATATCATAGGAAATACCGGATTATGCAAAATAGTGATTAGCAAAACTAGACTACAAAACTAGATCAAAAAATCTTCCCAAACACCGAAATAAAACACATGAATATGTTAGTATTGGCAATTTGGCATTAAGTTGTCATTGATGTCAACCAGTTTGGCAAGGTCACTGGTACATAAGAAGGGGTGACCTATGTGATGGAAATACACATAAGAGTGAGTAGACAGAAAGAAAAGGCTTACTGGTATGGCATAAATTGAGATGAAGACTATTTGTGTGTTATGAAGGCACAACAACCGGTGAATAGAACAGAAAGGATGTTTGATGGTCATATCAGTAACATACACTAAACCAGTAGTCAACCTGTGTTGACAAAGTATGTCAAACCAACATAGGAATCTAATAAAAGGAGGATGTCGACAAGCATGATAGCTGGATGTCAGGTGGAGGTACTACATAGGTTAGTGGAGTGTACATTGATGAAACAAATCTGGATGCAGTTCATCTTTAATGAAGAGCCCGCAAGTCATGGAGGATGCCTAAAGATTGTGACTCAAGAAAGGCTAGCTGGAAAAGAAATCACACTGATCTTGCTAGAAAATTTGATCTTCGTACCTATTAGGTGAAGCAAACAACAAATCCATTAATGGCGACTGACAAAGGAAAGCAGAAAAGTATGGTGCAGAACTCCAGATTTAGAAAACTCACATTGGAATGCGAAGTTCAATTGGTGATTGAACGTTGTCATAAAGATCATATCACTAAAAAGCAAATGATATTAGAGGGCATTCACATTGAGCAGGAAGAGAACTCAAGAAGGTCAAGCACACAATAGTAGATGAATAGAGTATCCTGAAGCGATCCCTAGATGAGTCCAGTCAAGTCATATCTGACTTCAAACTTTAGTTGGAAGAAACCAAGATAATATGTGAAGTTACATCCTCTGATCTAATGAAGAAGGAAAAGGAGCATCAAGATCTGGAAGCAGAAATAGTGAAGCTGAGAAAGGAGCTTGAAGAAAGTAAGGAAGAAATAAAATTAAGGAGCAAGTATGAAGGTAACATGGAAGCCTTAGACAAGATGTTGAGCAAATAGAAGCAATCCAAAGATACTAGTGGCTTAGGCTTTGAAGAAGGTCAAATTTGAAACAATAAAGACACATCCGACAAACAAATAAAGTTCACCTCCTCAAATGAAGGTGAAGAAAAGAGGACATTCACTGTAGGCAATGATACCGGTAAAAAGATATGTGGATGTTGTTGGACATCACCACACAAACTGATATACACAAGCAATAAACTGGAGGCCACACTCATCATACCAACATGAAGATCCAAGGAGAAATGAAAGAGCTGACCATGAAGGATTCACCAGAGTCAACAATATGAAGGGAAGACCACCGATGAGGCAGCCCTTTGCAGGACCAAGGCAACCTAACTAGTATGTTTCTAATTTTCATGGTTATTGTTACTAGTGTAACAAATATGTGCATAAGATGGTTGACTGTAGCTTAACCAATAAGCCCTTCGTGAGTTATGAAAATAGAAATCCATTTAATGCACTTTGGGATATGAATGTTGTCTATTATCAGTGCAATGGTTATGGTCATAGGAGTTTTGAATGTAGGAAGAATAAACCAGTGCCCCACAATAAAGTTAAGAATTTATGTTTAAATAAAAATGTGAAATGCTATAACTATCAAGAGTTTGGACACATAGAAAGGTTGTGTAAAAATAGGAAGATCAAGAAGAAGAAGATAAATCTTGATAAAGAACCGGTAACTGAACCTAAGCATAATATAGCAACTAACAAGAAGAAGGAAACCAAACTAGAATGCGTTTAGAAAGAAAAGGAAAAGGCAGAACCAAGTCTCATAGTACAGACTGCCTTACATGCTAAAAGGAAAAATCTATGGGTTGTAGATAGTGGTTGCTCCAACTACATGACTGGTGACAAAAAGAAATTAATAAAACTTGAAGACTGGAATGGTGGTTCAGTAACATTTGGAGACAACTCATCCATCAAAATAAAGGGAAAAGGCACTCTAAGTAATGATGAAAAATTGAAGGCATGTGATGTATATTATGTGGAAGGCCTAAAGCACAATATGCTAAGTGTGAGTCAGATGTGTGACAAAGGTAATAAATTCACCTTTGACTCAACTAGTTGTTAAATAAAGAAAGATAGTACCAACCAGGTTGTGGCAGAAGGAAAGAGAATAGATGGAAATGTTTATAATCTCAAGGAATGCTATGAGTCCCAATGAATGATAGGACAAGTTTATGAAATTTGGATGTGGCACCGAAGATTAGGCCAGATAAACTTTGATAACATAGTTACAATGAGAAGAAGGGGGTGTGTTAGAAATATTCCACCCCTCATCATACCAATAAGAACATTTTGTGATGAATGTGTGAAAGGAAAGCAAACTAAGGTGAGATTTAGGACCAAAGAGAACAACACCTCTAAACCACTTGAAATTGTGCATACAGATCTATGTGGTCCAACTAAGACAAGAGCACTTGCCGATGAAAGATACTTTATTCTCTTTATTGATGATTACTCAAGAATGAAATGGGTCACCTTCCTGCAAGATAATTCACAAGAATTTGACAAATTTAAGATCTTTAGGAAGATGGCGAAGAAAGAAAGTGGGTGCAAATTAAAATGTCTAAGATCAGACTAAGGTGGAGAGTTCACATCAAATGATTTTGAAGATTATTTTGAAAAACATGGAATCAGAAGGTAATATTCAGCCCCTAGGACACCATAGCAAAGTGGTGTGGTAGAAATAAAGAATAGGACAGTTAAGGAGATGGCCAGAACCATGTTAAATGAGGCCAGTGTGCTAGACATGTACTGTAAGGAAGTTGTTCATACTGCTTTATATACTTTGAACTAGGTTGAATTAAGAACAAATAATAGAATGACACCTTATGAGTTGTGCTTTATCAAGAGAGATATGGATGATCTAGGAAGTTTTGACTCCAAAAGTGATGAAGGAATCTTCCTTAGTTACTCACCTAATAGAAAGGCCTACAAATGCTACAACAAAAGACTAAGAAGAGTCATTGAAAGTGTGCATGCAAAAGTTGATGAGGATATGCACAAAGGAAGTCAACCTCGGGTTAACTAGTATGATAATCCCGGTGATGAATGTGATGAAGCTCAGTCAGACAATGAACTAGAAGAAGCATCCAAGAAGACTCCCACCTAGTATGTGTAGTTGAATTAGCCCAAAGATCAAATTCTGGGAAATAAGAGTGATGGTGTGTAGACTAGAAGAAGACTTTCCAAGAATGATGAGAAAGTCAACCTCTACCTCATGACTAAAGTAGAACCTAAAACATTCAATGAGGCTAGAAAAAGACAAGAATGGATGGATGTCATGGAAGAAGAAGTGCAACAGATTGAGAAGAACAAGACTTGGGAATTAGTCCCCAGACTGAAAGAGAAGAACATCATTGGCACCAAATGGGTCTACCGAAACAAGAGAATGAAGAAGGTAAAATTGTTAGGCGTAAAGCTATACTAGTGTGAAAAATATACTCTCAGGTAGATGGGATTGACTTTGAAGAAACATTTGCACTGGTGGCTAGATTAGAAGCAATTGGAATGTTTCTAGCCTTCTTTGCCTACAAGGGTTATAAAGTATATCAAATGGATGTAAAATCTTCTTTCCTAAATAGAAATTTAGAGGAAGTATACATGGAGCAACTGGAAGGGTTTCTACTACATGATGATGAGATATTTGTGTGCCGGTTGAAGAAGGCCCTGTATGGTCTAAAGTAAGCTCCTAGAGCGTGGTATGGTGTAGGAGCACCTAGTTTTGGTGCATTTTCTAGATTTTGGTGTGTTAGACCTTGTTTTGGATTAGGTTTGTGAATAATGGACTACTCTGAGGTCCACATGTGTGTTAGATATGCATTTGAAGGATGAATTTCAACTTGATCATGTATTTACTCAAATTTGACTTATGAGCCCTTGTAAGCCTGAAATGGCATAAACTTGCATCTTGATGTAAAATGTCTTGGAAAGCTTCATTTGGCATCAAGACATGTCATTTTAGTGTTTTTAAGTCATTCTAGGAGGTTTAGGATGAGTGATAATGCATAAAATGCAAAATTGAACATTTTGGCAAAAGTTGTCAATGTTGCTCGACAACATTTTGCAAACTTTGAGCAACTTTTTGAATGTTTGAACACATCGGTGGTTAGGAAACCAATGGAGAGTTGGTTAGGATCCATATGGCATATAAAATTATCTATGAAGGAATGTAAATAGGTTGGTGAAAACCTTGAGCATGTTTGAATAGATTGTGAAGACTTTTTCCAGATTTTTACCTTGCATTTTCTTAAATTTTGAGCAGCAGTCCGTACTTAATGGGTTGGTCCTTCTACTATTCCTTCATGATTTCTTTTTAAATAACATTTTAGTGCTGAGAAGGTGTTTTTAATAGTTTTTAGTGTAGGTTTGAAGTGTGTTAGTGATTTTAAATTGCTCTCGGCCTGAGCAAGGGTTTTAAAGCCCAAATATGGTTCCACCTTGAAATCCCTTGAGTTTTTCTCGATAACCCTTGAGACTCGAGCCATGAAACCTTTGTACAGTGTAAATAAGTTTTTTTTTGGCCAAGAATTTGTTGAAAGACAATTTTCCATCATTTCCTAGCAGAGCTCAGTCATAACCTGGTTAGGAAATTGATTGAAATTTTGCAAATACTTGCAGTGATGATCAGTTGTGATTATGCCAAGTGTTTGGAATGAAAAATTAATTTATGGTTGAGCCTATGTGAAAGGTTGAAGGTGTTATAGAGAAAAGAAGTCAATAAACCCTTTGGAGAAGACTACAAGTCCCAAAACCCTCTACAAATGCCATTTTTTGGTTTCCTACCTGTACAGATAGACCTGACTATCTCACCTATTGGATTCAAAATTTTATCCAAAAGGGTATCCATATCATAAAATATTTTTCCAGGTTCTTTCAGTGATTTTTGAACAATTCCCCAAAAACCAGTTAGGTAGGGCTAATTGGGGCTTTAGGGCTACTAGGCCTTAAAAATAGGACAAAGAAGGAGTGATGAAGAAATGAAGGGAGGCCAATTGAAAAATCAATTGAATAGCATGGAAACACCTTTAGAACACCTACTACAACCCCTGCAAGTACATATTAGAGGTTCGCATAGTTTACAGGCTGGATTTACCCTTGTGAATCTCAACCATGCTTGAGCAATTATTGAGCATAATTTGATAGGGATAACTCCTAGAGAGTCTGAGTGTTTTGGTTTGTCAAATGACTAGTGAAGAGTGAAAAGGAGCCCACTAAAATATCATTCAACTTCCTATTGAACAAGGTGAGACTCTCTTTGAGAACCCCTCCCCATCAAAGTGGTATCAGAACAACTAAGATTTGGGAAGAAGCCAGTTCATGTCAGAGACTAGGTCAGTAGGAGAAAATAGTCTAAGGATGGTTACCAATGCAGAGTTAGCCAAGAAGGTAGAAGATCAAGAGGAAGATAATAGAATCCTCATAGAAAGATTACAACATCTAGAGAGAAAATTAGATGCAGTTGAAGACAAGACTGAGAAACTAACAATCAAGATCAATGAAGGGAAGGGTAAAGAAGTAGTAGAAGATTATAGCACACTAGAACTAGGTCCTATTCTACCTGAAGAACCTTTCCTTATAGCCATCAAAGCTTTAGGAGGGAAATCCTTAGAAGAAGTGCCCCTTTTTTGTTGAAAAATGGAACCAAAATTAGTCGTGGAATGGATTGAAGGATTGGAGAATCACTTTGAATGTGATGGGATAAGTGAGGCATAAAAGGTGAAGGTAGCCAAATCTAGATTGAGAGGAGCAACCTTGACTTGGTGGAAGTTCATCCAAGAGGAGAGGCAAAGGGAGGTTAAGAACCTAATAGCCACTTGGAAAGGAATGCTAGCCAAGGTGAAAGAGGCAAATATCCTTTAAGACTGTGAAATGTAATTGCACAAGAGGAGACAAAACTTGAGACAAAGAGAACTAGATGTGACAAGCTACACTGAGGAATTTTAGAAGTTGTGTTTGAGATCCAAGGTGGTGGAAGATGAAAACATTAAAGTAGCAATGTGATTGAATGGTTTGAGATGGAACATTCAAGAAGAATTGAGTTTGTTATTTCCTATTACTGTTCATAAGTGCTCTCAATTGGCACTCAAGGTGGAGGAGAAGAGAAAAAAGAAACAAGATAAAAGCAACAGAGGCAGAGGTAGGGGAAGAGATGGCAAAGGCAATAGAGGTAGTTATGGTGGAATAAGTGTAGACCAAAGATCGCAAGGGGAATCCAAGTTGGTAGAGAAAAGTGGGGATTCCAATAACAAGAGAAGCTATAGAGGAAGGGGATCTAGAAACTCTAGTAGAGTAAGGTCTAGTGGATTAGGAAGAGGGTCCTATTTCACCACAATGAAATACTACAATTGCCATCAACTTGGACACCGAGCCTATAGATGTCCTGAGAAGTCTTCTTCATCCCAAGGAGGTGAGAGGAGAGTAAACTATGTTCAAGAAGATGTAGCAAACATGAAGGCATCAGAAGTGAATTTAGATTCAGAGGTTGGAGAAAATCTCATGATAAGAAGAGTATTGATTAAAGAACTAGTTAAGGAGGAGCCTAGCTGAAGAAGATCCTTATTTAGAATAAAATGCAAGGTTATGGGAAAAGAATGTAGAGTGGTGGTGGATTCAAGGTCCACTGACAACATAGTATCAGAAGAAGCAGTGAGTAAGCTCAACCTACAAAGAATACCACATAGTGATCCTTATAGGGTTACTTGGATCAACAAGGGGCAACATGTTCCTCTGAATGGACAAACTTGGGTGGGGTTCACTATAGGAGGCTACAAGGATATAATTTTGTCTGACATCTTACCAATGGATGTTTGCCACCTACTCTTAGGTAGGCCTTGGCATTTTGACAGAAAAGAAGTACACCATGGGAAGAAGAATGCCTATACATTTCAAAAGGATGGAATCACCTATAAAATTCAGTCCATAAGAGACCAAGAAGAGTGCAGATGAAAGGATCCTAATGTGCTGCTAGTTGGTCAGAAGGAGCTCATCAACACACTCAAGGAAGGAGAAGAAGTGGGGTTTGCAATTGTTGTAAAGACAAAAGAAGAAAGAAAGGAGAAGAAAGTATGAAATCCCAATGAAGTATAGCATGTCCTAAATTAGTTTAAGGACATTATTAGTGATGGAACACAAGCAACCTTGCCTGCTCAACATGCCATAAGTCACCAAATTGACTTCATACTCAGAGCCTCATTACCCAATAAGGCAACCTATAAAATGACATCAGATCAGAACAAGGAGGTAGCTAAACAAATACAAGAACTCTTAGACAATGAACTAATAAGAAAGAGCATCATCCCATGTGCAATACCCATTTTTTTGGTCCCAAAGAACGGAGGTACTTGGAGACTTTGCACTGATTCTAGAGCCATAAACTGGATTACAATCAAGTATAGATTTCCCATTCGAAGGATTGAAGATTTAATGGATTGTTTAGGAGGTGCTAAATAATTCACCAAGATATACCTCGAGAGTGGTTACCACCAAATCAGAATCAAGGAGGGAGATGAATGGAAGACAACAATCAAGACCACAAAAGGACTTTATGAATGGCTTGTCATGCTATTTGGACTCAGAAATTCTCCTAGCACATTCATGAGACTCGTGAATGAAGTACTCAAATACTATATTGGTAAATTAGTTGTTATTTATTTAGATGACATCTTGATTTTTATAAAGTTTAAAGATGAACATCTTAAACATATATAGATTGTTTTGAGGAAACTATGTCATGAGACACTAACCATCAATTTGGAGAAATGTGAGTTTATGAAATAGGAGTTGATATATTTTGGGTTTGTAGTCTCAAGAGGTGATTTGAAGATGGATACCTCTAAAGTGGACACCATAATCATTTGTCCTACACCTAAGACAACATGTGAAGTAAGGATTTTTCATGGCTTGGCACAATTCTATAGGAAGTTCATTAGAGGATTTAGTTAGATATGTGCACCCATGCTTGACACAATCAAAGGCGGTGTGAAAACCAACTTTTAATGGACAAAAGAAGCACAAAGAGAACTTGATCTCTTGAAGACAAAGGTGGCTACTCAACCAGTACTAATTCTTCCAAGGTTTGACAATCTTTTCACCATTGAATGTGATGCAAGCAACATAGTATTTGAAGTAGTTTTAAGCCAAGACAATAGATTGGTTGCATTTTTCAGTGAGAAGTTCAATGATGCCAAGAAAAAGGTATTCCTTTTATGATTTGGACTTGTATGCACTTTTTCAATCTCTTAGGAAGTGGAGGCATTTTTTCCTATCTAAGGAATTTGTGGTTTATATTGATAATCAAGCTCTTAGCTTTCTCAATTCTCAAGAAAAGTTGAATCATAGGCATATTAAATGGGTATAGTATTTGGAGTCATATACATTTACCATTAAACACAAGAAGGGTCAATGTAATAAAGTTGTTGATGCATTAAGTAGAAGGTTGCTAATAGTGCAAGAAGTGTAGCTCAAGCGCATTGGAGTGGATAGTTTGAAGGGGTTATATCAAGAGGATGAAGACTTTGTTGCTACCTACAATGTTTGTCAAGAGTTTCAAAACCATTTTCATAGTGCATATGCCAATTACACCTTACAAGATGGTCTTTTGTTCAAAGGAGGACAAATTTGTGTACCTAAAGGGTGTTAGAGAGAAAATTTTATGCAAGAGAAGCATAATGGTTGCCTAAGTGGACATTTTGGCTTGAAAGAGACCTTGGAACTTGTCCAAAGATTCTACTATTGGCGAAAGATGCAAAGGGATATCAGAAAATATGTGGAGCAATGTGTGGTTTGCCAAAGAGCTAAGGGTAACTCTTCTAATGCTAGTATTTATCAACCTTTACCTATCCCACACTAGGCATGGGAGTGTATAAGTATGGATTTTGTTGTTGGTTTGCATAAGACCAAACCAGGTTTTGATAGCATCTATGTTGTGGTAGATAGATTTAGCAAGATGGCCCATTTTATTCCATGGAAGGTGACTCATGATGCTAGTGATAATTTTCATTTGTTTTTCAAGGAAGTTATTAGAATTCATGGTTTACCTATCAACATAGTGTTAGATAGAGATGCAAAGTTTATTGGTCATTTTTAGAAAACTTTATGGCAAAGATTGGGTACTAACTTTTCTTTCAATTTAGCCTATCATCCCCAAACGGATGGCCAAACAAAGGTGGTCAATAGAACACTTGGAAACCTTCTTAGATGTTTGACAAAGGAGTGTGGAAAAGCTTGGGATCAGATCATCCATCAAGTTGATTTTGCCTATAATGTCAGTATGAATAGATAAACCAGTAAGAGCCCTTTTGAGATTGTGTATGGCCTTCATCCTAGAGGTGTTTTGGAGCTCAGAGATGTTTGAAAGATGGGAGAACATAGTGGACATGCTATGTACATGGCTCAATCCATGCAAGAGATTCATGAGCAGGTTAGGACAACCCTACTAGACACCTCAAAAGTATATGAGAAAAGGAAGGATCTACAATTTGATTTTGGGAATTGGTCATGGTCGATTTGAATAAACCAAGACTTTGGAAAGCTGTCCCTAGTAAACATAATATGAGGAGGAGTAGACCTTGTAAGCTCATGGAAAAATATGGCAACAATTCTTACAAAATAGACCTAACCGGAGATATGGCTTTATCTCCCATATTCAATGTTGTAGATTTCATGCAGCATAAGGGAACACATCTAGTGGAATGTAGTAGAGTCTTAGAGGTCTCTCAAGCATTTCCAGACCTACCCTTACCACCTTCAACCATGCCACAAGTCGAGAAAGTGTTGGATTCTAGAGTACTCAAGAAAATAAGGCATATCGCTTATATGGAACACTTGATCAAATGGGAGCACCTTCTAGAATCTGAGGCTACATGGGTACCTGAGGCATACTTTTCTAAGATTGGAATTCCCCTTTCTTTGTTTCCTAAAGGAGTCACTTGACTTCTTTCTCATTCGGGGAGCATGGTGCAGGAGCACCTAATTTTAGTGCATTTTCTAGATTTTGGTGTGTTAGAATTTGTTTTGGATTATGTTTGTGAATAATGGACTACTCTAAGGTCTACATGTGTGTTGGATATGTATTTGAAGGATGAATGTCAACTTGATCATGTATTTACTCAAGTTTGGCTTATGAGCCCTTATAAGCCTGAAATGGCATAAACTTGCATCTTGATGTCAAATATCTTGGAAAGACTCATTTATAATTTAGAAATGTCATTTTAGTGTTTTTAAGTCATTCTAGGAGGTTTAGGATGAGTGATAATGCATAAAATGCAAAAATGCACATTTTGGCAAAAATTGTCAATGTTGCTCGACAACATTTTGCAAACTTTGAGCAACTTTTTGAATGTTTGAACACATTGGTGGTTAAGAAGCTGATGGAGAGTTGGTTAGGATCCATATGGGATATAAAATTCTCTGAGAAGGAATGTAAAAAGGTTGGCAAAGGCAATGTGCAAGTTTGAATAGATTGTGAAGACTTTTTCTAGATTTTTACCTTGCATTTTCTTAAATTTTAAGCAACAACCCATACTTAATGGATTGATCCTTCTATTTTTCCTTCATGATTGCTTTGTAAATGATAGTTTAGTTATCAAAAGGTGTTTGTAATAGTTTTTAGTGTAGGTTTGAAGTGTGTTAGTGATTTTACATTCCTCTCGGCCTGAGCAAGGGTTTTAAAGCCCAAATATGGTTCCAGCTTGAAATCCCTTGGGTTTTGCTCAATAACCCTTGGAAATCAATCCATGGAACCTTTTTATAGTTTAAATAAGTTTTTTTTGGCTAGGAAGTTGTTGAAGGGCAATTTGCCATCATTTCCTAGGCTAGCTTAGTCATTGCCTGATTAGGAAATTGATTGAAATTTTGCAAATACTTGCAAGGATGATCAGTTGTGAAGATTCCAAGTTTTTGGAATGACAAAGTAATGTGTGGTAGAGCCTTTGTGAAAGTTTGAAGGTGTGATAGAGAAGAGAAGTCAATAAACCCTTTGGAGGAGATTGCAAGTCCTAAAACCCTCTATAAATTCCATTTTTAGGTTTCATGCCAGACAAACCTAACTATATCACCTATTGGATTAAAAAGTTCATCCAAAAGGGTATCCATATCATAAAATATTTTTCCAAGTTCTTTTAGTGATTTTTGAAAAATTCCCCAAAAACTGGTTAGGTAGCACTAGTTGGGGTTTTAGGGCTACTAGGCTTAAAAAATAGAAGAGAGAGGGAGTGATGAAGAAATGAAGGGAAGCCAATTGAAAAAAAAATTGAATGACATGGAAACACATTTAGAGCACCTACTACAAGCCCTTCAAGTACATGTTAGATGTTTACATAGTTTAGAGGTTGGATTTACCCTTATGAATCTCAACCATGCTTGAGCAATTATTGAGCACAATTTTATAGGGAGCACTCCTAGAGAGTTTGAGTATTTTGGTTTGTCAAATGACCAGTGAAGAGTGAAAAGTAGACCACTAAAATATAACTCAACTTCCTATTGAACAAGGTGAGACTCTCTTTGGGAAGCCCTCCCCATCAGTATTCAAGATTAGATCAGTACTTAAAGGAGTAGGGATTCAAAAAGGGGAGCGCTGATAGAAATTTGTACATAAAGAAAGATGTGAACCACATGACCATTGTGGTTGTGTATTTAGATGAACTTATCTTTGGAGGCAACAAGGACACCCTCTACAAAGAATTTGTTGATCAGATATAGTCAGAATTTGAGATGTCAATGCTTGGTGAATTGACATACTTCCTTGGTTTGCAGATATTGCAGCAAGATAAGGGAATCTTTATCTCACAAATCAAGTATGCAAAGGAAATGTTGAAGAAATTCCAACTGGAGGATTGTAAACCAGTAACTACCCTCATGGTGACTGGTAATAAATTGAGCAAGAATGATTAATCACCGGTGGTGGATCAGACTCTGTATAGATCCATGATAAGCAGTCTATTGTATCTAACTGCTTCTAGACCAGATATAGTATAGGAAGTATACATGGTGGCTAGGTTGCAAGCTGCACCTATGCAGTCACATATGAATGTTGTAAGTAGAATCTTTAGGTACCTACAAGAGACACTCAGTTATAGATTGTGGTACCCTAAGCAAGGCAATTTTATCTAGGAAGCATACACTGATGATGATTGGGCCAGATGCATTGATGATCAGAAGAGCATGAGTGGTAGTGTATTCTTTCTAGGTGACCATTTTTTCTCATGGAATAGAAAGAAACATGAATCAGTCACTCTATCAATTGCTGAAGCAAAATACATTGTTACTGCTACATGCTACTCTCAGGTTCTTTCGATGAAGCAAACCCTCAAAGACATTCAGGTGGACATCACCGTTGACATTATACACTTAGATCAGAATGGTTGATGTTGTCATTGATGGCAACCAACTGGTAATAGGGTTCAAAGGTTCTATTGGTAACAGACTTCACCTACCAGCACCGACAGTCACTACAAAGGTCTTTTCACACCAGCATCCAGTTACACTAATAACATATTATACTGGCAGTCCAAGACGACTTGGAAATAATATTGTTTATGCGAAATATATTGTAATGTAATATTACATTTGTATAGCTGACATAATGTATTGCAAAGACTCATATATGTATGAGATCTTGTAGGTCATTTGTAATGTAAGAAAAGGATATGGTAGGTTATGATAGAGAATAAATTGTTTATGCATTTTGATGTATTTATCCTGAGAGCGAAGCAAGGTTTTGGTAGAGGTATCAGACAAAGCTTAAACCAGTACCGAATCTAGCATTGCAAATGCTATTTTGAGCAGTACATTGTTATTGAATTTAACCATCCAATTGTGTAGTCAGTGAGACCCCATTTTTGTATTGAGCAGTAAGGTCTAGGAAGTCGGCCTTCTTGCATGTGTAGGCCCCTATTGTACTAAGTAATATTTATTCATATTTCCCAGTGAGTAAATATTATGGGCCACAAATCCCATCGAGGTTTTTCCCTTACCGAATTTCCTTGCCAAAAATATTTTTTTTATGGTGTGCATTGATGCTTATTCTTTTGCTTCTCTTTACTGCATTATTATTTGCTTACTAATATATTAGTTTGGGTTGTAAAGCTACAAATAATTTTAAATATTTCATCTACCAGTTAGACACTGATTCACCCCCCCCCCCCTCTCAGTGTCTTTGGGACTAACCAAATATCTAACAATTGGTATCAGAACCTGGTCCTCTATTTGTCGAAGCCTAATAGCTTGAGGAAGATTCTAAAACTAGTATCGATGGAAAGTTTGAGACAACAGTTGGAAGGAGCTCTTGAATATTTTGATGCAGAAAATTGAAGAATATCAAACTAGAAGATGAACTCAGAACTGCTTGGGAATTCATCAAAGCACTTCAAGATAACCTGGTTATAGCAAAGAATAAGAGAAAATAATTACATGTGCAACTGCAAAACCAAGATGATGAAGAAAAGGAAACTCTCAAAGATATTGCAGAGAAACTGAGACAAGAGAACAGTAATATGAGGAATGAGATGCAAGATTTAAGTATTAGACTATGTAAGGATATTGAAGATAGAAAGAGGAATGAGGAAGATTTGGCCAAAAGACTTAATGAAAGATCAAATGAATCTCTAAGGCTGAGTTATGAAAATGATATGCTTAAAACAGATTTGATTCACATGTAACATGACAAAGAGGAAATTATGAGACAAGTTAGTACTTTGGAAAGTGAGTTGGTCTTTGCAAATCAATACAAAGACAAATTCAAGAATAGTTCAGACAAGCTTGATGATATGCTAAAAAGTCAAAAACCTGATGGAGAAACAATTGGACTTGGATTTGAACATGGAGAAAGTTCTAGAACTACAAACAATCATGATCACAGCAAACTGATAAGGCAACCTAATGCTTATAAATTCAATGGCAAATATTTTAATTGCAAAAAATTGGTCATAGAGAAAATCAGTGCAGATTTAGGAATAATTGGAATACAAACTCACCAACCTATCAATGTTCCAAATGCAATAAAAATGGTCATAACTCTGACAATTATAGAATGAATGTGAAATTCTATGTTTGTGGTAGATTTGGACATCTATCTAATCAATGCAGAACTCAAACCGGTCAAGGTTATGGAAAATTTATTCAAAGAAACAATGTAACCTATTATGCATGCAACAAGATTGGGCATATTGCAAAATTGTGTAGAAGTAAGACTATATCGGTCAACAAAGGATCTAATGACAAAGGCAAAGAAAAGGTGAATGAAATCAAGCTAAAATTCACTAAACTATGGATCAGGAGAGAGATTAAAGGAATGATGAATCTTTCTTTGCACTGGTAGAACAAAGCAATCCTGCACCAACAAGAGATTATTCATCTAACTAAGGAATAATGCTTAGGGGTAAGGAAACTAATTGAAGATCATGCATTTTCCCTCAGTTGGTGGTCAGAAGTCACAATTCTTCTTTAGCGACACATATGTTGGAAATTCACTTCACCGACAAAGCATTTAATGCGATTGTAAGTTAACTTTTTGGTTATAAAGTACTTGAATTTCTCATTTCAACTTACCAAAGCATTCAAGCATTTGAAGAGCGCAGAGTTGACCACCAACATTCAAGAAGCGAAGCAGCGAAAGGTTTTCACTTGCATTCAATAGTCAAAGGTATTTATCTTACAAAACAGATTCTTCATCCTCCACTCCCGAATTCATTGCAAACCCTACTATTGTGGAAAATGTCAAGCATCCTAGACCAATCTTTAAAATCATACCTGAGATAGAAAAGTTGGATGACTCCATTGGTGTATTTTAAAAAATTCCAAAGGGAGTCGCATTTGTTGAAGACCCTAGGGCATACATTCACTGTAACATAGAAGATTTAAGGAACATGTTCATGAATGCTATTACTGGCAACCAAGGTATAGTCAAACCAGAACACAAGATTGTTGAAGATTTAGGGTTCACTAACATCCTTCACATGCCTAAATTCTTTGATGAGATTGTCCATTATGTTCTTAGTAGAGTTCATGGTGAATTTTTGTGGTTAGATTCAGTTTTCAAGATCACTAAGTAAGCAATTAAGGTTGTTACTGGTTTACCTTCTACTGGAACTAGGCCTGATAAGAAAAAGAAAATTCCAAACAAAGAGGTTATGAACTTAACCGGCACTACATTTGATAACAGATCACTTAGGGTTAATGATATAACTGATAACAGTGTCAAATATGCTAGTATGGCTATTGGATACAAAGTGGTACATACTAATAGGCTGAATTTTGTTTCAAGTTTATGCATTCATAGTGCCTATGAGATGATTATGAATAATGCTAAAATTTACATCTTTGAATGGTTGAAACATGAACTGTTAGAAAATTTGAGCAAGATCAAAGGTGACAAGAAGGGAACATTCAAGTTTCGAAATTTGATTGTATGTTTAATGCTATATTTCTCAAAGGAGATTCTCAGTATTGGACATAAGGACTTTGCCTATGATATTTATGTTGGAAAATAGATTAAGGAGGCAATTAAAGGCATAGGTTCTGATGGTGACAAGAAGGTAAAAGATTATTTCAAGGACTCAAGAAAAAATGAGAGAAAGGGAAAGGATTCCTCAAAGCATTGTTGATAAATATGACAAACAGATATGCTTTGTTGTGAAAGAGATGAAGTATGGATGGAGGAAATTAGACCTAGAACTATCTGGAGAAAAGAGATGGGTTATGAAGTGGACTCACACATCTTGGAATCTTATGCCAAGATACTCCTAGATGCTCCACCGGAACCCATTGATAAGATCTTTGGTAATGCTGAAACTATATAGAGTGATGTTTCTATGCAGAAGCAATGGAAGAAAAGAGAAAAACAAATAAAAGATTCTTCAAAGTTTTTAGAAGTTGTTAAGAAGGGATTGTTGAAACTAGATCTGATATAAGGTGTTGTTGAACAAGAAAGAAAATCAGAATAGTAACTGGTAGCTCATATGTCTCCTGTAGCAACCTCATTTGATTCTAATAGTGGTAAGGATGCTAAATTCAAAAGGGTGGACAGAAAGAAAATAAAACCCTCATTGGCACCTGCTCCATCTCCAAAGAAATCTAGAACACTTAGAAAGAAACAACAGGGTGTGAGAGAGCTCGGTGGTCAGAAGAATAAGGTCACACCAAAGAAGCAACTAGAACAAAAGGAATCAGATAGTCTTTCACTAGAAGAGATAATAAATGAAATAACTCAAGAAGAAAATATTAGTAATGTTAATAAATTCTATCATTCTTTTATTGATTCTGATAGGGATACCATTGAGGAGAGCATTATTTTATATCTAGATATATATAAGAAGGTTCTTATTGAAGTTGTAGTTGTTCTTCCTAAGGATTTATACTTGATACTTGAAGAAAAGAGAATGTCTATTATGGAGTTAGATAAGAAATTGAAGGTTGAGGCACAGTTAGCCATTCATCCTATTAATTCTAAGCAAGAAATATATGATTGAATAGCTAAAGCTAATAGGACTATTTTTGTGAGTGGTCACCGATAAGTTAGTCTTATGGTTGGCAGAGTAAAAGAGATTGCAGATGAAATAACTGATAAATAGGATATATTCTTTGTTGAGAAGGAGAAAAAGGAAGAGAAAGATAGATAGAAAATTGATAAATGATTTACTAACGTATATCAAAAAATAGATAAGGGCAAGAGCAAGGTTGGCAGTGTACCTGATATCATAGTCAAGGACAAATTACCACCACTGGCATAGGACACCCCACTAGTAGTATCAGAGCCACCGACAGAAATGCAAAATGGGCTTGAAAAGATATAAGAAGAAGTGACAATAGATAATGTTGATTCTGAGTTAGACATTCTATTCATAATGAATGTTGACACTCAAGACATCAATATTGTATTGGACAAGGAAACTGTAGAAGAAAAGAAACTTGAAGCTATAAATGTTGAGAAACCTGAATCACCGGTCAAGACTGTTGATATTGGCATTCTACACTCTAATGAGAAATGATGGTGTTGTCACTGATGGCAACCATCTGGCAACCTACTGGCATTCATCTAATAAAGCCATCGATAGGCACTGGCACCGACATAGAAATATACATACACTGGCAGACACTTCACCGACAGCGGCAACAATGCATATCGACACCCTAGCCAATATGGAATAAACTTTTGTTTATTTTATTTAATATAATTATCTTTTGTAAAGCCACCATGGCATATTGTAAAAGACTCATATATATGTATGAGATATTATAGGTCATTTTATATGGTAGAAGTATAGCATGAATGGATGATATTTTTGTATAAGGTGACATAAGTGACAACGAAGGTTTTGGTTATAGAATGAGCTTAAATCGGTATTGAACCTGACATAATTGATGCTAATTTGAAGCAGTACATTATATTGGATTTTGATAATCCAGTTTTGTAAGTCAGTGAGACTTCTATCTTGTAAATTAAGTAGTGATCCCTAGGCAATTCGCCTTCCTACATGTGCAGGCCCCTCATTGTAAGTAATACTTATTCATTGGCTAGTGAGTGAATATTGTGGGTCAGAAATTCCATCGAGGTTTTTCCCACATTGGGTTTCCTCGTTAAAACATCTTGTGTTATGGTGTGTTTTCTATGTTGTCTTTATTGTTCCTATTTACTATATTAATTCTTATTTACTAGTACACAATTTTGGAATGCAAAGTTCTTAATCAAGTTAAATATTCCGCTAACCAGTTAGATACTGATTCATTTCCCCCCCCCTCTTAGTATCTTTGGGACTATCATTAATCCTAACAATTGGTATCAGAGCCTCATCCTCTATTTTCAAAATCCTAACAGCTTGAGGAAGATTTTGACACTGATACAGATGGAGAACTTAAGAAAGCAATTGGAAGGAGATCTTGTAGACTATGATTTAGAGAAGTTGAAGAATATCAAACTTGAAGATGATCTAAGGACTGCATAGGAATTCATTCAAGGACTTCAGGAAAATCTTACTATAGCTAGAAATAAAAGAAAAGAACTTCACGAGAAGATGCAAAGTGATAATGATGAAAATGAAACTCTTAATGAACTTGTGAACAAGATGAGACAAAAAAATAGTACTATGAGGAATGAAATACAAGATATGACTATGAGATTTTGTAAAGAAATTGAAGATAGGAAGAAGAATGGACATGACTTGACTAAGAGACTCAATGATGTTGGAAATGAAAATCTAAGACTTAGTCATGAAAAAGATATGTTAAAGATAGATCTGATTCACATACAACATGATAAAACTAAACTTATGAGAGAAATTGGAATTTTAGAAAATGAGTTGGCTACTGCAAATCAACACAAAGAGAAATTAAAGAAAAGTTCAGAGGAACTTGATAATACGCTGAAAAATCAAAAACCTAATGGAGATACTAATGGACTTGGATTTGAATTTGGAGAAAGTTTTGGAAGTGCAAACAATCATGATCACATTAAACTAGAAAGACAACCTAATGCTTATAAATTTAATGGGAAATGCTTTAACTGTAACAAGTATGGTCATAGAGAAAATAAGTGTAGATATAGAAACAATAAGAACATTAATGCACCCACCGGTCAATATTCCAAATGCAACAAAGTTGGTCATAATTCATAAAACTACAGAATTAATGTAAGACATTATGTTTGTGGAAGATTTGGGTACTTATCTAATCAATGCATAACACAAACTGGCATTGGATATGGAAAGGCTATTCAAAAGAATAATGTGACTTGTTATGCTTGCAACAAGATTGGACATATTGCAAAATTTTGTAGAAGCAAGACTTCATCGACAAATAATAAAAGACCCAGTTTGAAAGCCAAAGAGAAGGTAGATGAGGTAAATCAAGAATTTTAAAAACAATGGATTAGAAAGAGAGATTAGAATGTTGATGAGACTATTCCCTCACTGGTAGAACAAAGTATTAATCCACCGGCAAGAGATTCTTTATCCAACTGAGAAGTAACCCTTCGGGGGTATTGCAGCAAATTGAATATCATGCAGTTTACCCTTGGTCAATTGTGAGAAGATAGATTTCTTCCTTATCGGTAGATGTGTTAAGTTTTCACTTAACCGGTGGGCATTTAATATGATTGTTCAAATAAATTTCATTATAAATCATTGGTTTTCCTTCATTTTTTATTCATCAGGCATTCAAATCAAGCAGAGAGCATGAACTCTAAGCGAAGGCATTCAAAGTGACTGTGTGAAGCGATTTATTTCAAGCGTTCAAACATTATTAGGCAGTTAAAGGTATTTTTAAAATGGCTTCTTGTTCTACTCCCGAATTTATTTCAAACCCTACTATTGTAGAAAACATTAAACACCCTAGGCCTGTATTCAAAATTATTCCCAAGATAGCTAAGCAAGATGATTCAATAGGCACATTTTCAAATATTCCTAAAGGTGTAGCTTATGTTGAAGACCCTAGGATATATATTCACTGCAACATTGATGAATTAGGATCTGAGGAGGTGTTAAAGATGTTTAGAACCAAAATTTGTGATGAAAATGGCATCGTCAAACCCGAGCACAAGATTATTGAGACTTTAGGTTTTTTGGAAATCTTAAACATCCCTGAATTTCCGGAAGAAGTAGTAAGAATTGTACTAAGTAGGCCACATGAATAATTCCTTTTGTTGGAATCTATCTACAAATTCACCCGGCAAGCAATTAGGGTAGTAACTGGTTTACCCTCAATTGAGAGTAGACCAGACACAACCAAGAAGGTTCCTAACAACAAAGTCATGACCTTAACGGGAGCAACTTCTGATAGTAGATCTCTGAGAGTGAATGACATCAAAGATATCAATGTCAGATTCATAAGTATGCTTTTAGGCTACAAGACTACACATGCAAAAAGACTCAATTTAGTTTCTAGTCTTTGCATTAATAGTGCTTATGAAATGGTCAACAACAATGCAAAAAAAGATGTGTGTGAATGGCTAAAGGATGAACTAATAGATAACTTGAAGAAGATAAAAGGAGATAAGAAAGGAACATTTCACTTTGGTAATCTCTTATTATGCCTTATGTTGTATTTCACAAAGGAAATCCACGGTATTGGATAGAAAGACTTTGGATATGACAGGGAAAAAATTGCAAGAAGCTTTCACTAGCATGGGTACTGGTAAGGATAGCAACATCACTAAATACTTTAAAACATTTCAAGCCAAAATGAAAACTAGAGAGAGACTACCATAGAGTGTAGTAGATAAATATGACAAGGAAATCTATTTTGTAATTAAGAAGGATGAAACATGGATGGAAGTAGTAGTTCCTATAACTGTATGGGTAACAAAAATGGGTTATGAGGTAGATCTGAACATTGTTTAAACTTATGCAAAAGCCTTGCTAGATGCACCTAGAGAACCATCAAAAGAAGTTTTTGGTAGTGCAGAAACAATTGAAAGTGGTGTACAAACAATGAAATAAAGGAAGAGAAGAGAAAAGTATATAAGAGATGCATCAAAATAGGTAAAAGAATTAAAATAAAATGTTATGAACATTACTGGTATAAAGGCTAGTGAGCTGGAAGGACTGCAATTGGAGGCACACATTTCACCAGTTGGCACATAATCTGATAATGAGATACCTGTGGAATTCAAAAGAGTTTATAGGAAGAGAAAAACCCTCACCGATACCCTCTCCTTCACCCAAGAAAACAATAACCTTAAGAAAGAAACAACAAGTAGTAAGGCAACCTGCAAAGAAACTAACACCCAAGAAGAAACAAAAATAGGTTATTCCTCCATTGGATAATTTGCTGAATGAAATAACTAATGATGGTAATTTGGCTAATGTGATCAAATTGTATAACACATTCATTGATTCAGAAAATGAAAGTATTGAAAAGAGTATAATTTTACATCTCGACATATATAAGAAAGTTTTAATTGAAGTTGTGGATGACTTGCCAAATGAACTATATAGAAGGTTAGATGCAAAGAGGATTGCAGTAATGGAATTGGACAAGAAACTTAATGTTAAAAAACTTCTAGCTATACATCCTATTAACTCTAAAGAGGAAATTGATGATCTAATTTGTGAAGCTAATAGACTAGTTTTTTCTAGTGGTCACCGACAAGTAAGTTTGATGGCTAGTAGAGTTAATGAGATTACAGAGGAAACTATTGATAAATGGGATATATTTTTATGGAAAAAGAAAAACAAGAAGAATTGAACATGCCAAAGAAAACATTCAAATTTTATCAGAAGGATAAGGACAAAGGGAAAGGTAAATTTGGTGGAATACCAAACATCAAGATAACTGACAACTTACCATCATCCTTGGATACTACACTAGTACATTCTGTTGATACACCCACTATTGAAAGTGAAGATATAACACATGATGACACTAATCCTAAATCAAATTTTCTTTTCACCATGAATGTGGATACTCAGGAAGTGAACATTGTTGTGGATAAGGACAATAAAGAGGTAAAGAATAACATTGTTGACAGTGGAAACATTGTTGAGCAATCGACAGAGAATGTTGAGGTTGAGATTCAGATAGAGCAAACAGAGCATACACTACAAACAGAACAACCATTTGATACTGGAATCAATACTGGTAGTATAGATGTTGGCACTAAGAAACCTACTGAGATAGAGATACCAAAAATTGAGCACATAGAGAAACCGATAGAGAAACATGTAAGCCACATCTATTGACAAAGGACATTGAAAAGGAAATAAGTAGAGTACAGAAGGAGATAGATGATATAGTTGATAACATAATTGGTTCATCCAAACCTATATCAGTTATTGAGCAAGAAATAGCAGATTTGAGGAAAAGTTGGAGAAATTTGAGAAAGAAAATGCAAGGATCAAGGCAAATTCAAGAGAGCTTAAGTATAAACTTATTCCTAAATTGGGCAATCTTATCTCTCTAAGAAATAAGATATCTAAGGAATTACTTCAAAGGGGAAGATCACCGTAAGAGCATATGCATCATCTCACCGACATGATCCAACAAACTTAGGCAACCTTAAACGATAGCAATAGATTCATGTAGAGTTTAAATTTGGTTTTGGTTGACATATTTCAGATTGTAACCAACCAATTACAAAGTTTGAGGTCAAAATTTTGCACTCGTTTGACAATTTTTGACAACCTTTTTCATTCATGTCAAAGTGGGAGTAGTAGACAGAGAAAAATAATTAATCAGAGGAGATCATCTCCTTAGGGGGAGCACATATTTTTGGTAAATCTTTGGACTTCACTTTTTGGAATAGTTTTTGGATTTTTTTCATGAGTGTTGCCATCAATGCCAAAGGGGGAGATTGTTGGCATTCTACACTCTAATGAGAAATGATGGTGTTGTCATTGATGGCAACCATCTGGCAACCTACTAGCATTCATTTGATAAAGCCACCAATAGGCACTGACATTGGCATAGACATCTACATACATCGGCAGACACTTCACTGACAACGACAACAATGCATATCACCACCCCAACCAATAGGGAATAAATGTTTGTTTCTTTTATTTAATATAATTATCTTTTGTAAAGCTGACATGAAATATTGTAAGAGACCCATATATATGTATGAGATCTTATAGGTCATTTTGTATGGTAGAAGTATAGCATGAAAGGATGATATTTCTATATAAGGTGACATAAGTGACAATGAAGGTTTTAGTTATAGAATGAGCTTAAACTGGTACTGAACCTGGCATAGTTGATGCTGATTTGAAGTAGTACATTGTATTGGATTTTGATAATCCATTTTTGTAAGTCAATGAGACTTCTATCTTGTAAATTGAGCAGTGAGCTCTAGGTAGTAGGCCTTCCTATATGTGCAAGCCCCTCATTGTAAGTAATATTTATTCATTGGCTAATGAGTGAATATTGTGGGTCACAAATCCCACCGAGGTTTTTTCCACACTGGGTTTCCTCATAAAAACATCTTGTGTTATGGTGTGTTTTCTATGTTGTCTTTATTGTTCCTATTTACTGAATTAATTCTTATTTACCAATACATAGTTTTGGAATGCAAAGTTCTTAATAAGGTTAAATATTCTGCTAACTAGTTTGATACTGATTCACCCCCCCCAACTCTTAGTATATTTGGGACTATCATTATTCCTAACAATTGGTATTAGAGCCTGGTTCTCTATTTTCAAAAGCCTAACAACTTGAGAAAGATTCTGACACCGGTACAGATGGAGAACTTAAGAAAGCAATTGAAGGAGCTCTTGTAGACTATGATTTAGAGAAGTTGAAGAATATCAAACTTGAAGATGATCTAAGGACTGCACAGGAACTCATTCAAGGACTTCAAGAGAATCTTACTGTAGCTAGAAATAAAAGAAAAGAACTTCATGAGAAGATGCAAAGTGATAATGATGAAAATGAAACTCTTAATGAACTTGTGAACAAGATGAGACAAAAAAATAGTACTATGAGGAATGAAATACAAGATATGACTATGAGATTTTGTAAAGAAATTGAAGATAGGAAGAAGAATGGAGATGACTTGACTAGGAGACTCAATGATGTTGGAAATGAAAATCTAAGACTCAGTCATGAAAAAGATATGTTAAAGATAGATCTGATTCACATGCAACATGATAAAACTAAACTTATGAGAGAAATTGGAATTTTAGAAAATGAGTTGGTTACTGCAAATCAACACAAAGAGAAATTCAAGAAAAGTTTAGAGGAACTTGATAATATGCTGAAAAGTCAGAAACCTAATGGAGATACTAATGGACTTGGATTTGAATTTGGAGAAAGTTCTGGAACTGCAAACAATCATGATCACATTAAACCAAAAAGACAACCTAATGCTTTTAAATTTAATGGGAAATGCTTTAACTGTAACAAGTATAGTCATAGAGAAAATAAGTGTAGATATAGAAACAATAAGAACATTAATGCACCCACCGGTCAATATTCCAAATGCAACAAAGTTGGTCATAATTCATAAAACTATAGAATTAATGTAAGATGTTATGTTTGTGGAAGATTTGGGCACTTATCTAATCAATGCATAAGACAAACCGGCATTGGATATGGAAAGGCTATTCAAAAGAATAATGTGACTTGTTATGCTTGCAACAAGATTGGACATATTGCAAAATTTTGTAGAAGCAAGACTTCATCGACAAATAATAAAAGGCCCAGTTTGAAAGGCAAAGAGAAGGTAGATGAGGTAAATCAAGAATTTAAAAAACAATGGATTAGAAAGAGAGATTAGAATGTTGATGAGACTATTCCTTCACTAGTAGAACAAAGTATTAATCCACCAGCAAGAGATTCTTTATCCAACTGAGAAGTAACCCTTTGGGGGTATTGCAGCAAATTGAATATCATGCAGTTTGCCCTTGGTCGATTGTGAGAAGATAGATTTCTTCCTTACCGGTAGATGTGTTAAGTTTTCACTTAACCGACGGGCATTTAATATGATTGTTCAAATAAATTTCATTATAAATCATTGGTTTTCCTTCATTTTTGATTCACCGAGCATTCAAATCAAGTAGAGAGCATGAAATCTAAGTGAAGGCGTTCAAAGTGACGGTGTGAAGTAATTTATTTCAAGCATTCAAACATTATCAGGCAGCTAAAGGTATTTTTAAAATGGCTTCTTCTTCTGCTCCCAAATTTATTTCAAACCCTACTATTGTAGAAAACATTAAACACCCTAGGCCTGTATTCAAAATTATTCCCAAGATAGCTAAGCAAGATGATTCGATAGGCACATTTTCAAAGATTCCTAAAGGTGTAGCTTATGTTGAAGACCCTAGGATATATATTCACTGCAACATTGATGAATTAGGATCTGAGGAGGTGTTAAAGATGTTTAGAACCAAAATTTAAGATGAAAATGGCATCGTCAAACCCGAGCACAAGATTATTGAGACTTTAGGTTTTTTGGAAATCTTAAACATCCTTGAATTTCTGGAAGAAGTAGTAAGAATTGTCCTAAGTAGGCCACATGGATAATTTCTTTTGTTGGAATCTGTCTAAAAATTCACCCAACAAGCAATTAGGGTAGTAACTGGTTTACCCTCAATCGGCAGCAAATCAGACAAAACCAAGAAGGTTCCTAACAACAAAGTCATGACCTTAACGGGAGCAACATCTGATAGTAGATCTCTGAGAGTGAATGACATCAAAGATATCAATGTGAGATTCATAAGTATGCTTTTAGGCTACAAGACTACACATGCGAACAGACTCAATTTAGTTTCTAGTCTTTGCATTAATAGTGCTTATGAAATGGTCAACAATAATGCAAAAAAAGATAACTTGAAGAAGGTAAAAGGAGACAAGAAAGGAACATTTCACTTTGGTAATCTCTTATTATGCCTTATGTTGTATTTCACAAATGAAATCCCCAATATTGGACAGAAAGACTTTGGATATGACAGGCAAAAAAAAGTTTAGAGGAACTTGATGATATGTTGAAAAGTCAGAAACCTAATGGAGATACTAATGGACTTGGATTTGAAGTTGGAGAAAGTTTTGGTACTGCAAACAACCATGATCATAGTAAACCGGTAAGACAACCTGATGCTTATAAATTTAATGGGAAATGATTTAACTGTAACAAGTATGGTGATAGAGAAAATAAGTGTAGATATAGAAAGAATCAGAACATTAATGCACCCATCGGTCAATGTTCCAAATGCAACAAAGTTGGTCATAATTCATAAAATTGTAGAATGAATGTAAGATGTTATGTTTCCAGAAGATTTGGGTACTTATCTAGTCAATGTAGAACAAAAATCGGCATAGGATATGGAAAGGCTATTCAAAATAATAATGTGACTTGTTATGCTTGCAACAAGATTGGACATATTGCAAAATTTTGTACAAGCAAGACTTCACTGGCAAATAATAAAGGACCCAATTTGAAAGGAAAAGAGAAGGTAGATGAGGTAAATCAAGAGTTTTCAAAACAATGGATTAGAAAGAGAGATCAGAATGTTCATGAGACTATTCTTTCACTGATAGAAAAAAGTATTACTCCACCGACAGGAGATTCTTCATCCAACTGAGAAGTAACCCTTTGAGGGTATTGCAGCAAATTGAATATCATCTAGTTTACCCTCGGTCGATGGTGAGAAGATATATTTCTTCCTTACCGGCAGATGTGTTAAGTTTTCACTTAACCGACGAGCATTTAATGTGATTGTTGAAATAAATTTCATTATAAATCATCAGTTTTCCTTCATTTTTGATTCAGCAAGCATTCAAATCAAGCAAAGAGTGGGAAATTTGAGTGAAGGCATTCAAAGTGAAGGTGTGAAGCAATTTCCTTCAAGCATTCAAACATTATTAGGTAGCTAAAGGTATTTTTCAAATGGCTTCTTCTTCTACTCCTGAATTTATTACAAACTCTACTATCATAGAAAACATAAAACGCCCTAGGCCCATATTTAAAACTATTCCTGAGATAGCTAAGCAAGATGATTCCATAAGCGTATTTTTAAAGATTCCTAAAGGTGTAGCTTATGTTGAAGGCCCTAGGATATATATTCACTGCAAAATTGATTAATTAGGATTTGAGGAGGTGTTAAAGATGTTTAGAACCATAATTTGTGATGAAAGTGGCATTGTCAAACTCGAGCACAAGATTATTGAGACTTTAGGTTTTCTAGAAATCTTGAACATCCTTGAATTTTTGGAAGAAGTAGTAAGAATTGTCCTAAGTAGGACACATGGAGAATTTATTTGGTTGGAATCTGTAGCATCCTAAAATTGTGACACTTGCAATTTCAACCACATTTGGGTCTTCACGATGGCAACGCAACACTGAACCTGAATGGAGACCCCGAAACTTGTTCATGACATCAAAAACTGCATTTTTTAGCACCCTGGCCTGATCCTCTTTGCACCCTGTTGTCCCTGGAGGTGGGACCATGGCGCCCAGCGCCTTGGTCCCCCAGGACCATGGCGCCCAGCGCCCTGGTCCCCCAGGACCATGGCGCCCAGCGCCCTGGTCCCCCAGGACCATGGCGCCCAGCGTCCTGGTCCCCCAGGACCATGGTGCCCAGCGCCTTGGTCCTTGGCCCTATTTTTGGGCCCGGTCTCTTTTGGGTCTCAGGTCTTTATGTTTGCAAATTGGAAAATAATCTTTCCTGGTTAGCCTAAGGTCAGAAAAATTAGTCTATCAACCCTAATTGACCAGTATATAAACTACATTTCCTCTCCCATTTTGAGGAGGAAGGACATATGTGTACAAGATGTGGAAATGATATTCAAATATTCAAGCATTCAAGCATTCAAGCATTCCTTCAAGCAATTGATTATTCTAAGTCTCCATTCAAGGCTAAGTGTTGCATTCAAGACAAGGATTCAACCATTGAAGAGGAGATCACATATCACATACCACATACAACATACAACATACAACAACATCTACACCTTCGCATGTAAGAATACAAACATTCTTACAACAAGGTACTAGTACTTGTTTTACATTACAATCATTTACATTTACAGCATTTCTTATTTCTTGGTTAATTCCAAAACCGGGGTTTGACCTAAGGGCAAACCCCTAATCCCTAACCCCCCAATCGTCCTCGCTTTTCTATGTGTAGGTTGCAGGTACGCGGCTGTAATTGAAGATCTAGAATCCTTGTGCAGAGACGAACAGATCTCCCTTCGTTTCGTGGATTTTTCGGAGGACCGTGTGCACACCGGGCGCCATCGTCTCGTCAACTTTCGCTCACATTTGCAGGACAGCTCTGTCTCGACATTTTACTGCTAATTCCAGGTCCGCAGCTTCATCCCATATCTCTATCTCTGTTTATAAGTGAATCTTTCTCACTTTTCATGCATTCCTAGCTTAATCCTTCTATCTACATTCTTTACAAAAGAGGGTAGCCTTGTTGTCTTAACCCTTGAAACTCATTTAGAATCCAATCTTGCATTGTGTGGGATTGGATCTTGTGGGTTTCAACCCCTCTTTTGAATGTAAAGTCTCCCCTAAGTGAAAACCGTCAACCCTAGTGACCTCCTTCCCCTCTCCTCGAAGTGGTGGGGGGAACACTTAGGGTTCGCTCGCGATTTTTCGCTTTACATTTTGGTGAACCCGATGTGAACATCCTTTCTGATTATTCATGATTAGATCTGAAAAAATTGGATTCCTTAATTACATTTCCATGTTTGATCTTTCGCAAATTTTAGAGGTTAATTGCATAAAAACCCTAAATTTTCTTTTTTAGTAATTAAGCTTGTGAAATGTTTAATTGTTAATTCTTGTTTCAGATCTACCCTTCTACTACAAATTGTCAAATCATATTTGTGCTTTAATTCTAAAAATTAAGTGGTTAAGTGTCAAACCCTTAATTTTTAAAACCCTCTTGATTCAACCTTTGACTGACAATTTCACTGATCAAAACATTTCCAAATCAGTTGTAACTTTGGATTCCGCAATAAAATCATAATATCTTTCATCCCTGAAAATTTGGAAAAAAGTTGCGAGGACCATGTGCACCCCAGGCGCCATTGTCCCCGACATTTTTTCTAAAATTTTGGGAGCTAGATCTTACTGTATTTTTTTGCTAAAATCCAGAATCTTGGCTGATTTTATCAATTCTAACACTTTCAATATTAAAGTCAAAGTTGGTCTAGTGATTGCTTGGATTAAGGCTTCTAATAATTCAAAAATTGTTGAAATTGAAATTTCTTGTCAAAATTGTGTTCTTACTATCCTAAATCTGAAAAAGTGTGTTGGCATTCATTCGAAATTTCAGTGCTTTATTCAAATTTTTGCAATTTGTGACTTTTGAAATTAAATGTTTAATTGCGACAACTTTGATTTCCGCTTTCAAAATTGAATTTTGCATGAAATTGAGTCAACTTTTAAAATTCAAAACTTGCATTGCTTTTGGTATTCCCTCTAAAATCATAAAATCCAAAATTTTAGTTTCCCTCTCTTTTTCAAAATTCAAATTTTGCATTTTTCAACAATCTAGGTAGGGTTCAATTTGGAGATTGCAACTTTAATTTGGCCTATCTACAGATCGTAAAATCACTCAATTTTTTTAGATTAGCTTTAAAATCATCATAACTATCATCCTTGCAAATTTCAAAAAAAGTTGCGAGGACCGTGTGCACTCCGAGCGCCACGGTCCCTGACATTTTTTCCGAAATTTCGGGAGATTGTCTTGATTGCATTTAACAGCTTAAATCTAGGAGATTGGCTGATTTTATTGAAATTTGCTACCTCTAAATTCAAAATCTTCTCTCCCTCTCTAGTGCATGAGTTTTACAACAATAAGCCCTACTTACACTATTCCCATTAGACGAAGCCTTAGAATTAAGTCTTTCCAAGGTTTAATTACCGAGGAGATGGAACTTAATTTGAATAGCCTTTTTAACGAGGACACGGGTAATTCCTCTAATCCCCCTAATGATGAAGAAGCTCTCCATGAGGTTTCTGTAGAACAACTTTCGAAATTGGATAACCAATTTGATGATTTTCAGCAATGGATGTCTCAAGAGTATCCTGATAGTCAAGCTCTTTCATTAATTGAGGGTCTAAAATGTATGGTTCAAAGTGATAAGAATGGAATTGATATTTTGCATGGTATTGCACACATTGTGGATTAGAATGTGATGCCTACGAAGAGTTGTGCCGAAACTTTGGGTTATACACAACCTCCTACTCAAGTCAATCATTCTATTCCTTTAACAACTTCTATTGCTAACATACCTACCTTTACATCAAACATAATGACTAATTCTATACAAGACATTCCCCCTATGATCACCAGTCATGGGGGCAATCCTTCCTCTTCAATCAACCCTCTGCCTTCACTCAATCTGACTTCTTCATTCATTCCTTCAATGAGTGTTCCTATTACATCTCCACAAATGAACATGACACAAGGGGGAAATTCATTTAACCATTCCATTCCTCCTTGTAGTGTTCCTCCTTTCCAATCATCTCCTATGACTAACTATCATAGCGTCCCACCACCTTACTCTCAATCAATACCTTCTTTCAATAACATAATACCTCCATCTCAATCTAACACGTCTAATATGAACTCTTCGACTGAAGCAACCATTAACAATCTTGCACAAACTGTCTCTTCTTTACAGCAACAAATTGCCTCTATGAATCAATCTAAGTTTAGTGTGCCCACATTTGATGTTGCGAGCCCACTTTCTCTTGACATCGTTCGAGCTATCCCTCCTAAACATGTTGAAATCCCGCATTTGGAGCTTTATAATGGTAAAGGTCATCCTCTAACACATGTTAAGACTTTTCAAACAATATGTACCGATTTTGCTTATGACCAAAGGCTGCTTGCAAAACTGTTTACTAGAACATTAAGAGATAAAGCCCTACAATGGTATTGCTCATTGCCTTCTTATTCTATTATTTCTTTCGAACAACTTGCAAATGCTTTCATTCAACAATTTCAAAACAATATAAGTCCTAAAGTTACTTTGATTGATTTAATGCATTGTAAACAATGTGTTAAAGAAAAAGTGACTAATTTCATTGGTAGATATAAGCATTTGTATGCTCAAATTTCTTTTCCAGTGCTTGACAATGATATTCAAAGAATCTTTACTTCTAATTTACAAAAAGATATTCGAGACAAACTTTTGTTTTCTAAGTTTACTTCTTTCCAATAGTTGTGTGCAACTCTTCATAATTATCAACTGACTGTGAGTCAAATGGAACAAGCAAATCCTATGGCTCCAAGTGATAAGGGTGATAGTAGTCAACAACCATTTGGAAAGTTTAAACCGAATAGAGAGTCCATTAAATTCAATGAAAACACCATCAACAACAATGTGAATGCAGCATCAGGTGTGCCTCCTATTTCTAAGTTTTTCAAGAAAGAGAGAAAGTTTACTCCTTTGAATGAATCATTGCATAGTATTATGAATAAGTTATTGGAACAAAATGTGCTTACTCTTCCTCCTATAAGGCAAATCGATCCTACAAAGATTAATTCACCCTATTTTGATAACAAATCTTTTTGTCAATTTCATCGTCAACCTGGGCATGATACTGAAAAATGCTTTGCTTTAAAGGGTAAAATTCAAGATTTGATTGATAATAATACTATCTCTGTTTCTGGAGTGAATGATAAAGGCAACTCATCTGTAGCTCCTCCTAACCAAAATCTTAAGATTTTTACTGATCCATTACCTTCTCATACCTCTAATGTGATTGAGACTAATGATTCCTCTTTCTCATCTAATGGTCTTGTGTCTATGACTCTGAATGTGATTAACTTTGTAGAGAAGCAAGAAAACCCTAAAGAACCTTCCATCACATTTAATTCTAGTGAAACTATTAGGGCACCTGATGGTCCTTTATACATAGTTGCAAAAGTCAATAATACACCTTGCCGGGGAGTGCTTATTGATCCTTCGTGCATGGTTAATGTTATTACTGAAGAATTCCTTTTTACTTTGCAATTGAATCAAGTGATTTATGACAAAACAAATGTGATTGTGAAATTATTTGATGCATTTTCTTCTCCTGCAATTGGTTCTATTACATTACCTATTGAGGTCCATAACAAATCCCTTGATGTGAACTTTGCTATTATTCCTTCATCTGAACAATTTCGTGTGAAGCTTGGCTATCCTTGGATATCTTCCATGAAAGCTATTACTTCTCCTATTCATAAGTGTTTGAAATTTCCCCATAATGGTGAAGTTGTTACTGTCAATCATAGTCTCTTTAAACCAGCTGAAAGAACTTCTAGCATTCCTATTGATTATTTTTGGCCTAAACAATTCCAATCTCTTCCACCGCGAAGTGATCATCTTTTCAAATCTTATAAAAAGTGGAAAATAGATATGATCCTATCTCTAAGTGAACCTAGAACACCCAAACTTGATATTCCTATCGTTCTTGAGAAGGAAGTTCTTCCTTTGAAAGATAAAACTAATGTCTTTCCTCAAGAAGATTCCCAACCCATTCCTATGGATGTGACTATGTCTATGACTAATAAACGTTCTAAAAGTAGACCTATACCTCCTTGTCATGATGGACTTGGTCTTCTTCCTAAACCAAATATTCCTCCTTTATATGGAGTAATTCCTCCTCCTTCCTTTTATAGAGAGAAGAGACCTTCCTCTTCTCCTATTATCTAGCCTAAGAGACCACAACCTAAACACCCAAGTGATAAGGATGAGAACATTCCTCCTCCTCAATCTTCTCCACTTCCTACTAAGACTAGACGAAATCGTTCTGCACCTGAACACCGATGAAAGCATCGTCTTAGAGCCCAGGCAGCTACTTCTCAAACTTTACAATCTCCAAAAACACCTTCAACAAGCGTTATTCCTTTTTCTCCAAAATCTCCTAAACATAAGATGTATGATGGTTTTGATCCTATGCGAGTTAAAGATCCTTTTTTTATAAATCTTGATGATGATATAGATGAAAATGTTATTCATGATGAAAATGTTACTCCTCTTCATGTTGATAGTGAATATGAATATGTTGATGTTGATAACCATTTATCTAACGAATTTTCTAAAGCACTTATCCTAGCTCCTAGACAAGAACAACGTGGCTTGGAACATGAACATAGCCCTTGTTTGGATCTTGTGATAGCTCCATCTGCTGTGTTGGATGTTCCTCCTCTAGCGTGTTCCCTGCCTTCCCAAAACATTGATCAGCAAGATCGGGGGGTAGATGACGTGCTAGACTAGTTTCATTAGCATAGCAGATTCTCTCCTCCTCTCTTTTGTTACTTCTTCTATGTGTTATTCTCATTCTTCTATTTGTTTTCCTTAGTGTTGTCTACTTGAGGACGATGCAAAGCATTGAGATCTCTTTTGGTCTCTCTCATGTTGACTCAAAAGACACATGTGTTCCCTTCTTATAGGTGACCTTCCTTGATTGGGGAATGAAGAACAATTATGCATATATACATATGATATACATGAATTATCATACAGCATACTGACCCCGAGGAAAGTGAAGTCACCTCGTGCTTTGTGTCTATTATCCTTGGCTTTATCTCACACTTGGGGGCTAAATCTTTGTGATAATGTGCTCCTTTCCCTTCTCATTTCTTATGTGTATTACTACCTTAAAGCAATCACCCCCATTGAGGCATGTGTGATCGTTTTAACATAGGGGGTCATACACCCCATCTATCCCTTCAGGATATTTGAAAATTTCTTGGCGAACTTAGCTTTCCCTTGAAAATTTTTTGTATTTCTCTTGCATGACTCATAGTGAGGGAACCTTACTACTGACAGTCATGGTTCTCCCTCATGATCTTCCCTTTTACTTTGCCAATCAAAGTCGTAAGATCCTTAGTCCACTAGGGCCTTGGTGTGTCTTGCCTCCTTGACATGGTGAAAGTCTTTCAATGTTGTTTCCTTGTACTTTACTGGAAGTATGAGCGTACGCTTATACTCCCGCTAAAGTGGGGGCTAAATGTAGCATCCTAAAATTGCGACACTTGCAATTTCAACCGCATTTGGGTCTTCACGATGGCGACGCAACACTGAACCTGAATGGAGACCCCGAAACTTGTTCATGACATCAAAAACTGCATTTTTCAGCACCCTGGCCTGATCCTCCTTGCACCCTGCTATCCCTGGAGGTGGGACCATGGTGCCCAGTGCCCTGGTCCTTCAAGACTAGGGCGCCCAGTGCCCTGGTCCCTGGCCCTATTTTTGGGCTTGGTCTCTTTTGGGTCTCGGGTCTTTATGTTTGCAAATTGGAAAATAATCTTTACTGGTCGGCCTAAGGTCTGAAAAATCAGTCTATCAACCCTAATTAACAAGTATATAAACTACATTTCCTCTCCCATTTTGAGGAGGAAGGACATATGTGTACAAGACACGGAAACAATATTCAAACATTAAAGCATTCAAGCATTCAAGCATTCCTTCAAGCAATTGATTATTCTAAGTCTCCATTCAAGGCTAAGTGTTGCATTCAAGACAAGGATTCAACCATTGAAGAGGAGATCACATATCACATACCACATACAACATACAACATACAACAATGTCTACACCTTGGCATGTAAGAATACAAACATTCTTACAACAAGGTACTAGTACTTGTTTTACATTACAATCATTTACATTTATAGCATTTCTCATTTCTTGGTTAATTCCAAAACCAGGGTTTGACCTAAGGGCAAACCCCTAATCCCTAACCCCCCAAACGTCCTCGCTTTTCTATGTGTAGGTTGCAGGTACGCGGCTATAATTGAAGATCTGGAATCCTTGTGCAGAGACGAACAGATCTCCCTTCATTTCGTGGATTTTTTGGAGGACCGTGTGCACGCTGGGCGCCATCGTCTCGTCAACTTTCACTCAAATTTGCAGGACAGCTCCATCTTGACATTTTACTGCTAATTCCAGGTCCGTAGCTTCATCCTATATCCCTATCTCTGTTTATAAGTGAATCTTTCTCACTTTTCATGCATTCCTAGCTTAATCCTTCTATCTACATTCTTTACAAAAGAGGGTAGCCTTGCTGTCTTAACCCTTGAAACTCATTTAGAATCCAATCTTGCATTGTGTGGGATTGGATCTTGTGGGTTTCAACCCCTCTTTTGAATGTAAAGTCTCCCCTAAGTGAAAACCGTCAACCCTAGTGACCTCCTTCCCCTCTCCTCGGAGTGGTGGGGGGAACACTTAGCGTCCGCTCGTGATTTTCCGCTTTACAAAATCTATCTGCAAATTAACTTGACAACCAATTAGAGTAGTAATTGGTTTACTCTCAACCAATAGTAGACCAAACAAAACCAAGAAGGTTTTTTAACAACAAAGTCATGATCTTAAATAGAGCAACATCTGATAGTAGATCTTTGAGAGTGAATGACATCAAATATATCAATGTGAGATTCATAAGTATGATTTTAGGCTACAAGACTACACATGCAAACAGACTCAATTCAGTTTCTAGTCTTTGCATTAATAGTGCTTATGAAATGGTCAACAATAATGCAAAAATAGATGTGTGTGAATGGCTGAAGGATGAACTAATAGATAACTTGAAGAAGATAAAAGGAGACAAGAAATGAACATTTCACTTTGGTAATCTCTTAGTATGCCTTATGTTGTATTTCACAAAGGAAATCCCTAGTATTGGACAGAAAGACTTTGGATATGACATACCGGTAGGCAAACAATTGCAGGAAGCTTTCACCGGCATGGGTACTGCTAAGGATAGCAACATCACTGAATACTTTAAAATATTTCAAGCCAAAATGAAAACTAGAGAGAGACTACAATAGACTTTAGTAGATAAATATGACAAGGAAATTTGTTTTGTAATTAAGAAGGATGAAACATGGATGGAAGTGGTACTTCCTAGAACTGTATGGGTAACAAAAATGGGTTATGAGGTAGATTTGAACATTATTTAAACTTATGCAAAATCCTTTCTAGATGCACCTAGAGAACCATTTGAAGAAGATTTTGGTAGTCTAGAAAAAATTGAAAGTGGTGTACAAAAAATGAAACAAAGGAAGAGAAGAGAAAAGTATATAAGAGATGCATCAAAATAGGTTAAATAATTAAAAGAAAATGTTATAAACATTACTAGTATAAAGGCTAGTGAGCTGGAAGAACTACAACCAGAGGCACACATTTCACTAGTTGGCACTTCATCTGATAATGAGATACCTGTGGAATTCAAAAGAGTTTATAGGAAGAGAAAACCCTCACCGGTACCCTCTCCTTCAGCCAAGAAAACAAGAACCTTAAGAAAGAAACAACAAGCAGTAAGGCAACCTGTAAAGAAACTAACACCTAAGAAGAACCAAAAGCAGGTTATTCTTCCATTGGATAATTTGTTGAATGAAATAACTAATGAAGGTAATTTGGCTAATGTGAGAAAATTGTATAACACATTCACTGATTCAGAAAAGGAAATTATTGAAAATGGTATAATTCTATATCAGGACATATATAAGAATGTTTTAATTCAAGTTGTGGATGACTTGCCAAATGAACTGTATAGAAGGTTAGATGCAAAGTGGGTTGCAATAATGGAATTGGACAAGAAACTTAAACTTGAAAAACTTCTAGCTATACATCCTGTTAACTCTAAAGAGGAAACTGATGATTTAATTTGTGAAGCTAATAGATCAGTTTTTGCTTTTGGTCACCGGCAAGTAAGATTGATGGTTGGTAGAATTAATCATATTGCATAGGAAACTGTTGATAAATGGGATATCGTTTTTGTGGAAAAAGGAAAACAAGAAGAATTAAACATGCCAAAGAAAACATTCAAAGTTTATTAGAAGGATAAGGACAAAGGGAAAGGTAAAGTTGGTGGAATACCAAACATCAAGATAACTAACAACTTACCACCACCCTTGGATACTACACTGGTACATTTTGTTGATACACCAGATACTATAACACATAATGACACTAATACTGAATCAGAAATTCTATTAACCATGAATGTGGATACTCAGGAAATGAACATTGTTGTGGATAAGGACAATATAGAGGTAAAGAATAACATTGCTGATAGTGGAAACATTGCTAAGCAACTAACAAAGAATGTTGCGGTTGAGATTCAGATAGAGCAAACAAAGCATACACTACAAACAGAACAACCATTGGATACTAGTAGTATAGATGTTGGCACTGAGAAAGCTACTGAGATAGAGATATCGATAGTTGAGCACACAGAGAAACTGACAAAGAAACATGTAAGCCACATCTATTGACCAAGGACATTGAAATGAAAATAAGAAGAGTACAGAAGGACATATATGATATAGCTAATAACATAATTGGGTCATCTGAACCTATATCAGTTATTGAGCAAGAAATAGAAGTATTTGAGGAAAAGTTGGAGAAATTTGAGAAAGAAAATGAAAGGATCAAGGCAAATGCCAAAGAGCTTAAGTATAAACTTAGGCCTAAATTGGACAATCTTATCTCTCTGAGAAATGAGATATCTAAGGAATTACTTCAAAGGGAAAGATCACCGTAAGAGCATATGCATCATCTCACCGACACGATCCAACAAACTGAGGCAACCCTAAATGACAACAATAGATTCATGCAAAGTTTAAGTTTAGTTTTGGCTGACATATTTCAGATTGTAAACAACCAGTTACAAAGTTTGAGGTGAAAATTTTGCACTTGTTTCACAATTTTTGACCTTTTTCATTCATGTAAAAGGGGGAGTAGTAGATAGAGAAAAATAATCAATCAGAGGAGATCATCTGCTAAGGGGGAGCACATATTTTTGGTAAATTTTTGGACTTCACTTTTTGGAATGGTTTTTGGATTTTTCTCATGAGTGTTTCCATCAATGCCAAAGGGGGAGATTGTTGGTATTCTACACTCTAATGAGAAATGATGGTGTTGTCATTAATGGCAACCATCTAGCAACCAACTAGCATTCATCTGATAAATCCACCGGCAAGCACTGACACTGGCATAGACATCTACATACACTGGCAGACACTTCACTGACAGCGGCAACAATGCATATCGGCACCCTAGGCAACATGGGATAAACTTTTGTTTATTCTATATAATATAATTATCTTTTGTAAAGCCGACATGGCATATTGTAAGAGACTCATAAATATATATGAGATCTTATAGGTCATTTTGTATGGTATAAGTATAGCATGAATGGATGATATTTCTATATAGGGTGACATAAGTGATAGCAAAGGTTTTGGTTATAGAATGAGCTTAAACCAGTACTGAACCCGACATAGTTGATGTTGATTTGAAGCAGTACATTGTATTGGATTTTGATAATCAATTTTTGTAAGTCAGTGAGACTTCTATCTTGCAAATTGAGCACTAAGCTCTAGGCAATAGGCCTTCCTGCATGTGGAGGCCCCTCATTGTAAGTAATATTTATTCATTGGCCAGTGAGTGAATATTGTGGGTCATAAATCCCATCAAGGTTTTTCCCACACCGAGTTTCCTCATTAAAACATCTTGTGTTATGGTGTGCTTTCTATGTTGTCTTGATTGTGCTTATTTACTGCATTAATTTTTATTTACTGGTACATAGTTTTGGAATGCAAAGTTCTTAATAAGGTTAAATATTCTACTAACTAGTTATATTTTGATTCACCCCCCCTCTTAGTATCTTTGGGACTATCATTAATCCTAACAGTTGACACTCAGCAGAATGTTGAGATATTGGCATTAACAATAAAGGAACAAGAAAAGACATAATCAGATCCGACAGTAAATGAGAATGAAAATAAGAGTGAAAATAAGGAAGAGAAAGTGGATAAAGAAGAGGTTAAGGTATCTAGAGAAGTGAAGAAAGTTACTGTAGAACCTAGGACTCCTCCCAGTACTTCTAATATGGACTACAAACCGACAAATGTTGCTAATATATTATTAGATTCCATCAAGAAGATAACAAGATGCAATCCCTTAGCATTTAAGGCTATTGATGATTCTTTACCAATTTTGTAGATGATTTCCCCAACGTGCAAGGTGGATCACATTGTTGGGTCTATAGAAAAATTGGACACATTGTCCAAATTCATTTCTTCTAACATTCAAACTGTAGATAAGATAAATAAGGAGAGCATTAAGGAAAGACTTAATAAGGAGAAGGATGAATTATTTGATAAAACAATAAAGGATTTTACAAGATAGATTGATTCATTATTACCGACATTGAATTCCATCATTCTGGAATACAAGGAATTGTATAGGGAAGCATGCAAACCTCAATGCTTAACAAAAGATATTGATGAGCAAATAAAGAAAACATAGAAAGAAATTGATGACATTATTGACAATATGATTGGTTCTTCAGAACTCACATCAGTTTTGGATCAAGATATGGCTATTTATCAAGAGAAGATTGAGAAATTTGAAAGGGAGAAAGCAAGGCTGAAGATAAAAACCCAAGAGTTAAAGAACAAACTTGGTCCTAGATTGGATAATTTGTTAACATACCAGAATGAGCTATCTAAGGCAACTATTCAAGTAGAAAGATAACTGGAGCAACAAATGCATTATCTCACTAGGATGATCTGGCAAACAGAGACTGTAATTTCTAATAGTACAGAGTTTTTGCAAGGTCTTAACTTGGATTTGGCAGACATTTTTTAGATTGTACATAACTAGCTACAAGTTTCTAGTTAAATTTTAGATCTTTGATACTTTTGACATCCTTTGTCATTGTTGTCAAAGGGGGAGTGGTGTAATTATAAAAAAAATATAGAACGAGATAACTTTCTCATGGGGAGCACTCTCAGTTTTTGGACTTCAAATTTGGGATATCAATTTTGGATTTTTCTCATGAGTGTTGCCATCAATGCTAAAGGGGGAGATTGTTGGAATTATACACTCAGATGAGAATGGTTGATGTTGTCATTGATGGAAACCAACTGGTAATAGGGTTCAAAGGTTCTAACTACAATAGACTTCACTTGTAGGCACCGACATTCACTACAAAGGTCTATTCACACTGGCAGCAGATTATATTGGCAATTGAAGCCGACTTGGAAATAATATTTTTTATGCGAAATGTATTGTAATGTAATATTACATTTGTATAGTCAACATGATGTATTGTAAGGACTTATATATGTATGAGATCTTGTAGGTCATCTGTAATGTAAGAAAAGGATATGATAGGTAATGTAAGGAAGTGGTAATATGTGATAGGTTATGATAGCGAACAAATTGTATATGCATTTTTATGTATTTATCTTGAGAGAGAATAAGAGTAGAGCAGAGCGAAGCAAGGTTTTGGCAAAGGTATTAGACAGATCATAAACTGGTACTAAATCTAGTATTGTAGATGCTATTTTGAGCAGTACATTGCTATTGGATTTAATCATCCAATTGTGTAGTCAGTGAGACTCCATTTTTCTTTTGAGCAGTGAGCTTTAGGAAGTTGGCCTTCCTGCATGTCAAGGCCCCTATTGTACTGAGTAATATTTATTCATATTGTCCAGTGAGTAAATATTGTGGGTTACAAATCCCACTGAGGTTTTTCCCTTACCAAGTTTCCTCGCCAAAATTATCTATGTTATGGTGTCCATCGATGCTTATTCTTTTGCTTCTCTTTACTGCATTATTATTTGCTTACTAGTATATTAGTTTGGGTTGTAAAGTTTCAAATAAGTTTAAATCTTTCATCTACTAGTTAGACATTGATTCAACCCCCCGTCTCAGTGTCTTTGGGACTAACGAAAAATCTAATAATCATTGATCCTATTTTCATCCGGTGTGATTATTTGAGTCTACTCAACATAGCAAAGAATCCTGTGATGCATTCTTGAACAAAGCACATTACTATCAAGTATCATTTTCTCAGAGAAAAGGTTGAAGGAAAGGAGGTAAGGATGGATTATGTCCCTACCGGGGAACAAGTAGAAGACATCTTCACCAAACAATTACCAGTGAGCACCTTTGAGTACCTTTGACACAAGTTTGGATTTATGTCATCTACCTAGGAAGGATTTATATGGTTCAAGGGGAGTTCATAGAAGTCAAAGAGGGAGCTCAGTATGGATCAAAGGGGTAGTGTCCCGTACCCTTTATCATTATGTCAAAGGGGGAGAAATGTTTTGTTATGAAATGCCTTGCGATAAGTTGACATTAGTGCCAATGGGGGAGATTATTGCCAATTTGGTATTATGTTGTCATTGATGTCAACTGGTTTGGCAAGGTCACCAGTAAGTAAGAAGGGGTGACCAGATAGAAAGAAGGCTTACTGGTAAGGCATAAATTGAGATGAAGATTGTTTGTGTGTTATGAAGGCACAACAACCGGTGAACAAAATAGAAAGGATGTTTGATGGTCAACTAGTAACACGGACTAAATTAGTAGTCAACTTGTGTCGAAAAAGTATGTCAAACCAACATAGGAATCCAATAAAAGGAGGATGTTGACAAGCATGACAACTGGATGCCAAGTGAAGGTATTGCATAGGTGGGTGGAGTGTTCATCGATGAAACAAATCTGGATGAAGGTCGACTTTAATGAGGAGCCAACAAGTCACGGAGAATGCTAGAATATTGCGGCTCGAGGAAGGCTAGCTAGAAAAGCAATCACACTAATCTTGCTAGAAGATTTGATCTTCATACATATTAAGTGAAGGAAACAGCAAATCCATTAATGGTGACTGACAGAAGAAAGCAGAAAAGTGTGGTGCAAAACTCCAAATTCAGAAAACGCACATTGGAATGCAAAGTTCAGCTGGTGATTGAAAGTTGTCATAAAGATCATATCCCTAAAAAGAAGTTGATATCATAGGGGATTTGCATTGAGCAGGAAAAGGAAGACCTAACATGACAATGTTTGAATGTATTCTTGGCAAGAAACCATGGATATAAATATACGAGCTCAAAATAGAGAAGGATGATGCTTGCAGAGCAAAAAAAGAGAGAGAGGGTTTAAGTGCAAGGAAAGAACATTTAGCCTTAGAATTTATTCTAATAAAGTTATAGAGTGAGGAAGCAAACTGGTGAGAGGGTTTAACCAACAGTAATTGAGTACCAGCATAACTATAGTAGATCCAATAGTTAAGTAAACCGGTGAGGTGTGATAGAGAAAAGCATTATCGAAGCATGACACAGTAAGTTGAGAGACTATCAGAGAGAGTGATCTCACAACTGGTAGTATAGGATCTAGTGGAGAAGAAAAGATTGTCAACTGGAAGTAAGCCATTTGATCAAGAGTTGTAGAATTCATTTACAACAAGAAGCCCTAACTGTATCTAGAATTGTATTTTCAATACATACATCATCAAGTTGGAGCTTGGTATAGGGGTTGGTGCTCCTTGGGTTGGTGCCCTAAATCTTTGTAATCTAGTGTTTTACTTGTGAGGTTGGATTGGAGTTGTAGTCTCCAGTAGCATTTCTCATCGAGATTTTTTCCATATTAGGTTTTCCTCATATATCTGGTGTTGTGAGTTTCTTTTGTTTGATTGTTCTCTTTAGTTTCCCTTTCTACTTTACCAATGTGATAGTTTGGTGCTTCAAATGATAGCTAATATTCTGAAGTAGTTTTAGAAGTCAAAAGTTCAAGAACCACTGATTCACCCGCCCTCTTAGTGGTACTCTGTGTTCAACAGTTAGCATAAATGAAAACAACATATCCTAGTAGCAGTAATGACAACAACCAAATCCAACAATCTCCCAACAATCCAACAGTCTCCCCCTTTGGCATTGATGGCAACATATGAATGTGAAAAATAGTCAATGCAAAGAAAGAAGATATCACCAACAAACTCCCCCTAAGATCAAGATAGGTAAAGAAATTTTTCACATGATATCTCTCCCCCTTTGATATCAATGCCAAAGATCTCCAAAATAGAAAAGCAAACTCTCTTCCCAAAACAAAATCATCAATCTTTCTCCCCCTGGGACACACAACCAAATCAATAAACTACTCTAGCAGAGGAGCTACATCAACTCATCAATCCGGTACTCAACTTCAATAGCAGATAGAGATACTAAATCTTGTTTCTTTCTAGCCAATGAAACCAACTTCTTGCCTAAAAATAATTCTCCATTGGTAGTACTGTTCTGGTCATTAATCTCACCAACCCAATCTGAATCAGTGTAAGCACACAACATGAAATCATCATTCTTTAGATACCATAAACCATAATCCATAGTTCCCTTTAGATATCTAAATATCCTCTTAATAGTAATGACATGACTCTCCTTCAGATCAACTTGATATCTAGCAGCCATACACACAACATGCATAATGCCAGGCCTAGTTTGAGTAAGATATAGTAGTCCACCAACCATAGATCTATACAAACTCCGATTAGCTTTAGGAGATTCTTCATTTTTTAACAATTTACAACTGGTCACCATAGCAGTTCCAACCAATTGAGAATCATCTAGTCCAAACTTCTTTAGTAATTCCTTCACATACCTAGTTTGAGATATAAAGATACCTTTTCCTGTTTGTGTAATATGCAAACCTAAGAAAAATTTCATCTCACCAATCATAGACATCTCAAATTCTTTTTGCATATCACAGGCAAACTTCATACTCATATCATCATCACCACCAAAGATAATGTCATAAATAAAGACTTCAACAATTATAATGTTATCATTTTTAATATTATAGTACAAATTACTGTTAGCAGCACCTTTAGTAAATCCCACTTTCAACAAGTATTTGTCTAATCTAGCACATTGGGCTCTAGGAGCTTGTTTCAATCCATAAAGTGCTTTCTTCAACTTACATACCATGTCTCCATCATCCAATAGTAAGAATCCATCAGGTTTCTCAATGCAAACCTCTTCCTCTAAATCTCCATTCAAAAATGCAGATTTGACATCCATCTGATATACCTTGAAATCTTTATAAGTAGCATAAGCAATTAGTAGTCTAACAGGTTCAATTCTAGCAACCGGAGAAAATTTGTATTCATAATCAATCCCTTCTTGCTATGAATACCCTTTGCAGATCAGTCTAGGTTTATTTCTGACTACACCAACTTCATTTAGTTTGTTCCTAAAAACCCATTTAGTACCAAATAACATTTTTATCCTTAGGTCTAGGCACAAGTTCCCAAGTGTCATTCTTTTCAATCTGACTCTTCTTCCATGGCTCTTATCTAGTTTTCATCTTTATAGGCTTCAACAACATCTTTATGTTCAACTTTAGAAATCAAACATACTTCTTTTGTAGGTAGCCTTCTTCTAGTCCTCACACCTTTATTCTTATCACCAATAATCTGATTTTTAGAATGATTCAATCTAACATACCTCAAAGTCTTTCGCTTGTTCTAATCCCCAGGTTCCTACACATCATCAACACCAACAACAACATTCAGATTAACAATCTCTACTGAATCATTCTCCTTACACTCTTCAGGTTGAATATGAGCTAAGACAACATGTTGACCATCATCATAAGCTCTTATCTCCTTCCTAAGGTTCTCATCCACCTTCACATTTTCACTCTCAACTATCTTTCTCAGTCTCTTATTACACCACCAATAGGCTTTACTCTTTGTAGAATATCCCAAAAAGATACCTTCATAACTTCTAGCATCAAACTTTCCAAGATCCTCATCTCTCTTGATATAACATTTGCTACCAAAAACTTTGAAATATTTCATAGTAGGAACATGACCAAACCAAAGCTCATAAGGGGTACTCTTACCAGTATCACCTTTGATATGAATTTTGTTAAATGTGTAAACAACAATTCTAATAGCTTCTCTCCAGTAGACTTTCAAAACATTTCCTTCAATCAGCATGGCTCTTGCAACATCCAAAATAGTATGATTCTTCCTCTCAACAATTCCATTCAGTTGTGGGGTCCTAGGAGAAGATATTTGTCTTCTGATTCCATGCATATCACATAATGAATTGAACTCACTGGAACAAAATTCTCCACCTCTATTAGATCTCAGATACTTCAAATTCAATCCAAACTCAGTTTCAACTTTAACTTTGAATATTTTGAATTTCTCAAATCTTTTGATTTTTCCTTAAAAAAGACAGCCCACACCATCTTGAAATAATCATCAATTAATAGCATAAAGTATATATCACCCTGTACACTTCTAAAGTTCGTAGGTCCATATAGTTTAGTATGCACAAGATCCAACAATCCATCAGATGTATACCATTTATTCTTGAAAAAAATCCTTGTTTGTTTACTCAATTGACATTCCTTACATATCGGATTAACAGGTATAACAATCTTAGGAAGATCTCTAACATCTTGTGTAGAACTTATCTTAATCAACAATGAATCAAAGTTTACATAGCATATTCTTCTATGCCACAACCAACTCTCATTTATCTTAGCAATCAGACAAATTTTATCATTAGCATTCAAATAAAAAATGTTACCTTCAGCCTTAGTTCTAGATGCAATCTCTATACCAAAGTCATTCAAGATCTTGCATTTCCCATCCTTGAATTGTAGATCATAACCCTTATCAACCATTTGTCCAATACTCAAAAGATTACTCTTCAAACCTTCAACATACGAGACATCATCAGTGTTACGCTTACCATCAAAAGAAATATAACCTCTCCCATGAATTACACATGCTTTATCATCTCCAAATCTAACTATTCCACCATCATACCTTTCCATGCTTACAAATTTTCTTTTATCACCAGTCATATGATGTGAAAAACCACTATCAATCACCCATACACCCTTTCCTTCTACCTTATTCACCAAAGATTTCTCCTCAATACAACATATTGGAGTTGAGGAAAAATCAACTCTACAGCTCCCAAAGATCACCTACATGCAAACCTATCACAGAAGGAGAGAAGCAAAAAAGTTATGGAGGCCATAATTCAAAGATCCAGAAAAGAGGATTCATATTGATTGTGCCACAAGAATGCAATTCAATAATTACATTTGTTATGAAAAATAGAATGAGAGAATCCTTATAAAAGGATACTCGAAACCCTAACAGAGAAAACCCTAAGGAATTATAAGATTCCTAAGTTTAACTTAAACATAGAGTATAATAGACTAATAATTAAATAAATAATTATTAGCTAATAAAAGATAACTCTAAGACCCCCCCTTAAGATGAACTTAGGGAGTAGGTAAAAAACAACTAAGGACTTAAAAAACATGTACAAAAATGCAGGAAAGCAACAATGGGTCCCGACAAATAGGCCTGGTGAGAAAAAAACAACTCTACAACTACCAAAGATCACTAACATGCAAATTGTTGGCAATATGGAAGGATTGATTATGTGTTGCATTGATGTTTTGTCATTGATGTCAACACTAGCTGTTATGGCAGGTTACCGACATACAGGTTTTGGTTACCGGTAGAAGATCTAGTGTTACCGACCAAAAACTTATTGAGAATCTTTGACAACAAGCAAAAGTGGTGTTGGTGTGGCTTTTAGGATGCTGAAGATGTTTTATGATCATGATTCAACTAGGTGAAGACATCACTTTGGCATGGTGGACACAAAATAGGTCCAGTTCCTATCTAGGTTATGGACTGATATCATGTTAACATGTCCTCTACACATTACCGAGATGATTTATGGATTGGTTAATGTTGTTTTGTGTGAGGCCCTACCTCGACCCATCCT